>NC_133162.1:125874885-126193322 GCF_040802235.1 Manis javanica
GAAATGGGTTCAACACTCAATCACGCTCTCAAGAGAGGCGGTTCTCGCTGTGGTAGATGGCATTTTCTGTTTTAATTACAAACCACTCGTGAACTATATTTAAAATGTTGCAAATAATAAGCAAGGCCAGATCTCAATTTCATTCCACATTTGGATGCTGTGAGAAAACAGTGGCAATAATTGTTTCTTCCAGATTTTCATATGCTAGGTTTTGGGAGTACTTGTGAAACTAGAGTGGCAGCGGAGGCAGGAAGCCAGGCGTAAGTCTCTTGTCTGGATCTTAATCTATCTGACACATAGTACAGGTTTGTTGTGCTTCCTTCCTCTGAACCTTGAAATTTTACAGAAAATAAATTTTGGACCAATCGTAAAAATGATGACAGTGAGGCTATTTCTGCTAAAAAGACTAAGCCCATTATTTTAAACCAAAACAGACTACATCATTTATACATGAATCTGAGTATAAAATACCTGAATTAGAAAAAATATCTATGTTCAGTATAGCTAATATCCTTGAATAAATCAGAAGTTGACCTCATGGGCACTTCAGCTAGCTTATAGAGCAACTCGTGCAAGTTAGAAAAAGACAGCCCCTTTTCCACGGGGAACCCTGGGGGGACATGGATAGTTGTGTGCTGCGGCAAAAGAGGACACACCTCAGGGCGGTGGCTTGGTGAGGGTGCTGGCTGGATTTTGGCACTCAGTGCCCCTAAGCCAGGTGTCTGGGCTCATTCTGTGGCCCAAGCGTCAGATCTGTTTCTTGATGGGCTCTTAGGTCCTGCTAAAGCAGAGTCTGGAGATAGAAAGGCAAGTGGAGCTGTGTGGACTGAATTATGTCTCCCAAAAAGATGTAGAAGTTCTAACTGCCAGCACCTGTGAATGTGACTTTATCTGAAAATAGGGTCTTTTCCAAAAGTCCTGTTATCATGAGGTTATTAAGGCGGACCCTAATCCAATAAGACTGTATCCTTATAAAAGGAGAAAATGTGGACACAGAAAAATCAATGTGAAGACACAGGGAAAGATGGTCATTTACAAGCCAAAAATGTCTAAGGCTTCCAGAAGCTAGGAGAGAGGCCTAGAGCAGATCATTCCCTCGCCCTTCCAGAGACAGACTGAGAGTTGGCCTGCTGACATCTTGACTTTGGACTTCCAGCCACCAGAATTGTGAGACAATAAATTTCTGTTGGTTAAGCCACCGAGTTTGTAGTCCTATGTTACAGCAGCCCTGGAAGGCTGGTGCAGGGACAAAGAGTAGGGCTGCAGCAGAATACAAAGCCTCTGAGTGTGGTCTGGACCAAAAGGTCAGCTCCATCAGAGGCCCCAGGGTACCCGAAGTTAACTCCCAAGGCTGTGGGAACCTTGGGAGAGTAGCTAGAGCAAAAAGAGGGCCTAAGAAGGGCAGTAGAACCTATGCAAACCCATCGGGGAGGACTGGGTTGGCTCTGGAGGAAGGGTAGGCACACGAAAACTTCATCAGAGGCAAGGGGCTGCCGGCTCTAGGCCTGTACAGAGAGCAGCCGGAAGACATCTGGCCAACAGCACAGTGTAGGGCCTTGGACCTTCGAATAAAAGGGACAGGGTCTCAAGATAAGGCTTTGGGGTTAAGAAAAGCACCTCCAGAGCCAAGAGGCTTGAGCCATTCAGTGATGGAGAAAGAAGTTCTGGACTCAAGTCAAAGCAACCGGCTGACAGAAAACAGGAACAGACAGTTCTTCAAAAATAAAAATGTATTTATGTTAATTTCACCTCCATAAAAATAAATAAGATAAAAATTTAAATGTGTAAGATATAAAAAATGAAAACTAGGTCTAGTTTCCTAACTATGTACAGAAACCAACAGAATATTTGAAGTTGTTGGAGGATTTTCCACTCTGGCCAGAGAGGGATACCCCGTGTCTGTGTGACTACATCACACCAAGAACTTAATTGGCACCTTTAGGCAACAGTTCTGAATGTTTCCTATTTCCTACAGATAAATATCAAGCCATAAATTGCATGCTTGATCCAAGGGAAATACCAAGGCAGTTGTCAGTTCAGAAAAGATAAAGTCTGATGGTGTAGCAGGGAATTTACTACGTCTCATGTTCCATTTGCAAAACAACCAGAACTGCACTGAGCCTGCAAGTGAAATGGAAATCAGTGTTTCAGAACAAAAGCAGAATAATACATGAACCCGATCCACTCTTGATCACAGCTGAACAGAGACAGGGGCACTGGGTTTTCATTTCTGTTTGTCATTCTTGTCTTACCCACACATAAATGAACTAACTGAGGCATAATCATAGTGTCCCAAATGGATCCATTTTCCTAGACAGTTTCAAATCATCTCATAACCGCATTGCATTTAAATACGCTTTCCGGGTAACCCATGAAAGGAATGTTAACATTCCTCTGCCACACAGAATGTGAACATTATCCACATCTCCAAATGAGCAAAAGACTGCCCAGATGTTTGTTGTTCTGAATCCTGCAAGCTGAAGAAAACCTGGGGATGGTTTTTCTTCTACAGAAAACTGTCTCTGACTCTTGGAAGAAAAGACCTATAAGCATATCGCATATTCACAGCAAAAAAGAATGATAAAATCTTTGGAAATACAAATAAGAATAAGAATGCTATTTTCAGCTTGATTTGCCATAGCAGCTGAGATTAACAAATGTGTATGTGACATTTACCTTACACGACAGAAGTGAAATGCTTTCACATGATGCTGCAATAATCTCTGAAGAATATTACCTGGAGCTTTAATTTTACTATCTGCTGGAGCTATGTAAGGGAGGAGGTCAAAAGTCATTGTTTAAATACCATTAGACGTTGTTTCACCAGATTAGAAAGAGCTGTACCAAATGTGCAATAATGATATAGGGTCATGGAATCATCTAGTTGAGAGACATTTTAATCAGTAACTAGACTCAAGTATGAATCAATTTGATCTTGGTAATACAAATGATCAAAAAATACTTATTTGAACATTTTTTAATCTCCTAGGTTCTGTTGTGTAAAGAGATTGAGAGGAAATACACACAAACCACACATACACACAACCAAGGAAATAATTGGATTAGAGCAATTCTATCTAATAGGAATTGGAGTGGTAGGGTGGCAGCTATCAATATCTGTTGAGGACCCATTATGTCCTGTTTCCTTTATCCTCACCACCCTCTGAGACAGATGGTATTATCTCCATCATTCTACATTTAAAAAACTGAGGTTAGGGAAGTACTTGCCAAAGATCTCACTGTCAGGAACTGTGAAAGGTCTGAGATTTTGCCCTGCTTGCAAGCTAATGAGTTAGTATGCCATAGTTCTCTCATGCTGGTAGAAGACATGAAACTTCTGGGTCAGAAACAAAGGACTTTATTTTCCTGGCATAGCAGACAGCATGAGCTTCATGTACACATCAGTTTCCTCATTAGAGTAACCATCCCTCCCAATTTGCCCAGGACTGTTTCAGTTTTCACATTGACAGTCCCAGCAAAACAGGACAGTTGACCACTCTAGTTCCCCTTGTCCCCCAAGTCCTGCGAAGGCAATGCAGTGCAGCCCAGGTTCCATGCACACACGGTGAGCCTGACTCACAGCCAAGGGACCCGGAGCTTAGGAAACTCCCAATCTCATAAGGAGCTGTTAATACACTTGCCCACCTTTTGCCCCCAGAAGAGATATTATTTTTATTATCTTGGATAGCAAGCAAATCTGCCCAGTGCCCTGAAGAGAGACTCTCTCTTCTCAGACTGTTCACTATACAAACATCCTTGAAAAGGTTATCTGATACAAAAGCTGTCACAAGTGCAGAAATATAAGAGACTCAGAGAACCAGCTTCCAACTCCTAAAGCTATTAGGGGCTGAAGACAGTATTTAAATCCATATCCTTCAGATGTCAAAACCCAGGTGCTCTCCTGCTTCTGAAATTATTACACTCAGATCAGCATTAAGTTCAAAAGACAGTGAGCTTTTTCTCTAAGTTGAAACTTTGAATTCTTAGTCATATTTAAAAAACATTATTTTTTTCAATCTTGAATAAATTTAGGAAATAGAAATTTAGAGATATCACAGAAATAATACTATAATCCAAAACAAAAATAAATGAGGTGGTTAAGCTAATTGACTTCTAAGGGCTCTTCCTACCCTGAGCCTGGGTTCTCCTGTCCACATTATTACTACTTGCTACTTTCTTTCTTGTTATAATGAATGCCCTGGACAAAATTATATTCTTCTGCCTCATTTTGAACCCAGGCAGAATTTCAGCAGCAAAGCTGGAGTGTATATTTTAATATAAGAGTAATTAAAAAAATAAATTGTTTTAAAAGAAAATCAACTAAGATTATAACATAGGAAGTCTTTTTTTGTTTTCTTCAAATTTTCTTTAATTGTACATGGCAAACAGCATCAAATAGGTGTGTCTTTTTTAGGCAGACAGAGTTTAAAGGACATTTTTTCTCTGGTATTCAGATCAAATTTCCTTTTTCTTTTTGTTTAATCCAAGGTGCTAGCCAGCGAGGATAGTATTGTATATTTCAAAAGGTTATTTTGATTTCCTTTCTGAGTAGAACTGGTTCTTCTCTCTATTGTTCTCTAAAGATAAAAAAAAAAAAAAGATGAAAAGAAGAGCCAAATAAGCAGAGAACAAAAGACCTGTGATAAGAGAGTTTCCATATTGCCTGAGTGATAGTTAGGTTTATTTTGCATAAGGACATTATGGCCAAGTGGGTGCATAAAAGTTAAGCAAAATATGAAAAAGTTGATAAAAGCGCATCCTTCCAAGAGGTGGCTGCTGATAAAGATGCCCTTAGGACATGATCGCATCACCCAGAAACTAGATGAAGTACCTTGTAGGGACAGTTATGGTCCCCTGCGGGATCTCTAGACTGATCAGGGGCTGTAAAAAAGATTAGCTCTCAGGATCCAAAGCTATTTTCAGTGAGGGGAAATTACACACTTTCTCAGCAGGGGCTTCCAGGAACCAGACAATCATCCAAATCTATGAAGCAAAAGCAACACCATAGGGAATGGTGTTTCCAGCCTTTGGCAGAATAGAGAGCGCTCATCCCATCTAAAGATATGCAAACTCAATTTTAATAAAATAGCCTAGACTCTTAGCTAATTTGGGCAGTCAGAGGGCCAAGTTGCGGCTCTGCTTCCCAGGCTAGCACAGACACAGGCTGCAGGAATTTCAGCAGCGGTGAAGAAATGCCCATCCAAAGCTTTGATCTGTACATTTTATGAACAAAAGCAGAAATATGGCTTGCTTATCAAATGCGGTTTGGCAGACAAAATCTTCCAGAACACGGAGTCCGTGGGATAGAAAACAATGACACGGGGGTTTAGAATGGAGTTATTTTTCTCTCCAAAGGAATCCGGATCTGGTATGCTAAGGGAAGAGCCAGAATGCATTTGGATTGTGCAAGAAAATTGCATAGAAGTTGATTTTCAGTGGGCTTGTTTTTGGAAGACCTACCCTTTTGAAACCTAAGGGCTCTGTTTCTGCTCTCCGACACAAAGCCGCAGGTGCCCCTGGCTTGGGAAGTATAGGCACACAAGCTTTGACATTTCCACTTCTACGATGAATGGGCTTTAGCAAAGATGTGGCTGCTTTTCTGAAGCATTTCCTCAGGCCTGAAAACAGAATGCCGGCATTTAGGTAGGGCCCCATTACCTAGGTGGCCTCACTCTCCAAACCAGCTACTCCTGACTCCCACACTCCACCACCCAACTTACACGAGGGATAAGGTGTACTTTGCATTTTCATTTTTATTTGCTTTTCTCTCTTCTGTTCAATTTCTGACATTTCCACTCTTTGCCTGCTACCATAGTCATTTTCTGGCCTTTTCAGTAGCTCACAGGCTTAAGATTCTTTTCTGGTCACTTGTATTTTCATGGAATACGCACTGATCACAAAAGAGAACCAGTGAAATTACCGTTTTTCACAACTGTGTGTCATTTTGTCTTCCAAGTGCATCAATCAGTAAGAGTACTAGGTGACCTGGATTAGAAAGGCCCTCCCTTTCCAAAGGACAATTCTAGAAGTTTGGAGCAGCCAACTTTCCTGTGGATTGTTCCTCATACCACACAATTAAAATCAAAACACCTTTCACAGGTGACCTTCCTGGTGTTCTCAGCATCAATACCACGCATTTATTTTATGCCAGCCACATGCCATGTGATCTGAATAACAAACAGTTTCCATTGGCCTAATTCTTACCCCCACAAGCACCTGCCAAGATAAAAATGCAGATGTTGCCAATGATCCCATGTTAAAATCCATCTGGGAGCTGAAGAAAACCAGAAACCAGAGTCAAGGATCTTGTCCTGACTTTCTGCATCTTTAAGTCCGTGACTGTCTATTTCCCACACCTACACGCAGACATGGGATTTCACACAGCATTTCACTCAAGCAAAGCAAATAAAATGAGTCCATTTTTTAAATTCTCTATGGTTAGTTGTCATCATAGAAGGAAGAGGGAATGTTTATTGTTAGCAACCTTGAAGAGTTTTTAATTCAGAAATCAGATTGCTGGGTAATTAATCCACTAAATATTAATGATGTATACAATAATGTTAATGTTATACATGTGTCTTTTTTTTTTTATCTCTGATCAATGCTATTAAAGAGCAGATTATTTGGAAAAGTGAATTTTCTCACTCCATTTTTTCAGCAGTAGTCGAAATCCAATTCTACAGAGCCTGTCAGTGTCTTCAGATTTTCATTACTTTTTTCCATTTTGAAGGCACATTACTCACCACATACACCCACAGCACAATCTCCAAGAGAGAACAGAGTCCTTGCCTCCTTTCCAAGCCCTTCCACTCCCAGATACACACAAACACACCCCTTTTACTTGAAGACAGATTATTGCCAGTTTCTTTCATACCCCCAGGGACATCTGGGGAACCCTTTCAAAGAAGACATTTTGCTTTTAATTTCATCAGTTTATCACTTCACTTCGTGTTTTATAACAGGATTATCATAAGATATGTTTAGGCAAGTCATTTTTTTTATGGTTAAAGTAGGATTAACTAATAGGATAAAGAGAATTTAAAACCATTCAGAAAATGAGATTATTCACAGTTGTATTTCTATTTCTTTATTTGAATGATAGAGAATTCTCTCTTACCCAAGACACCCCGAAGCTGGTATTCTCTTCGCCTGAATGTGTTAGCACGAGGAGCATTGCAGATGTAGAATGGCTTCAGGGAAAGTCATTTTCCATTGAGAAATCACATGAGTTACTTGCCTTTGAAGAAATGCAGTTTTAAAAGTAGTATAAATAAAGAAACTTGATTCCCTTTAAGCAAATTCTGCTTGAGGACCTGTGGCCTGGTGCAAATCCGGAACACCATGAAATTTCATTCATCAACTGGCAGGCAGCAATATGAATGAGGGGAGTGGGATGTCGGCAGGAGCGGCTCCCCGACTGGTGGGGTAGGGGGAGCCTGGGGGGCCGACCAGAGCAGGGGAGAGTGGAGAGAAGAGGAAAGTGAAAGCTCAGAGACAGGGGAGGCCGAGTGAGCAACAGTCACTGAGAAAACCAGTGTGATCACAGATGAGACCTCAGCCACCAGGACCTCCCGGAAAATTGATTTTCCAAGCCTAAACTCTGACTAACATTTTAGAGGCAGTTGGCAGAAGCATTTTTTTAAATGACACGAATGAAACAAGATGAAGAAATCTTCATTCAAAGTCAAACAAGAAGGAAAAGAATGACAAAAAAATGCCTGAAATCCAAGCACATTTTGACATAGGAAGCCAACATATACGTCCCACAATACCTAAACCGGAACTGAAGGGGACTTGGACCAAAGAACACGATTTTATTCTGAGTTAGTTTACTGTGTTAACTGGGAAAATCAGCTCCCCACAATGCACGATCTCTCCTCCAAAATGAAACTGTGGGTTTCTCCTCCAGCACTTCATTTCCTATAGAGAGACAAGTTTTGTTTTCTCTAACAGTGGGTAAAATAAAGAATGCCAGCTGAGCTGACAGACCAACATCAGTGTCACACAATGAGGAACAACCGAACTTTAGGTGTCTCTTGACATGACTCAACAGGAACTGCACAGTAACACTCCTTAAGTCCACTTGCCAAAAAATAAATAAACCTGAGTCAGATCAAGTTGCTAGATCTAAACCCCAGTTTGCAGGAAAACATGTTAAATAGCAATATGACAAGTCCAACAAAATCCAGAATTTGGCAAGCTCTACAGGACTACAGACAGCTTCTTCAAGAAATAATTACAAGAAAAATACGAGAGGGGAACCTACAGATTTTTTTAAAAGCCTTAACAGACACATCAATCAAATGCAAGGTGTATACTGGTTTGGGTACTAGTGTGAACAATCCATCTATAACAACAAAAAAATGTATGGTATGAGACAATCAGGTGAGTTTGAGTACTGACTACATAGCTGATGATATTAAAGAATGACTGTTAATTTTGCTTAGGAGACATAATAGTAGTATTGACAGCAATAGCAATCATTACAGTGAAATTATATAACACTAAGGATTCTACACCTAAATAGTCCAAGAGGCAGGGAAATCTGTGTGGGGGAGGAGAGTACTGGGAGGAAGTTATAGATGAAATAAGACTGTCCATGTATTAAAAATCGCTGAAGCTGCCTAATGGGTGCATGGAAGCTTGTTATGCTATACTCTCTCAACTTCTGTATTTTTTGAAAATGTCAGTAATACAAAGTGTTGTTCAATGGCTATGTAATGGCATTAAAAATTACAAAATTTCCTCTAGAGCAACTTTAACAAACACATCAATAATTGATATGTATTTTCTAATTTACACAAGAAAATTATCGAAGTACTGCTTTTAACACTACATAGTTTCTGAAAAGCAAAAGCAAAAATGGCCAAAATACCAACAAACCAATAGAAGAACCCATGTAATTCATGAATAAACAATTCACAACAAAAAAACACAATGAGTCTTAAACATTAAAAGATGTTTGACCTCCCTCTTATTAAGAGAAATGCAGATTTGAAATAAAATTAAACACCATTTTTCACCTGTCGGCTTGACAAAGATCGAGTTGGCATATTAGCAAGACTGAGGTGGGAAAGGCACTCACATATTTCTGGTAGGAATTGCCCTCCAACTTTTATGGAGGGCAATTTAGCAATATCAATATTACAAATGCACAGACCTTTTAATATAGCAATCTACTTCAGGAATTTACTTACAGATAAACTGGCACACACAGGCAAAGTTACAGTTGTATAAGATCATTCACTATATTCACTATAACATTTGAAATAGTAAATGATCAGAAACAACTTAAATCTTCATCAGAAAGGCAATGGTAAAATAAATTCTGATCCATCCATAAAATGGAAGGTTACAAAAACACTAAATAATAGCAAAGCTTTTAAACTTGATTAGGAAATTATCTTCAAAATATACTATAACTGAAAAAAACATTAGGTATACAGTAATGTATGTACATATTACCATATGTGCTATAAAAAGAAACCATATATATGAATTTCCTTTAATGTATAAAATACCTTAGGAAAACTGATAACCTTGGTTGCCCCTGGGAGGGGGCACCCAGGAGGTTGTTGGGAAGTGATCAGGGGAAGAAAGACATATAGACTCACTGTCTGCCCTTTTGTATCTTTTGAATTTTAATTACATGAATATATTACCTGTAATTAATATATTTAATTACGTGAATATAGTACATTCAGTTGGATGGCAACTTTGTAGGAGACTTAAGGCAGGACTTAGTCGATATAGAGATACACAGTATGTGCTTGAATGGGACGGTTTTCCCAATAGTAGGACAGGTCGTACAGAGGAAAAGGGATATGGGCCAACAGTGGACCAATAGCAGCTTCCAGTCATTTCTCTGCAAATATGTGGCACTGACAGAAGGCCCCACAAGCAAATACATCTTAGCCTTTTAAGCCCAAAAAATAAGTGAACGTTTTCTCTGTAAAGTTACCCCATTGCCCCACACCCCAACTCAAGCATGTGTAATAGGAAAATGACAGAGAAAATAATGAAATCAAAAGAGAGAACAAAGCCCTCAGATAAACTCATAAGGCTAAAGAGAAAGCCACAGTGCAAGTGCCCACCATGAATTCCCAGTCCTATTTTTACCTTTAACAGGAAAGGCAGGGAAGGCCTTGAGGGAAGCCATCAGCAGAGCTGATGGAGTCAGACACTGGCCTACAAAACCTGCTGGCTGGCAGCCTGGCAAGGCATCTCTTTCCCACGGCCTAGGCTGGCTACAGTTGGAACCCCTTTCAGAATCTTTGGTACCTGAAACTTTCCAAGTCATGGAAGAAATACTCATCCTGGGGACACAGAGCCTCTTAGCATCTGTGGCTCAGGAATGTGCTGCTCTTGGGCTGTTCTCTAATCAGAACATTATACAGATTTCCAGGATGGCTTTTCAGATGCTTGATGGGTCAAACTCCTGGACAATAGTAAAGATATGGGCCAACAATGGACCTCTCCTTTTATGACCTTTTCCCATCTGTAAAATGGGGTTAGTAAATTTTCACCTCATAGGAGGTGGGGAAGGTAGGGGGTTGCAGAAATTAGTATGTTCACTCATCTCAAGTGTACTTCTATTTAACAAGTGTCTATTACCTTCTTCTAATGAAGACTATTTGCCTTTTTGCTTCAACACCCACCACTGAAACGTCAAGGCCCAAGGTAAGAGAAAACATACTCTCCCCTTTCTACCT
This sequence comes from Manis javanica, assembly GCF_040802235.1. Lineage (NCBI taxonomy): Eukaryota > Metazoa > Chordata > Mammalia > Pholidota > Manidae > Manis > Manis javanica. The sequence goes on from NC_133162.1 coordinate 125,885,598, forward strand.
TATTGCAGTTGGCTGACCTCACAGCTCTGCTTCATGCCACCTTGCACACAGACTGGAGGACTGTTTTGCTGCTGGGAAATCACCTGTCCACACGGGCGTGCATCTGCATGGCAACCTAGAGGGAAGATCTCTGCATACGTCTCTGAATTATGAATGGATTCCTTGTTTCAGGTCTGGCAAAAGGAGAGAGAAGACAACAGAAGTTTGCTGCTAAAGAATGCTAGGAATTAAAATATCCCTGGAGTGGAGGAAAATCCAGGTGTTGCGGAGACAGAGGGGAGAGGAAGACAGGCTGCCTCTTAGAAACAGGGAAGGAAACAAAAGCTGGTGACCTGGGCAGAGCCCCTTGCAGGAGGGTTCCCTCTAAACCGCCCCCCTGAGAGCCGTCCGCCTCCCAATCAGCTTCCGTGCCCGTCACCACTGACAATGATTTCTCATACCTTCAGAACTGGGCACTAATTCGAGCTATAACTAATGTTGGGAGAAAGAAGTGAAATATAAAGACAAGAAGCACACTGCAAAACTACAAGTGGGTGAAGAAGGTACTAGTGGCCTCTGATACCAAAATTAGAAGAAGAGAGTACTACAATCAAAGTGTTCTGTAATTTTTAAATATTACTAATGTCTTTAATGTTATACTGGCCTTTCATCTAAAAGACAAAAAGCTGTCTGGCAACCCCAGCATCATGAGAAACGATTTTACTAGGCTTTTAGGATTAGTAAGCACAATTCCAAATACTTTGCTCCTAGCGTGTGTTGCTCTCCCACAGCACTTAACTAGGCTAAGGCCACTCATAAAATGAGGTTTATAAGCCCATTTAGAGGATAATAGTATGTTGGCTTCCTTGCATGAGACTTTCATCCTGATGGAGGCTCTAGTACATCCCCAAAGTAAACAGTCCGAGGCCTGCTCACCTCGGAGCATGAAACAGAGGCCTGGGCTTTCTATGGCTAACATGAGACAGAACAGGGAAGACCCCAGCGCCCAGAGGTACACCTGCGGCAAGGGAGTCAGAGGTGGGAGTCCGGACCACCTGTTCCCGTGGAGGCAGAGATGATAGTGGTGTGGGAAGAACGTGCTGAAAGAGGCCACCCCGAAGGGGAACCATGCTGGCCTCATTTTCCCTTTCCCCCTTCTCTACCCACGTTTCCACAGTAAAATGCATTGTTTGGCTCTGTAAGTTACGCCACTCTTTTATATCCCCATTCACAGTACTGGGGTTGTGAATATTTTCCATCTGGGGGTAAAAGGAAGAACAAAAGTTAACATATGACCCATTAGGCTATGATGCTTGAGTTAAATATATAGGGTTGGGAGGGGCCGAATAGAGATGGCCTGTGGATTCTAATTATATATATATGCACTCATACTTTCTGGTTAGTTCTTTTTCATCATCACCTCCTGAAAGTATCACTTCCAACACTCAGGATCAGAGTTTTCCTACTTTTGATTTCAAGAGCACAAATTCTAAGGGTCTTTCTTCAGGACTGTGACAACCAGGGTTTCATAACGAAAACAGCTCTGAGGAAGTTGCCTACTAACCCCTCTCTGAAGGTTGACGACATACATCCACTACTGAAGGCTTTGCATGTGAATGAGGTGAAAGGAAATCTATTTTATATAACTCTACGGTTAAATAAACAAGCATTGGCTCAGAAGAACCCTTCTTTGCTTAGGCATGCATTATATCCTAGTCCTATCCTCTGGGCTGCCCTGGTGCAGACTCCCCTAAAGGGTGGTTGCCCTTTGATGTCCTTACCTTTCTGCAGAAATAGAAAATCATCAATGAGATCTGGGCATCAGAGAGTAAGACCTCTAGGTTGTATGCTACACACTTGTGCCATCCAATTCAGTAGCCACAAGCCACATGAAGTGATTTACATTCATATTTAATTTTTTAATTTTTTAAATTAAAGTATCATTGGTATACAATCTTATGATGGTTTCAAACAAAACAACACAGTGGTTCAACATTCACGCACATTATCAAGTCCTCACCCCCTCCAGTGAGGTCACTGTCCATCAACATAGTCAGATGTTATAGTCATTAACTGTATTCTGCATGCTGTACTACCATCCCCATGACCAACCTGTATTGTGACTGTCAATTAGTGTGCTCCTTAATTCCCTTCTCCCTCCCCCCTCCACCCTTATCAGCCTCTCCCCCTTGGTAACCACTAGTCCCTTCTCTGTGTCTATGAGCCTACTGCAACTTTGTTCTTCTGTTTTGCTTTGTTTTTATACTCCACAAATAAGTGAAATCATTTGATATTTGTCTTTCTCCACGTGGCTTATTTCACTGAGCATAATACCTCTAGATCTATCCATGTAAATTATTTAATTTTTAAAAATTAGAAATTTCCCACTTGTACCAGCCACATTTCAAGTGCTCAAAGCCCATGTGGTTTGTAACTACAATACTGGTCAGAGGAGAATCAGAACATTTCCTTCATCACAGAAATATCTATTGAAGAGGGCCGCTATGAATCTTGCCAATCGTAGGAGGACTCCTGTTAGCCTTCTCAACTCAGCATCTACATCCCTCATGAGACTGTGAAATTCTCCAACAGCAGGGATAGCGTTTGGTCACCTCCAAACCCCAGCTCCTAGTCGAGGCTCTGTGGGGAACACCACTCACAAAACACTTACTGGATGATAAGGGTGATCCCTTCTCTTTGTTCCCATAGCATGTATCTACCTCCAACACAACACCTGAACATACTTTCATCAAAAAAAGCTTTCATTGACTTTTATTGACTTAAAAAGTAATACAGAAAAACAGAGAAGATAATAAAAATCAACAAATAATACTCCCACCTATAGACAACCACTTTAAACATTCTGGGGTATTGTCATTCATTTAGTTAACAAATAGATATTTTTGTTGTTTACTAAGGTGTAATTTGCATACAGTAAAATTCATTTTCATATGATGTGTGTATGATGCATGAGGAATATAACTGCCACCACTCTCAAGATATAGAACATTTCTAACAGCCTCAAAAGTCTCCTCCTGCTCCTCTGTGATCCTACCCCTCTCCCCCTCCTCTGGCAATCACTGATCTGATATCTGTTCCTATAGTTTTGACTTTTCAAAAATGTCATATAATTGGAGTTGTATAGTAAATGGCTTTTTTAGTGTTGCTTCTTTCATTTACCATAATGCTTTTGAGACTCATCCATGTTGTTACACATAACTGTTCATTACTTTTTATTGTTGAGTAGTATTTTATTGTATGGACATACCACAGTCTGTTTATTGATTCTACATTGGATAGACTTTTGAGTTGCTTCTAACTTTTGAATAGAGCTATTAGAAACATTTTCACATGGATCTTTATATACACACACACACACACACACACACACACACACATATATATATATGTTTTCATTTCTCTTGGGAAAATTCCTGGGAACTAGATTGTTCATCATGTAGTAAGTATATGTTTAATTTTGCAAGAAATTTTATAATTTGTTTTTAATACATTCTTAAATTTTTATATTGAGGTATGTATAATAAAATGCACAATTCTTAGTGTACAGCTTGATGAATTTTGACATGTGTATACACTCATGTAACTATTACTCAGATCAAGATACCACACATCCTCACTAATTTTTTCCTTTTACCTATTTCACCCATTACCCCTCCCCTGTGGCAACCATCAGTCTGTTCTCTGTGTTTGCATCTATTTCAGTTTTGTTTTTTTCCTTTCATTTTGTTTTTTAGATTCTACATATAAGTGGAATATTATATTTCATATAAGTGAAATCATATAATATTTTTCTTCCTCTGGCTAACTTATTTCATTCACTATAATACCCTCTAGGTCCATCCATATTATTGCAAATGGCGAGAGTCATTATTTTTCATGGGTAATATTACATTATATATATGTACCACATCTTTTTCATCCATTCATCTATTGATGGACATTTAGGTTGTTTCCATATTTTGGCTATGTAAATAATGCTGTAATAACCATATGTGTGTATATATCTTTTCAGATTAGTGATTTTGTTTTCTTCTGGTAAATTCCCAGAAGTAGAATTGCCAGGTCATAAGTATTTCTATTTTTAGTTTTTTGAAGAACCTCCATACCGTTTTCCATAGTGGCTGCACCAATTTACAATCCCACCAGCAGTGCACAAGGGTTCCCTTTTCTCCACATCGTCTCCAAAAACTTATTTCTTGTCTTGTTGATATTAGCCATTCTGACTGGTGTGAGGTGATACCTCATTGTAGTTTTGATTTAAATTTCTCTGATAATTAGTGATATTAAGTATCTTTTCATGTGTCTATTGACCATCTCTATGTCTTCTTTGGAAAAATGTCTATTGAGTTCCTCTACCCATTTTTTAATAGAATTATTTTCTGTTAGGATTTTTGTTTTTTTATGGTTTTTTTTGGTGTTGAGTTGGATATAATAGTTTGGTTATTAGTCCCTTATCAGATATATACATCATTTGCAAATATATTCTCCCAGACAGTAGGTTGCCTTTTTGTTTTGTTGATGGTTTCCTTTGCTGTGCAGAAGCTTTTTAGTTTGTAGTCCCACTTGTTTGTTTTGCTTTTGTTTCCCTTGCCTGGAAGATTACCCAGAAAAAAATTACTAATGCTGATGTTCAGGATGCATATGTTTCTTCAACTATGCTTCCTTTTTTTTTTTAAATGTACATTCTCCTACTTTCAAATGATTTTTAAAAATTACATTCAAAGAAAGAGAGGTGGGAGGGAGGAAGATGGAGAGGGGATATGGGTGAAGGAATATTGGAATTACTGATCCTTTTGGAGTCAATCTTTCTGTATACCTGAAATTATTTCAAAATTGAAAGTTAAGAAAATGAAAAAAAAAGTGTACGTGGCAGCTGTTTTAATAAGACTGCAGAGTTGCACAACCCGTACTACCGTCTCATTCTGGAATTTTGTCATCACCCTAGCCTATGTTTCTTGCAGAAGTTTAACAGTTTCATGTCTTATGTTTAGGTCTTTAATCCATGTTGAGTTTATTTTTGTGTGTGGTATAAGAGATCCAGTTTCATTCTTCTTCTTGTAGCTGTCCAGTTTTCCCAATACCATTTATTGAAGAAAATATCTTTTCCCCATTGTATATTTTTCTCCTTTGTCATATATTAATTGGCCATATAAGTGTGAGTTTAATTCTGGCTGTTGATCTATATTTTGTTCTCCTGGCTGTTGATCTATATTTTGTTCCATTTATCTATGTATCTGTTCTTGTGCCAGTACTATACTGTTTTGATTTCTGTAGCTTTGTAGTATAGTTTGGGGCCAGGTAGTGTGTTGCCCCCAAGAAATTGTACAATTTTATAAGAAACTGCTAAACTGACTTCCAAAGTAGCTTTACCAGTTTGCATTCCCACGCAGCCATGTACGAGAGTTCCAGTTGCTCTGTATTTTCACCAGCATGTTGTATTTTCCTTTTTGTTGTTGTGCTTTTCATTGTTGTTGAGCTGTTCTACTACATATGGTGGCTTAATTTGTACTTTGCTAATGATTAACAAAGTTGAGAATATTTTTATGTGCTTATTTGTTGTCAATATTTCTACTTTGTGAAGTTTTTGCTAGACTCTCTTTGATACAAAAGTTTTGTTTGAATTTTCCCCATTTTTAAATTGGGTTGTTTGTTTTCTTATTACTGGGTTCTTTCTTTATATTCTAGATGCCAGTACTTAGGAATGTGTTCTACAAATATTTTCCCACAGATTGTGGCTGGTCTTCATTTCCCTAACAATGTTTTTTGAAGAGTGGTTTTTCTACAGAAGAACAAAGATATTTCTAAGTACCTGCCATATGTATGACCTTGATCATCATTTGAGATACAATAATGCCTAGGCTTTAATTTGTACTTTTTCTTTCTAACAAAATCAGCAACTTCTGGTTTCTAACTTACTTTTTCACTGTCTTATCATGAACAGTTTTCACATCATTAAATATTATTTGAAAACATGACATAGTTATGACAGTACTATGCACACATTTCATATCTTAATTATCCCTCTCTAAGGATGCTTATGTTATGCTAATCAATATTAAAAAATAAAGGAAAAGATATATATTACTATCCTTGTGCAGAAATCTATGTGTACATCCCCAGTTATTTTCTTTGTATGAAAGTTTACAATTGCAAAGACTGAGGCAAAAGCACAGTGTTTTGTTTTATAATTGTATCTTCAGAAAGTCTGCAGATGTCCTGAAGCAAAGATCTTGTCTTGCCAGCACATGATAAAGGGCCTGTCACACTGTGGGTGCACCATACATACCTGACTGATGAATAGCTGGAGGAAAAAAAAATCCCCTGAACTTCATCCTCTCACCTTCTTCCTATGAAAGCCATCTTCCCTGCCCCCTCAAATAAAGGGAATAAAACTAAGTTTTCTTCTGGGAGAAAACTTGCCAAGAAGATGTAGGTTCCCAGAGAACTGGGTGACAAGCCTGTTGCTGCTCAGCAATGCCCTTAAGGGGCCCCGCCCCCAGCCCATATAAAGCAGGGAGCAGTGGGGCAGCAGCAGCTGGCACCCAGCCTCCAGAGCACCGCACCGACAGGCCCGCGCTATGGCAAATGAAGTGCAAGTCCTGCTCTCCCCGCGGAAAGGGGGCCATCCTCCTGCAGGTAGGCTGCCAGCTGCCCTCTGTCTGCAGAGAGCAAGGACCTCCCTGCTGCTTCCCCTCCTCCCACCGGTGCCTTCAACAGAGACCCAGCAGAGCACAGGTTCTCAGCGCCGACATGGTTACTTTAACTTCATGCCACCCACCTCCCTCCTACGTCTTTGATCCTATAGGGCTTGTATATAAAACCACCTGGGGATTTGTCAGGCCCCAGCTGAATTAAAACCTAATTATATATGCGGCCATAAGGGATTCAGTTCTTGTGGAAAGGGATAGGTTGAGAGGTTGGACCTTACCCCTCTGGGTTGCACGCACACCTGGAAGGTGGTGTACTGCCATGGAAGCCTTCCTCCCTCGAGGGCGAGTCTCCCCAGGATGCCCGTACATCACCCACAGCTTCCACAAGGAGGACGGCAACCATATTTCTCTCTCTCTCCTCCAGCTTTGGGGTTGCACAGTGTTATCGATGATGTAGTTAGTCTGTCAACAAGCTGAAGAGCACTTTTTAATAAGGACCCAAGCCCTGGAGGAGGCGTGCTAGGAAAGAGAGCTAAGCTGTGGAGGTGTGCTGCAAAGCATTGACAAGTCTCTCTTTTTTTAAACATATGCTATTTATGTCAGCTCTCTGGAATATGGAAATTGGTTGTATTGTACTTAACCGTATATTCCTGTAGACTGGCTGAGGCACACAGGCCTATTTTTAGCCGGTTTTATGGTTATTCCAACTGCCTTCCTTCTTTCTTCCTTGAGAAAGATTTCAAAATCTTGACCACTTTGTTCTTGCCTTTCTCCATTTACAAAATTCATTTACTGGTGTAATTCTTCATCACCTGTCAGCCAAGGTTATTTCAATCATTTTTGCCACAGAGGATGACAGCAGGTAGTTATAACCTTCTCAAAGCACCAAGACTGGCACAGAGGTTTGGTGGCTTTCTGGTGGGCAGTCCAGCTGAAAAGAGAGTTTGTACTGCTAATTCTGAGTTGCCAGTTCTAGGCACCATGCCCTGGTCTCCTGTGGCAGATTCCTAACATTTTATATTTGTGATTGGGTTTAGCAATTTAAAGTTAATGATACTAACTAATCAGACATGCAAACTTTAGAAGTTCATTACATAAAGACCAAAGAGGACACCCTTCTATTCCCGCCACTGCCACCCCAATCCTTCATAAAGCAGTTAAGCTGAAAACTGATTGCTAAATTACATTTATGCACAAAGGACACAGAGATAAACTTAACCAAATGAAAGTTTGAATCAAACCACCAGGAACTTTCTGTCCCCACCACTAATGATTGCTAATTACTCTGTGTATATAGCACACCATGACTCCATCAAGTATGTCACAATGCCTCTGGCATGACAATTAATTATTATGAACTGTGACACTTCAGATAGGAGGTTTGGGATAATTAGAATGGAGAGGAAGGCAGCCTTTTACTTCCCCACTGAGAGCAAGGGAACAAAGAAGCTCACCCTCTAGTTGTCTTGCTATGTATTTTAAATGTGAACCAGTTTGCTATGGTGCAAAATTTTATTATGGAACAAAACTAATTCATGCCAAACTTCCATTAAATCTTCCCTTGATCTTTATAAGCAAAGTACAGATCCCTGAAAATGAGAAGCAGATATTATATGGCAAGGGCCTGACATGGCCTTTGGAATCAGACACAGACTAGGCTTAAATCCTGCTTTCATTCCACATCTCTGAGCTCAGTTTTCTCATTAATAAAATGGGGGGGTTAATAAATATAGATATTTTAAGGTTGTTATACTGATTAACGGAGATAAACTCTGTAAAGTACCAGCACATGACTGTTAATCCCCTTAAAATGCAGGCCCAGTAAAACAGAGCTGTCAGAAGAAATTATCCTCTGCCCTTGCAAGATGTCCTGATGTTTGAGGCTGCATTAGGCGCTAACTAGTGCAGTCATCAGAACAGAGGACAGCTGCAGTGGGAGAGATGCCGGCCCCATCCTGGTCACAAATGAAACCACTCAGAAGGCAGCTGGCTGCAACTCTTTCCCACCCACGTGTGCAGTGCACAGCCACTTTTCTTCCACGTATATTAATATAATATATTGTACCTCTGTTAGCCCTGGTTATAAATTTATGCTGTGAAACAGGACTACATTATACACAAGGTGGCCTGGGCTCTGGCAGGTTTAGCTTGAGATTTTCTGCTCCTTTGATTTGCCGCGCTCTCAATTTTATAACAACCCCATTACAGGAACAGCCAAAACGCATGAGTTGAATGTGGTCAGAGGATGCCAAATCTGTGAGGTACTAGAAAGAGCAGGAATTCATGAATTTCTCTATATTCCTTGCACTTTTAAATTTGGTTTATACCAAGTGAATCAGAGCCATCAGAAGGGGTCACCATGGAACCTCAGGAGAGAATCAGTTTTCTGGCTCGTTAAAAGAGATTGGGAAATTGGAGGTGTACCCCCAAGTGTGAAACTAATTTGGAAAATGGGGGAAAACCACAGCTGCATACGGGCCAGCATCATGAAAAACAAACACCAAAGGCTTAATCCTTTCAACTCCAGCCTGCTCAAGTCAGCTCCTGGGGGCTGACCTGTGAGGCCGCACTGCCTCAGACGTCACCAGCGCAGAGGGTTGACGGCTGCAGTACGGCTGCTGTTGGCTCAGCACGGACCCTGAGCTGGCACTGCATAACGCCTTCTGGGCATGGTTGTAGCCCTGCCGACCCAGGATGCACCACCAGCTTTGTTCACAGAGGAGCAGGCTAAAGGTCAGCAGGGCTGGGAGACTCCGGCAGGGTCATACAGCTCATGGACAATGGCGCTGAGATTTGGAAGTAAAGCTGGCCCCGTGCCAAAGCTCTCCTGTTTGCAAGCCCTCTCTCTCTGCCTCACAACCTCTTTCTGATTTTCCTCCCTGGTCTTGACTGGCAGCCGAAACTTTCCTGAACTGTGAAAATAAAGTAAGTGTTTTGCAAACATCTGACCTTTTCATTAAATCTTCAAATGTAAGTTCAGAATCACAAGTCAGAGCGGGCACAAAACTTTGTATCGTTTAACTTGGTCACTGATTAGTAAAGGAAAAAGGCTTATTTTTCTTTATCTGGACTCCCCCCTGCCCCCACCAAATCTGGGCAAAATGTCTGGAAAATCTTAACTGGAAAATTATTATACAACATTCTAAATTCAAGGATCTATTTTTGAAAAGATATAAACTACAAAGGCGGCCACAAGAGTATAACTCTTACTCAGATAGGAGAGCAAAGTTTCATTTGCCCCCATAAATTTAGGTTTTCTAATGAAATGATCCAAAAGAACATCTCTTTGTTTTATGCTTTTTAATCTCTATGTCATTTTGCTTATTGAAACGACTTAAAGTCTCATGTATTTGTACTCAAAGCCCTATTAAAACATTAAATCAACTCGTAGTTTACCCTGCCCAATTCCAATTGGTCCTTGTACAGAACTTCAGAAGGTGACATAGTCCCAAACATGGAATTATGTAAATTATTATAAATGTAAATGAACTAATTTAGATGCAGTGAGACTTCAGAGTTTTCATGAGTCAGACCAATCTGGTACATGGGAATGGGCGAGGGCCTGACTTTGTTGGGTTGTAAGTATTTATTTACAATGATTTGTCTAGATCCCAGAAGACCAGTGTACCAGCATTCCCAGCAGAGCTTTGAAAGTGCCCCTCCCACAAACTGGTTCCATCTGGTTCAGTCACCCCAATGTAGTGAGAGCCTTAATATGTATCTCATTGTGCCCATCAATAGCACTGGGGTATTATCTTCTGCTTCTTTCTACTGTACGTGCCTGACTAAGTGAGATTACCTATCAGAACATGTTTGGTATAAGACCTGTGCTCTGAAAATCCAAGGTGTGGTTTACTTAAGCTCCTAAATCACTGAGTTAGAGCCAACAGCCCTATAACAGAGGATTCAAACACTCCTAGATGGAAGTGATCTGGGAGGATTTTTAATTTCCCTCTACTGTCTCTGTTTCATTCTTAAAAATGAAGAATGCACGCATTCTCTTCAAATTTCCTTTGGCATTTGTTTTTCTGTTAAGTGCCCTATATTCTTTCCAGAGGGAGGCAAGTAATAGACTTCCTTGTGGAGGTCAGTGGAACAAGTTAGAATCACAGCAAAGGCTTCGTAATAAAGATAATCTTATTCAGCTTCTACAAATATCCCAAAATCCTTTTCAGGTTTTCAAGCTACACTTCTTTTCTTTAACAGCTGGAGGGACAAAGGACAAACTAGCGTTCTAGGCAATCTACTTTACTTTGAATAACACAAACTGTTTTATGTAGCCAGACTCTGCCCTTCTGGAACTACCATCCTCTGGCCTTCATTCTCCTCTGGAACAACATAAAATAAGTATAAACAATAATAACTTAATTATTGCATGCCTACCAGGTACCAGCTACTTAGGTCACCTCTCTTCTCCAGAGCAACCTGAACCACCAGTATTATTGAAGGGTGCAGAAGCTGGCTCTCAGAGGGGTTCCAGTGTCTTACTCAGGGTCACAGAACTCAGGGAGGGTAGAGCTAGCTGACCCTACGTTACATTCCTCACCAGGAAACCATTCCCCCTCCCACATACCAGAGCCTCAGATCTTCGAAGGTAGCACCTCTGCTGCCTTGAGTCTAGGCTTCCTCAGAAGTGATCTTCCCAGGCTCCCCAGTTCATGTGATACAGCTCCCTTCTCCCGCGGTCAGTCTCCTCTGGACATTCCCCGGATTGTCGATGTCCTTTCATATGACTGGCACAGAATTCAACATTCTAAAGGCCTTTTTGTTTTTAGCTATTGCTATTGTAACTGTAACAAGTTTGCTTCTCTCGTTGGTGGTAATCATCAGTGTGAGTGGAAGAAAATGTGTAGAAACAATAGCATCAAGGAAAACAAAAGGAATATTAATAAGAAAATAATTATACCACTCCATATTTAAAAAGCACTTGTCATAAGGAAAATGAAAACCATTTTGTAGGGAGGGGCACTGAAGTCCAAGCACTAGACCTCTTTGATTCCTGGGGGTAGGGTGCTGCACACACCACCACTCCTTGCACCTAGGTGCAACCTCCTCGTCTTCCCCAAAATTCCATTTCTTGGTTCATTTCACCTCTGGATTTCAAGGCTCTTCACGTGTCTCCATATTATTCCTGTCCTGTTGCTGATCACTTTGTATGCCTGTGCTTGTGTGTGTGTGTGCTTGTGTGTGTGTGTGCATGTGTGGGGGGCGGTGTATGTGAATTTAAAGCAGATCCTGTATGGAAATAGCATATTTTTTTCTAGACTGCATCTAATATTATCAAATCCTAGTGAAAGGCTTTTAGTAGCGATAAGAAAAAGAATGTGGTGATTCAGAATGACCAAATGGAGTTTATTCAATGACTGAAAGAATGGTTTGGTAGTAAGATATTCATTAATATATCTGTATGTATTAACATCTATTAATATCATTAACCATGTAAAGGAGAAAAACCAACTATATCCATGAATGCAAAAAGGCATTTGATAAACTACAACTGTAATGTATTGGTAAATTTTTAAGCCCATGAAACAGTAATAGAAGGATAGTTCTTTTAACATTATAGTAAATATACACAATAAATATACATAAATATTTGTGTGTATATGTGTATACATATGTATCCACCTAAGTACACATCATACTTAATGGGGAGTAACTAAAAGCAATCCCTTAAAAATTAGAATGACAAGGATATCCACCACTACCTCTATTTAACATTATTCTAGAAGAAGTAATATAATTCTTTGCAGGTTATATAACTAATTTTTTTACCTGGAGAATCTAAGAGAATCATCAAAAAGTATTATAATCAATAATTCAATAAGATCTTGCTGTAAAATCAATAATATTAATATAAGAACAACAACCTGTTAGAGTTATAATGGAAGAATAGACCCCATTTATAATGACAACAGCAACAATAAAAATAAAATGCCTGAGGAATAAACCTAATAATACGTGTATAAGATTTATGTGAGCAAATTACCGAGGGACCCAAAAGAAGATATAAAGAATGGGAAAGCATACCATATTCTTGACTAGAGAGCCACTAAGCATGTAAAGATATGAATTTTCCCTTTTTAAAGTATCTATAAACTTAAAGCATGACTATTAAAAAAAATTTTTTTTGGAGGGAATTGACAAACTGAATCTAAAGTTCCTATGGAAAAATAAGTAAGAATAGCTAGTAAAAATCTGCAAAGGACATGTACAAAGGAGTACTGACTATCAGATACAGTCATTAAAATAGAGTTGTAATGGTGTATAAACAGAGGAATGGAATAAAATAAAAGTCCAATAGAAAAAACTGACCAAAACATTGAACAGTTCATAAAAAGAAAATACAAATGGTTTCAAAAACACAGAAACAAGCTTGACCATTAATATAACATAAGAAAGGCAAACTAAAAAGAGGTGCCTTTATTTTTACCTATTGATTGACAAAACCAAACATTTTCTAGCTTGTATTGTTGCCAGAGGTACAGGGAAACCATCATTGTCATGATAGGTGGTGAGATTGTAAAGTACAACCCATAAAGGGCAATTTGGCAAGATTTTACAAATTACAAATGCACATACTCTTAAGAACAAGGATCACTTCTAGGAATTTATCCCATGGATATACTAGCACTTGTACAAAATTATGTATATAAAAAGATACTTGCAGTGTTGTTTATGACAGCAGTGGATCAGAAACAGCTGAAATGTCCAACACTTGGGAATTGGTAAATAGAGGGTGAATATAATGAAATGTTACAGCAGATGTTAAAAAGAAACACATACATCCACACACACATATGTATATATATATATATGGAACTCTGAAATATATGACTGAATGAAAAATATAAACCAACAAGAAGCAGAATAATGTGTATCTTATGCTGCCATTAAAAAACAGAATATGTAGATCTATGTATAGAGTATCTGTGAATGAATACATAGGAAACTTGTAACATTAGCAGTATCAAGGGAGACAAACTAGGGATTGGAAATAATGGCAGGAGGGAAACTAAACTTTCTCTCACTTTTTTAATTGTGTGCTTTATGCATGTACAATCAAAAAAATAAATTTAAAAGAACAATGATAAAGTCAATTCACAAAGGCATTGAGAAACTGAATTGGTTTTCCTTTTTTTTTCACTTTATTGGAACTGGTTTTAGAAAATTGCCAAGTTGGCATTTCCATAAAAAGAATTAACAGGCTCAAACAAATCAATGTCTATTTAGCTTTTCTTCATTGGAGCTTGTCAGATTTTTAGATGTGCAAATTTCCTGGGAACAGAAAAAAGTATTTGCTTTGACTTGCAGTCTGAAATGGGTTGGTCCTATTAGAAAGTTGATGTCATCTGACATTGTTAAACACTCGACTTGCTGTTAGGTCATGTGTAGCCTAAATAACACTAACTGCACTCTTGAATGGCAGGATTATTAATGCAGTTTAATTACTCATTAGAATATCTGAGCTTGACCAACATCAGAACTTTGGGGTCTGGGATGGAAGGTGGGTATCCGGTGGGCTCAGAAGCATTTCTCTTGAGTGAAATGCCTGTCACTGTGCATGCCCTGACTTGGGCTCGTCTCTCGGAATCTGACTTTTGAAAGCTTTGGTTGGTGAAAAAAAAAAATGCAAGCCTTGCAGAAACTTAAATCGTGTGGGGAAACAGGAGATCACATTGGTTGCTATCAGAAAGAATGTAATTGGTTTGAACAAGAAAAAATGTTTTCCAGCGAAATGCCCAAGGGAGCAGCATGCTGTTATTCTCCTCCCCAGAAGGAAGGGGTGAACTCCTGCTCTTTTTTTGGCCTCAGTTCCTCCTCTCCCAACACAGACGAGCAGAGCTCAGCCCTTCTCCCACTCCCTACCTTATTTGCAAGAGACAATGGTTTTTGCCTCTGTTGCCCAGTTTCAGGGTAGCTTTTTATTGCGTTGTTTTAGATAAAAGTTTAGCTCTTTAAAAAGCAAGTTCTAAAATTATTGTCAAATCTAAATTCATACCTTGAATAACAAAGCAAGCCTTCTCTTTGTTCTTCTAACCATGACTCCTTTGTGATGCTTATTTGTTTATAGTAAAAGCTGGAGGAATGAGAATTTCCAAGAAACAAGACATTGGTATCTTGGAGAGACATACCAAAAAAACAGGACTAGAGAAAACAAGGTAGGAATTGCTTCATTTCTTCTTCTTCACCTCGAGGAGTTTTGCTTGACTCTTCTCCCGGAAGTCAGAGACCTCCCTGTATTTTAGGACAGACCAAGGCTCCCTAGGCATTTGCTAACCAGGGTTAGAGCCAGCCACCTGATGGAGGGGGTCATGACCTCTGGCGACCAGGGAGGTGAGGCGGTGGGGAGGTGGGGAGGCTGGCTGAAGGTGAAAGGCACCCTCAGGTTAAAGGTGGCTGTTGGCTGGAGGACACTTCCCCCACCCATCTACCCTCCTCTTCTCTGCAGCCTGCCCAGAGGCCCCATGCTTCCAAAGCACGAGCCTCAATGCATCCAAATCCAATTCACCACCCTTGGTCCTAATTTCCCATTAGCCCTTAAAATACTGTTCCTAGGCTGACCTTATTCTCCTCACAATATACTTTCTGCTGAAGCAAATCTCCTGAATTAAAAATATATCTTTTTTGGTTCATTTTACATTCATCACTCAATTATTTAGAAAATAATGGCCACTATATTTGGCACAGCCAGAAGGCACATAGATGCTGAGGCTGGTTTCTCCCTGCTCCTTCTGCCGTAACCTTGACATCCTGAGCTATTCCCAGAGCTCAGCAAAGAGCTGCCGGCTGGGTCTGGTGCACAGCCGGTCCAACTATTCTCTGCCATCCTTATGCAACTGGCTTCTCCAAGTAGCATAGTGAGGGGCTCCTCAGAGACTGTTAATTCTAAGATATTTTCCATAGATGAATTGATGATGATTCAAAAGGGGTCCATTAGAGGATGCTCAAGGTACACGTTAAGAGGTAAAATAGTAACAGTCTCAGAAAAGAGAATGAGGAGGGAAATAGACTATGGAATTTCTCTGGCTCTTTCACAGATTATTTCTAGATCAATTTTAAAGTTTTCTTCTGACTTCTGGGAAGAAAATTTATTGAGGATTGTTTCTACTTTAAAATGAAATACTCATTGCTTCTCAGCCTTTTGGCTAAGATCAAGTGTAGTATCTGTTCTTATAAGTTTAAAATGAAATACTCATTTATCCCTTAAGCAGTAAGTTTTTGTTTCTTCCAATATTAGAAAATACCCATCACGTAATTAAAGGCAAGCTCTTAAGACCTTAAAAATATGGGGTGGGGTTGGGGGGAGTCACATATTATTTCTCTTCTGACCCAGCATGGAACACAGTCCCTAGAACAGAGAAAGCACTTTGTAAATGACACCAGACTCATTGAATTGCAAGCTGGTTAATTTTGACAGCCGATGCTGTTACTACAGTCTAACTCAAGAGTAAGCCCAGTTCATTATGACACTGATTAACAGGCCTGGGTGAGTGGCTCAGGAATTAAGTCATGGCTCGGAAATAACTTTTAGTTAGCAGCTAGTGGACAAATCGTTCATGTCTCCAAACCTCAGAAAATGAGGACTTACTATGTATTCTAACATCAGCTGGAAATACATGAAGAGTCCCCTAGAGAGTAATAAAGAGGAGATTGGAACCCTCTTAAAAAAATCTCAATTGTTTTCTAATAGTCATTAAAAGATGACAATTAGACAACTACAGAATTTAAACAGCAATAAATAGCTCTCTCACTTGCCTTGTTTACCAGGAATAGATACAGGTATTTAGGGCCCTACGCATATAAAATTTAAGGGCCATTTTAAAGGAAAATAATAAAAAGTTACAAATATGAGGTGTGTAGGGCCCTTTGCAGGACCTTGGAAGGAGGCTGTGCAGGGATACGCCTGAAGCGGAAGCATCATTAGCTCCACCATAGATTCGCTCTGCTGTTTACATCTGCTAGGGGAGTGTATGTGTGGGATATGAGCACCTCGTATTCATGAACAAACATCTCTCCTTACATCTTCTTGGAGAATAGCTTTTGAAAAATAGGGCATAGAAAATAAATTTGGAAGCATCATCAATCTATGTCCATTTCCTAAAAACTTCTTTTAACACAAACCATCCAGAAAAAAATACATATGCCACGTACAGAGCTTCCTCCAAAGAACTGTACTGCAGGCTCGGCTCTGACTGAAACTCTCCTACGAAATAAACTTGGCCTGAGACAAAGAAGCCAGACACAAAAGAGTCCATGCTGTAGGATTCGTTTTTACGAAGCACAGAAACAGTCAAAACTAATCTCTGGGGTAAATGACTAACCAGAGTAGTGGTGATCCTTTGGGGCAGCTGGTTTGACTAGTGTTTTAAATTTATGAATATTGACCAAGCTATATGCTGGTAATATGTGCATGTTCCTGCAGCATGTATACTACACTTCGATGAAAAGTTAAGATATAATAGTAATACTTACTTGGCCCACAAAGCCTGTCGTAGCACGTGGGTACACAGAGACAGAATTTTATGTCTGCTAGATATTGCCAAGCAGAGTGAATGCTTAGAGACCAAGTAGATAGCCTTCTGTATAAATCATTGAGCCTCTTTAGTGGGAAAGTTTTCAGGTCCTTATGAACTTTCTCTTCTTTGCAGTTCCATTGCAAATGTTGCCAAAATACAGACGATGGAGGCCCTGAATGACACCCTGGAGAAGGTGAGGCCTGGGAAGGCGTATTACATGGTGCCCACACTCAGTTTTTACCCAACAGATCCAGCTTCACGGGTGACCAAGTTATGACCACAAAGGTTTTTTCCACCTCAGAGGGTTGATGTCCTTGTGAAAGAACGTGCTCTCAGTCTGAGAAACACAAAGAGGTGTTGGTGAGAAAAGCTGTTTCTCCCCACTTCCTAGTGTCTATTTAATAAATCATTTCAAAAATAAGATAGGAAATAAAGCAAGAATCATGGCAGGGTTTTAGTTGGCCATCCCAACTATTTCTCGGAAACAATTGATAAGTTTTTATAAAAAGGCAGACTGTAATATGAGAGATGCCCTCTCAAAAAAAAAAAGAGAAAAAAAAAAGTTTATGTATAAACATCGCAGGAGGAAAACAGTTGAACTTTGTATGAACAGCTTTCCCAACTGCTTTTGCCATGGGACAATTTTTATCACAATAGGTCCTTGACATGCTGCTGAAAAAGACTTCTGAAAAATCCACTTTGAGAAATAATGTCTTAGAGGGAAGGAATATAAGGGGAAAAAATGATGTTCTGAAAAACTCTCACTCTTAGTGATAAAATGAGATAAAGTTTCCTATAAAGTCAGGAATTTGAACAAATAAATAAAAAGGCAGACTGTGTATTGGAAATCCAGCAATTTTGGACCTTCCTCCCTATCACTTCATTCCCATAAAGAAATATTTGATTGTAGGTGTAGACGGGTGGTGTATGGTTGCCCAGTTTAGGGCTGGAGGGAGGCTGGGCACTGGCTGGGTTTATCCAGTAACGTCTGCTCAGAAAGGTGGTTGGCCATTCATTTTTTTTTTATGTCTTGAATTTCTTCTAAGCAGCTCAACAAACTCAGAAAACTGTTGCTAGATAGAAAATGGTTTGGTTTGGGATTCAAGTAATTCATTTTTAAATGTTGTAGGTAAGCTGAGTGAGGGCTTTTATTCTATGTCTGAGGGCAGATAGATTGCATCCACTCTTTCTGCTACTCCTGCATTATTGAAGGGACAGGACTGGGCATCCTTTATAGAAGGAAGACTTGCTGTTACTGCCAAAATCAGGGGTCTGATTCCAGCAGACTCCAGCAGAAACTATGTGGCTAGACCCCAGGGGCCTGCGTTTGGCACTGGCTCCTCTGCTGACTATCTGGAGGACCCTGAGCAAGTTACTTGTGCCTCAGATGCATCGGATTTAAAATGGGGGTTTTGTTGTGTGGAATAAATGAGTTACACACGTGAAGCTCTGAAAGCGGCACCGGGCACCATAGCCTGTTGGCACACTCTCTTCTGGCTAGTAGCATTGGGTTTGTGGCAGGGAACTGGAAAAATATGTCTGAAGTCCATGGCATGTTACCTGGCAGAGAGCATGAGACAAGATGTCTGTTACAGGCTATTCCTGCAGAGCCTTCTGATGTGGTAGATTTGAGGTGAGATCATAAGTGACTCTTTGCCTTCCTGGCTTTAGAGGGCAGGGTGGGTGCTGCCCTGCCAGGGCAACACAAGCTGCCCACCTCTGCATCTCACATTGTTTTTGCTCCTGCCCATCAAATGCCTCTTCCCTGGGGGCGAGAGAATGCCCACAGTTGTTCAGTGGATCTGGATGGAATAGACACATTCCTCTATAACATACGTTAACCCCAAATAAAATGTTTAAAGAGCGTGAGCAATAGGGTTGATGATGCTATACATTAAGTATGATTAGAGTCTATTTTTTTGTTTTTTATAGACATATGTGCAAATGCCTATGACATAGAGGGAGTTCTTTGCCTGTCAGTTAAAAATATCACTTCTTTATTCCAAAGATAAAAAAAAGAATCAAATAACAAAAACAATAAGTTGTTTTCAGAAACCATAAGAAACCATTGAGATGGTATGCTGTTTACTACGCCTATGAAATAAAAACATTTTTATTTTTTTCCATGTTTTATTAATGTGTTCCATGTGTACTGGAATGGGACTGTGGTTAGGCTGGCATAGATTGCTGGTTAAGCAGGTTCTGGCATTAGACATCAGATGCTTGGGTCTTACGCTGACTCTATCCCTCACCAGCTGTATACCTTTGGCACGTTGCTTCACTTTTCTGTGCCTCTGTTTCCTCATCTGTAAATGGGACCTCAATTAGTAATATCCACTTCACGGAGATGTTGCAGAATAAAATGAAGTTGCATAACATGGGCAATGTACTTATCACAGAGCCAACATACTTAGCCCTCAGTAGGTATCAGCTTCTGTTCCCAGGCAAATATCCTCCAGGGCATCACTTGAAATCCCAGGCAAAAGATAAGAGGATAGCAAGGAAATCAAGGCCCAACA
The DNA here is from genome assembly GCF_040802235.1 of Manis javanica. NCBI lineage: Eukaryota > Metazoa > Chordata > Mammalia > Pholidota > Manidae > Manis > Manis javanica. The sequence goes on from NC_133162.1 coordinate 125,905,287, forward strand.
TTACCATACTCGGCCATCTCATATATGGAAGTTGGTGGGATCCACGCGTTTCCTTACAGCTAAGAAAAATCCCCCCTGCCTCCATAGTTCAACCTGAAGCATAAGCAGATTTCATAATAAGGGTCAACCTGAGGTGGGAAGATCAATGTCTTTTTAAAAACTAGATCTGCTGCGATCGGTGGTTGTCAGGAGCTGGGGTGGGAGGAGCAGTTGACCTCAAAGTGACAGGAGGGCATTTCAGGGGGTGATGGAGGGGCTCTGTGATCTTGGTTGTGGTGGTTTTCACAGACTTTAGCACTTGTGAAAACCCACAGAACTGTACACTAAAAAGGGTGTATTTTACTATAGGTATATTATACCTTTATTTTTAAAAATGAAAAAAATGTAGAAACTACACAGCCTCATAGAAAAAAAAGTAAAAGAAAAGATACAGAGCTATCTGTTGATGAATTTTCCCCTGCATTACAATAATTCTCCCCACAATATCTGTCACTATGAAGACCTAACATTATACAACTTGCCAGAAGAAATGCAGTAGCAGAAATGAGGGCCATATCCTCTGCATTTACTAACATTCATCATTCATTCTGGCCCTCAGACAGAATTACATCTAGTTCCCAGAACCCATGTTAATTCTCATACCGGTATAAAAACTTAAGAGTCTAAGAAAGTGAGAGTACAGCCCTACTCATAGGATCTCATCAATCATCCAGCCATGGCAGGAAATTTCTGTCCATATGCTATTCATCTTTGAATACTCTACTGTATAACCGACCTGGGGTTTAAGATTTGGGAGATTGAAAAACAAACCCCAAAAGGTCAGAGTTATCAAATCTAAGTGGAAAGCAGCCTGAAATGCCCCTTCCCACTGTTTTCCTCGCCCCTCCCTGCCCACAGACCTCTCTCCCCATTGCCCTTCTGCCTTCCTCCTTTCCTCTCCAATCTGCACTTCCCACTTCTTTCAGCCCTAAATAATGAGACAATTCCTGTTGCTCGCTAGCAAGGCCCCACGCCATGGTATTCCCACAGAAAAGGGGTTATGTAACCCTGAGAGCTCTCTAGGCTAAAAATCTGGGAGACCTGGTCTTAGACCAAGTTCCACCTACTCCTTAGAGGTTTTTGACTTTCTTTAGTCACGTGGCTCCTCTGAGATTTATGGTTGCTCATTTACTAAATTTTTTTTAAGGCAGGGAGTGAGAGTGATACTGCCCAGTGTATTAATTCTCTGGGCAGGTCTGGAAGTTAAATTTGGCAGGAGTTGTGAAGCTTCTCTGAACAAAAAAGTATCCAGTTAAAACATTAGTTAAAGTTTGGGCCACTTTTCAAGTTGCCAGATGCGTCACCACCACCAAAGTTGGTGAGATGCATGTGAAATGGGATCCTGGGGGAGAGGAAACGATCACGGGACTCTGCAAAACTAAAAAGGTTTCTCTTGTTCAGTAGATTAACATCACCGTAGGAGTATCCTTGAATTTCATTGACTCAAGCGTAATGTTTTGTTATAAGCACCCTGCTTAACGGTGTGTAGAAACCTAAGCACCCAACATTCCAGTTGGAAGTTTACACCCTCGAATGCTGAATGGAAGAGCTGCCAGTCTGCTAATACTACCTAACTTCAGGCTCGAAAACAAAACCTGCCATGATTTTCTTACATCTAGAATTTCTTTCACAGCTCCAATCAGAAAGACCTTTATCATACTTTTTTTGCTTTTTCTCTGAAACTAAAAATATAGGTTCTGAGGTCACAGTTACCCAAGATAAAGGTAAATTCTCAGTGTGGGAGTTACTACTGATCAGCTCTTCAAGTTCAATCTGTTGACCCTTATGTGATGCAGCCACAGCAAGGCAGAATCCTTACACAATACTGGCCTTGAATTCTTTCTCTTGTGGGGTTACCCCAGATTCTCTTACCCTCATCAGTCAAACAAGAAACAGCTTTCATTCTACAAACCTTATCATCTTACAAAGACTTAGGATAAAAAAATCAAAGCTTTCCCAAAGTTAAAATGCCAGACTAAGCACAACTAGTGGTAGATTGTACTCTGGAAAGCTATACCTACTTATTTTTAGTTCAGACTTAAAGATAAATCTTCCTATCTCCATTGACAGAGAATCTGTAATGAAGGATTAGGGAATTTAGGGGTTAATTATTTTATTTACAGTTTCATCAATTCTGATTAAAGACTCTGTATAGACTCTCCACTCACAACATCCAAGTTCTTCTACATTAGGATGTTCCTGATTAAGTGGGTGGGGTATATGAGAAAGAGAACTTGACACTCATGTTGTATTTTCAAGAGTTGCTATAAAACCCTGCTTTGACCACCCCCCAACACATGTGTATTTATAATTTAATTATGGGGAGTTTCTCTAAGGCTATTATTATCTTTCCCAGAGTTATTTCCACTTCCGTCTCAATCCTGTTGGTCCTTTTTTCTCCCAAACTTTCCAAGACCAGTTAACAGGTGGCCAACAGGCCTCAGGGGCAGACTCTCATTTATTCTGGTCTGTGGCGTTCCTCTCTTAGAAAGAAGCAGGTGAGCAGAGCTTTTAGAACCTCAGTTAAATGTCTTAGTTTAATGTGACTTCTAACCCTTTGTGCATTAATGGTAGGAATGTAAAATGGTGCAGCCACTAGGGAAAACAATATGGCAGTTCCTCAAAAAATTAAACATAGAATTGCTGTATGATCCAGCAATTCCACTTGTGGGTATATACCCCAAAAAAATTGAAAGCAGAGACTTGAACAGGTATTTGTATACCAGTGTTCATAGCAGCATAACTATTAACAATAGTCAAAAGGTGGGAGCAACATAATTGTCCATCAACATATGAACAGATAAACAAAATGCAGCATATACACACAATGGAACATTATTCAGCCTTAAAAAGGAAGGAAATTCTGACACATACTGAAATATCTGACACATGGATAAATCTTGAAAACATTATGCTAAATGAAATAAGCCAGACACAAAAGGACACATATTGCATAATTTCACTTGATGAGATGCCAGGAGTAGTCAAAATTCATAGACACAGAATGTAGAATGGTGGTTCCAAAGGCTGGAGGAGGAGGGAATGAGGGTACAGAGTTTTAATTTGGCTGATGAAGTTCTGGAGACGGATGGTAGGATTGGTTACTGTAGCTCCGGGGATGTGGGGGAAGGCTGTGCCCAGCCCGAGAAAAAATCCTCTACGAAATTGGTGAAAACGGAATAATTCAAGGGAAAGGGTAGGTGGGAAGGAACCATTTTTTATTGCTCACAGCTTCTCAAATTCACTAGCTAGGCCTGGCCCAGCCTGTCTCCTCCAGCCGCCACTGCACACCACTCTACAGCTATGGGGCGCTCTCCACTTCCCGCCCTCCCCTTCTGGGAAGAACTCCATTGGTGGGTCCTTGATGACTGGCAGGTGCCAGACCAGTTACGCTCCAGGAACAGAGGGGAGAAAAGAGTGTTTGTTATTGCTCCACGGCTTGCCCCAGGTCCATGGGAGGCTCTGGAGTGGTAAACACCTACTGATAGGTAAATAAACTGAGGCTAGGTGGGAGATCCTGGAAATTCTACAATTTATCCCAGTTACACAACAGTGTAAATGTATTTAATGCTGCTAAACTGTACACTTAAAATGGTTGAAAATGGTGACCGTTGCGTGCATTTTATCACAATTTTTTTAATGTTCCAAAAAATATTGTCTCTCAAGTGTACAGATAACCCCAGAAATGATCAAATAATGAGATAGTGCCATATAAGCAATAAGTGTGTTCTAAAGCACTGTTCTCCTTTCTCCTTTCCTTTCCAACCTCCACCCATCTTTGCTCTTACACCTTAAGGACAACAGTCAGTACTGTGGCTTTCTCTTCTCAGCCTCAGCTTGTGATGCTGCCCCATCTCACCTTGGCTAATTGCCCAGATTTCTGTATATCAGAATTACTTGTTTGTTTCCTTTCTCACCCCACTTTACCTTACATTTTACTCTAAGTAACTTGCCAAGTTGTTAGTCCTATCTATAATCTCTTGAATATGATTTAGAACTAACCTGAAGTAACCCATCTGTTTCAGTTGACACTAAAGACACCCAGTCTGAAAGAAACTACTGAAGTCAGTGACTTCTTAAGTTTCCTCCTGGTTCTAATGTTAAAAACAAGACAAAACATTCTGTCCTTACCACACTTTAAAATGCATGTCGTGTGGCCCAGTGATAATCGATCTGACAAAAAAAGTCACCAGGTATTCTTTAGATTCTAAAGCAACATTTATAACCAGTGCCTCAATTTTACTTCTTCCTTGCTGCTAGAAAACCAGCAGAGACCATCCTTGCATTTAATTATTATTTTACTTGTACCTGCTTATCACAAAAGAAAATCTTTAGAAAAATACTGATAGGCAAAGCAAAAGAAAAGACTAGGAATGGCTCCTAATTCCTCAGAGATAACCATTGTTAACACTTTAATGCATATTCTTCCAGAGTGTTTAATATTTTAAGACCAAGAAGAAAGGACTTTCTGGAGTCAAGTTTCACATGAAAGGGAGTGTTGTACGCCTAGAGTTCAGGGACATTTGAGAAGAGATGTAAGGCACAGATGTTCTCCCTCTCTTAGTGTAACCCAAACAAACTGTAAACAATGTGACGCTTGGGGTCATGAACAGTTTATCTCCCCTTTTATTTAATTTGAGTGTCAAGGCCAGGGCATCTAAGCTCAATAATGATAAGTTAAATTCCTAATAAGCCAAGGCATCCCTCCTTGCTGGCTGAGGCAGACCATCTTAGGTATCTTTATACTGTATCAGTGGGCTTTGAAACAAAGAATTGGAATGGACCCAAAAGGTTACCAGGTCCAAATTCTCCTTGTAGGAAAACTCCCCCTGAACTGCTCATGGCACTGGGCATCCTTTCCATCTTAAGCTGTCCTTAATGTAAATTCCATAAAGCCTCTTGCTTCCAATTCCTCCTATTGTAAAAACCCTCCCTCTGTGTTACTTTAAATCGAATTAAACCCATTTCTTCACAGATGTCTTCTGTGGAGATGACTAATGAAAATGTTATTACCCAATGCCAGTAAGTCATTCCTCAGGCTTCCCTTTACCAGGCTGGTTAGATTGAACCCTATGAAATGGCCAACATCAGACCATTTTTTACCTTAAAAAATATCAATTTCACATGTTTCAACCTAATAACTCAAACTCTTCCTAACATCTTTCAAAGATTCTTTATTTCTGATCTTTTGACACCTGAGTGGTTTCTCTCCACTCCTTTTCCAATGTCCCCATAGTCGTCTTAGAATGTAGTTATCCAATGTGCATGCCAGCACCAGAATAGTTGCTAGTACTAGAGGACTGATGCAGATATAATTGCCCATTTCTACATTTAAAAGCATTACTTCAAAATGTATACATTACATGATATCATATATATTTTATAATTTTAAAATATAGATACAAGCTAATGAGGGAAAACCCATTTAACATATACACCCATGAGTCCAGAGGTGGAAGTAGCATGGAAAAAAGAGGTAATATCAAAGAAAACAAAACTCTGATATTTCCCTGACCAACTATATTGCTTTCTACTGCTTTAATACATGACCAAAAAGATCCAATATGCTCATTTTTTCTTTCTTTTTCACCTTTAGCTCAGCCATAAATTTCCAGCAATAGTGCAAATGGCACATCAGAAACCCAGACCTGCTTTAGAGAAGGTCACTCCACTGAAAAGGATCTACATTATTCAGCAGCCTCGAAAATGTTAAGCTGGGATGTAAAACGCAGCCGTCTGGCCAACTGCCTTGAACATCTGACAGCTTAGCAAACGGACCAAAACTTTCCATAGGCCTCGTACACTTGCTTGGTAAATAAAACAGCTTTTGTATCTTCTCTTTTGACTTTAGATAATAAAGCATCCAAAATGGTAAACCCAGTGCCTTCTTGGGCCTCGGTCCCGTTCCGATCTCATTAATGTTTATGTATGTAATGCTGTTGAATAAGTGGAGAATCCCAAATTGGAAATGACTGTTCCATTCCAGTCCCCTGGCTAAGTTCTATTCTCCTTGGTGCTGACCCTGTGTTGTTCCACCCACAGTGAATTCTTGAAGGCAAAGTTTAGAAAAGAGTATGGTGACCTTTGGAAAGGCCAATATTCTGCCCAGACATGAGGAGTGATGTGCCTCGTTGGGTTTGTCTTTAGATGCTCAAGTTTTCACACAAGGTGAAATGTCATTTCCAGTTTCCCACATAGATGTATAGTTTGTTTTGAAGGATTGGTGAAGGAAAATGAAAAAAATAGATTTATTAGAAACATATTCTCCTCTGCAAAGCAGTCAAAGATGAAAGGTGGAATCTCAATGGGAGATTTGCTCAGGGCCTCTAGAGGGCATGCTCTGGGACTGAGGGCGTCAAGATGCTACAGCACACTGTGGTGGGGGTACAGATGTTGGTTTTCCGTTGGAGGTGGGAATGGAGGGAAGGTGTTACCATAGCTAAACCACCCTCTCCCCATACAGTTCTTCCACCCTCCCCCATACACAGCTGAGCCAGTAACACCCACAGAGGTGACTGCTGTGAAATTTGGGAAGGCAGTGAGAGGTGGAGCCTCTGGGGCAGGGGTTTGGGGGGGAGGTAGAAAATGAAGATGGCTTTCAAGTTGGAAGAAAGAGAAGAGTAAATGTGGTCAGTGGGAGTAAAGACGTCCAGGAAGAAAACACTAGGGAAAATATCAGCCCATGGAAAAGAACATAAAGAACACTTAAAAATAGCTAGTTCTGAAGTCACTCTGTGGAAAAAATGGGGTGAGAGGAACAGAATAAGATAAATGAATGACAGGAAAACTAAAATTGATTTATTCAACAAACTTATATCAGGTTTCTCCTGTGGGAGAGGCTTCTTTTAGATGGAACCCCAGTCCAAGGAGGATATGGCTGGAATTTAGCACATATTATGTTTTAGAATAAATGTCTGGACGTCAGCTGGAGTCACCACCCCCTTCTAAAGTAAGATCAGCTCAAACCGCCATCCTTCCCCCTAGTGGCTGTTGACAGCCCTCCCGTGGTGTCTGTGAATCTCCTGGGGGCTTACGCTGTCATGGTCACCTCAGATTTCCAACAGATTTGCTCATTAGTGCTGTCCCTGTGTCCCACCACCCTGATCTGATCTGGGAATCCAGCCCCATTCTGCAATTTCCCCAAAGCCTTCTCCAGTAGGTGATATGCTTTACCAAAGACCTAGTAGAGTTCGCATCATAGTAGCCAGACTGCTTGCAATAGATTACTAGGTACCTTTGAGTTCATAAGTAGGTCCTTCTTCCGCTGCACCCTATCACCCCCCACCTGGGATTGTGTCACTGCTTGCCACACCTCTGGCAGTACTGATTCCTCACCCACTTGCTGACGCTTTCCCCTCTCCCACTCGCCCTTTCCTTACTTTTCTTCTCTCTCCCTCCTAATTTCTGTTCAGTTCCAAATCAGCAATTAGTACTTCTCGGGTTGTCTTGGTTCCTGGAAAACATGTCCTCAGGGAGTCATCTTGCCCCAAAATAGTCTCCCTGCCTCCAACAAGTCTGACATCAACCGTCAGGATGTCAACATTTTCATCCAAATATGATAGAATGGATGAGTGATTAATAATTAATTAATTAGAAAGAGCGACATGACAGAGAACCCGAGCCAAGAAAAATGAGCCAAAAGAAAAAGCAGAGGATTTTCAGAGGAAATTTTGAAGGGCTGAAAGCAAAACACACATATAATTAGGGCAAGCAGAGCCTCAACTAAAAATATGTAATACAGATAGAATTTTGAAAATGATTTTACATGTAGTATTTCATGATATCATTACAAGAATCGTGAGAGATGGTAACTACCTTTATCCCATTTTATAGACCAGAAAAAGCAGCTTTAGAGAAGTTAAGAGATTCCCAAGGTTTTATAGCTCATTCAGTGGAGGAATTTCTCTGGAAATCCCTTAATGCCAAATCTAAAGCTGTCTCCATTACCCTGTGAGAACACAGGCTGGAGCTGAAGCTTAGAAATCTCCAAAAAGAGAGAATCTGGAAGTAATTTTGACTTAAGAAATAGAGCTGAAAATGAAGAAACAACCTGTATGTGGAAGGACTGGTTTGGGACTAAGCATTTCCTCAACACAGGAAGAGCCATTGAAGTTCCAATTCTCAGAGTTTTGTTCAAGAGAGGCATTATGGAAGTTTGAAAGATCATGGGAGTGAATCGGCTTGGGAGAAAAGATACAGTTTATAGATACAAACCCTCAAAAGGAAGATGAAAGCTAAACAAATAAAAGTCATGGATGTCTCCTTGGTGTCAGCAAAAGGCACATGACTGGAGATGTCAAGTGCATCCTGGGAAAGGAACAAAGAAAGCAGATAATTGGTGACCTCTCACTGAAATTTTTACTTTCAGCCTGTAAGACGTAGTAGCAGAGAAGTGAACGTTTTCAACAAGCACTTTCCAAGTCAATCTAAATAATTGCAAAAGCATAGCTTGAATGATCTCTATGTCCACCTTACAGGCAAGTGTGCCACAGACCTGAGGCCCAGGTGTGTCCTGGTGTTTTCCACCTCCGTGGTCAGTCATGCCACCGCTATAATAATCAGAGACCTGTGAGAAAAGAAAAAAGGAAGACTTGACATATAAGTGTTCCTCATGAACAAAAGTTTCAGAATAGTTTGAAAAGAATAAAATGTAAAAGAATTGAGTCATCATAAACTTCTTTGCAAAGTCAAGAAATTATGCAAATTAGGCAAAACCGTACCTATATTAAAATGCCAATTTGTTATAGATAATACAAGTTGGGTCAACAGTATGGATCCAGAAGAATATTTTTTAGAGTTCACCAATTATTCAAGTTTACATATTATTAGATTAGAGAGAAGGATATTTATTTAGGTGCCAATGCCAGCCATTTGAATGTAGTAAGACTGAGAGAATCACAAGCAGATATGCTAGGTCATCAAATGTCTAGGGAGAGAATTCTACCACTTCTACTAATGCAATGACAGAGGTTGAAATTAATCTCTTAAAACATAGGGAATTGGGTAAAGAAGTGAAGAACTGATGTCGTGCTCCCCTTTAAAGATTTCCAAATAATTAAACTTTCATTTTAATGACATAAAGAGAGCTTTCCAAAGGAATATAGCCAAAGGCTTTCAAAAATAAAATGGATACTGCCACAGAAGCATTTAAGGAAGAACACAGATGTATAAAATCAAGGTGAAGACATTGGGGCAGAAACAGCCAAATCAAACAACAGATGAAACTGAATGGAAGCAATGAGAGCAGAAACTGGTCATGCAAGACAAAAACACTCCCTTCAGATCAAAGGGATATGAGAAGAGAGAGGATTGTTGCAAGATTAAAAAGGTCAGAATATGGTACCAAAAATTGCTTAGAGAGAATGAAAAGGTTTAACTAAACGTACCAAGTGCAAGTAAAGATTGAGCAATGAGCTTTCTGTGGCTGATGAAGAAACAGGCGATCTGACAGCAGACATGATGGGTCCAGTGGTTCTAAGTGAGCTGGAATTTGAATCAAGGAAGCACCCCAGTCTGGCAGATACGCTGCTTAGTTCTACAAGTTTCTTAAAAACTAAGCAAACTTCTGTTTCAACTGCAGACACTTGAAAGGAAAGTGAAGTGACCTGTGCAGTGAAACAAGGAGCTAATGATAGTATTTTATAAAGGAAAGAAAGCAGGCGTCAGAAACTAGATACCGCCATCTTTACAAGCATGGAGAACAACACTTGGAAATTTTCCACAACGTAACACAATGCTCAACAACGAAGGGGAAAAAGTCTGGACTGGTGTAAAATCACAAAACATACCAGGGGTTTAGCAGGGATAAATGACAGTGAAGTAGAGGTGGGAGAGGAGGGGAGTGCCATGGTGACACCAGAAATTGTAAATAAAAAAGGTATCTTTGCTGGGCCTCCCCAGACCTGCAGTTCACCTCCCTCTACTGTCGCTCTGGAACCCCCCAATGAAGGTGCTGGGTTAGGACAATCAGTGTACATTGCGCAAAGACAAAGGACCAAAATCGGCACATTTTCTAATTTTTTAAAGCAATCTGAAGTACAGTATTGTGTGAAATCTCCTGGCCTTTATATATATTGCTTCAACCTTTTATTTGTTTACTGTGCAAACCAAACAATTGCTGCCTGCAGGTTGGATTTGGTCCATGAACCACCATTTCACACAAGCCATCATCTTCGCACTGGGTCTGCATACCAGTCCTGAGATCCTGATCCTGACGACCTGAAGGATGTAAGAGTCAGGCTTACTGCAGACAGAGCCCACTGAGTTTCCATAGGTGGGATCACTCCGGCCGTTACTGAAAGCTTATACCAGGACTGACAGAATAAAAGACAAGGCCATAAAAATGAACAACCAGGGAAATCTGGTAATATCGATGGTATGGAGAGATGAAGAAGCTGAGCCCATGAGGATTTTCACTCCAAAGTTAGGAGGATATAGATCAGTAACTCTCATTTATTGAGAATATACTGTGTAGCAGGGACCTTCCACTATATCTAATCTCCAATATTTACAATAACCCATTTTACAGATACTGACTGGATTGTTCAAGGAGGTCAAGACCCAAAAAACCTTTGCTGGGCCCTTATGTTTTTCCTTTAACATGAAATCTTCCCCTTGTCTTTTTTGCAGATATTCATTGCAACATTATTTATACTATTAAGAAAAAAACAGCAATGACTAAGTAATTCCACTTGCAGGCATATACCCAAGAAATAAAAACATGTATCCACACAAAAACCTGTATACAAATATTCATAGCAGCATTATTCATAATAACAAAAAATTGGAAACAGCTCAGATATCAACTGATGAATGGGTAAATAAACATAGTATATCCATACACTGGAATATCATCAGCAAATGGAGCACTGATTGGTTCATGCTGCTACTTGGACGAGTCTTGAAAATGTTATGCTAAGCGAAAGAAGCGATCCTCAAGGGCCACATGTATAATCCCACTGATACGAAATTTCCAGAATACGCAAATCCATAGACACAGAGTAGATGAAGGGTTGCCTAGGGTTGGAGGTGATGGAGAGGATTGGGGGTAGCAGCTGAAGGTTATGGGATTTTCTTTCGGAGTGATAGAGATGTTCTAAAATCAACTGTATTTACGGTTACGCACATCTGAAAATACTAAAAACTGCTAAGTTGTACACTTAAATAAGTGAATTTAATGATATATAAATTATCTGAAAAAAGTTCTTACCAAAAAAAATGGTAAGAGGAAAGTGGTTTTGAAACATCAGTCATGTGTCATGAACCACAGAAAGAAGGTAATTTGGGTTGGCACTGTTTTTTATAGTCTAGCTTCCTCACCAACCAAAGCTGAGGCCCCATCCCCAGGCCCGCTGCCTTCAGTACTGGGGCCTGGCTCTGCTCCAGCCTTAGAGTAGGCAGGGCAGCTGGAAAGCTCTTCTTGGGGGCTGGACCAGAGCTGGAAGCAATGACAGGCATCACATATGCATTTCAAATACAGTATCTCATTTACTTCTGCAACAGCCTGTGAGAAGGGGATTATCATTTCCTTTGGAAGGAAGAGAAAATCTTTAGTAAGATTGCATCATCTACTAATGAGTGTAGTTAATACATTGCAGAACCAGGGTATGAACCCAGACAGCCTGATGTCTCAGCCAAGACTTCTAACCACAACCTCCATGTGGTTCTAAAGGCCAGACACCTCATTCTCATACACTTTTAATAGGATTGCAATTTGGTACACATTTTCTGAAGCATAATCTGATGGGATGTGTCAAAAGTCAGAAAAAGATGTAAACTTTTTGATCCAGCAACTCCACTTCTAGAAATTTGTTCTATAGAAATTACTGGACTAATGAACAAAGACATATATAAACATATGGATTTTCATCAAGGTGTTTGATACACAGTCATGGACCAAAAAAAAAGTTTTTTTAAGAAAAATCTGTATATCCATTCACAGAGGATTGGTTCGATTACAGCACATCTCTCTGCCCTGGTGGCTAAGCTCATGGAGGGCATGTTCTGTGGATAGCAACTAGGAGAGCAGAGGTGGAAAGAAGAAATAGGAGAGAAGGAGGGAAGCACCCCTTCCCCGCAAAAACCAACTGATAAATCCCAGCCTAGGCTGACATGTGTCTCAGTGAGGAAGGCTACCTTCTTACCAGCATACCAGTCTTCACAAGGTCATGTTAATGACAGAACCATTCTTCTGTGTCATTTACCTGAAACATGGCATTTGACACTAATGTGTTTGTGGAATGCTTCTGAAATATTTTTTTAAAACAGTAAACAAACAAAAACCCACCTAGATCTTGGGCTGCAAAATATTTGTAGTAGCTGTATGACACTCTAGGTCTTGCAAACTCAGCCCCCTTTCCTTCCTTGGACCTCTAGGGCTTCCCCCTATATCCATATTTCTCCTCTTTCTCCAACAGGAGCCAGCTCAGCCGGGAACCAGGGACAAAAAGGCAGGTCCAGACCTGACCACATTTACCACTATTGCAGATAGAAGCAAACAAATGGATTTGAAACACGGTACTATTTATATTGTTTTAATTACTTTTAAACAAAGTGTGAGAAATTTCAACTCATGACTGAAGTATAATGGGAACGTGGGCAACTCTTTAAATTTAGGACTTTGGGGAAGCTTTAGGCTTTAAAAGATGAATGGTTTGAGTTGTGCCAAAGGGAAGAGGAAAAAAATATCTTCTGAGATGGACTGATGGACCCTATTTGAAGTATTTGATGAGTTCCACAGTGACCTACTGAATTGCCCTTCTCACTTAAGACAATAGATTGCCAATGACTATTTTGTACAATATAAAAGTTAAGATGTTCTGATGTTTAGGAAACATTTGTTTCTACAAGAAGACTCTAGTTTGTATCATACCACTATAAATTTATGACCTTGATAACTGCTCTGTGGTTATATTCTATGGAAATGCATACTGAAATATTTAGAGGTAGAGGATCATAAACCTCAGATGGCTCAGACACAAATTTAGTGAGATAGATGGAGTGAGATCATATGGGATAAATGTTAACAATAGCTTCATCTGGTAAAGGGCACACAGATCTTTGTGCTATTTTTTATTTTTGTAATTTTTTAAAACTTTGAAATCATTTCTAAATCAAGTGTTAAAAAGACTACAGGCCAGAAACAAAGAATACACTTCTGCTTCTCAAATGGTAACACATCACATTGGGAACATTCCTGGCCTACATCTGATATTACTCTATTTTTTAGGATTATTTTATATTGATGATACACTTACATGATGGAAAAATCTGAACATTATCCAGAGGTAGATGCTGAGAAATGTCACTCCTGTACTATCCCCTTCCACTTGCACCCTGCATGTAACCATATTAGTTTCTGATTTATCTTTCCATGACTATTTTTGCAAATATGAGTATGTATTATTTCCCTTTCCTTGCACAAAATGGGTCATGCTGTAAACACCATTCTTTGTTTGGGTCACATGTAAGTACCTCATGTAGATCTCTCCATCCTGATGCCACTTCAGGATGCTTGCTCTGGTCATAAAGAGATAGACATATAGCTGCTTCCTTTATTTATACAGAATGTGTGCCCAACCCTACATTTGGCCGCGGGTTATATTAAATATACTTTGTATTTACATTTCACAGTTGACTAGGAAAATCAACTTTTAGGGTTATTAAAGGTCAAATTCAAAATGCATAGACCCCTCTTTATATATTCTAACCAGTTTTGAACGTGAAGGAACAGCAAAACTTCAACTATTTCTCCTGAAAGAACCCTGAGATGGGTTAACTACAGGGTTACCTTACGTTTTCATTGTTCCTTTTTTGATTGCCTTACTCTGGGAATTTTCAGACAATACTTGTTTTGTGTTCCAGCTCTTTGCTATACATGACAGCAGCCCAGAATTGTCCCAGATTGTGAAAGAAAAGCTTCTAAATTATTTATTTATTTATTTTGCCTGCAGTGCAATTCAGTTTAGTTCCACAGACATTTACTAGACTTTGTGCAAACCACTGAGCTTTAGAAGGTGGGCAAGAGATTGGTGCTGGCCTCAAGATGCTTACAAATAACGCCCCCTTCATGTGGAAACTGTTATGTTATACAGACAAGCACAAAAAGCTACAGGAAAACGAAAGGACACTTAGCCCTGCCTCAGAGAAAATGAACTAAGTCATAAAGAAGAGTAAAACCTGACCAGAGAAAGAGATGGGAGACTAGAGGTGACCAAGTTTCATGAAGACATGAAAGTACCTAGTATAGGAGGACCGTGGCAAATGGCTCAGTGTCATTAGACTTCAAGGCAGGAAACAGCAGGTGTGGCTGGGAAGGGGAGAGCCTTGTATGGCCCAGGAGAGGGACCTGACTGGGCAGTCACTAATGGAAGCCGTGTGAGCAGGTTGGTCTGTTAGAAGGCTCATCTTGGCTTTGAAGGAGGATGGACTTGAGGAAGGGATCAGTCCGTAGGCAGAGAGCCATAGAGATAGAGAGGAAGAGGCATATTTGTTTTAATTTGGACAACAAACACTGTGGGGTTTGATGATGATTGGCTGCGGGTGGAGGGAGGTCGGGAAGAGCCTTGGGTCTGCCTTGAGTGACTCAGGGAATGGTGGTTCCGTTAAATGAATGGAAATGCGGAAGGAGGAGGAAGGCGGTGGCGAAGTCTTATGTGCGTCACATCAAATTTGAGGACAGCAGGCCGATGCTGCTGGGACTGCTCAGAGGGCAGTTTCGGTGTGGGAGTTCCAAATTTGAGCACTGTATTAGTTTCCTGAGGCGGCTATAACAAACCAGCGCAAACTTAGTGACATGAAACAATATATATGTGTCTCTGACCACCCTGGAGGTGAGAAGTATAAAATCCATCTCACTGAGCTCAAAGTCAAAGTGTCAGCAGGACTGGTTCCGTCGAGAGACTCTAAGGGACATCCTTTCTTCACCTTTTTCTGCTTCTAGAAGTCTCCTCCATTTCTTGGCTCATGGCCTTTGTTCCATCTTTAAAGCCAACAGTGTAGAATCTTACTTTGATCTGCAGTCACCCCTCTTTCTGCCTCCCGTTTTTAAGGACATTTGTGTTATTGGATCCAAACACATAAGCCAGGATAGTCTCCCCATCTCAAGAGCATTAGCTCAATTACATCCGCAAGTCCCTTTTGCCAAATAAGGCAACATGCACAGGTTCTAAAGATTAGGACTTCAATGTATTTGAGGGGCATTGTTATCCTACTACATGTGTTCTTGGCAAAAAGTTAGTGAGAATACATACAATCGGTGGGATGGGCATGTGTGGCAAGAAGAGCATTAGATCAAGAACAGAGCACTGGGAACAGCAAAACTGAAGGGATACACATTGGAAGAAGGAACCCAGAGATGGGAAGGAAGTCTGACCAGGAGAGAGCTGGTAACATGGAGGTGGAAAGTGCATAGTTAACAGGGAGGAGGGAGTGGCCAACAGATGAAGTTGGGTAAACCGTCTGGAGTCCCTGGGCATCGATTCCACGGCCGCGTCAGGGGAGCTCTTGTGCTGGAAAACAGACAGCAGTGGATGGCAGCAATGGACAATGAGGAGGGGTGGGCCACCCTCTCAACAAGTTGGCCAGGTCGAGAAGAGATGCGACGGTGACCAGGAGAAAATGAAATGCAGTCTCAGGGAAGATGTTTTGCTCTACTCTCCCATGCTTCTAAGAAAGTGTGAGTCTGGAGCAGGCATGTAGTTGAAAGAGCCCAGGGATTGGGAGAGGCCAAAGATTTATGCAACAGAGGGAAGAGCTGATAGAACCATGTCCCAAAATAGGCTGATAGATGTGAATTCCAGAGCACAGATCAACAAAATTTGAAATAAGCCTATCCTTTGATCCAGCTTCTAGGAATTTATCTTACAAAAGAAAAAAAACTTAACCAAAAAAAAAAATCATAAAAATGCTCACATAAGAGGAAAAAAATGTACAAGAATCTTCAAAGGCAAAAAGATACATACAAGAGTTTTCAAAACAGTATTGCTTATAATAGGGAAAATTTGAAACTTACATGTCTATCAGCAAAGGATTAGTTAAGCCCTGGAGTTGAGAATAGCTTTAAAATCTTGGTGTGGGAAGATTTTCCTATGTATATGATTTCTAGACATCATAAATATTATCAAATCACAGAATTGATAACAAAACATACAGCTTCTATACACCCCATAAACAAGTAAATACTGGGAAAAAAACATTATCAGGAGCAACCAGAGAGGAGAGGAGGTGTATTAGACAGCAGAGTGATTCCTGAATCCCCCAGATAGGTCTGAAGGGATGGGGGTAGGGGTGGCTCATGACTGCTTCTCTCCTGACTCTTTGGGAAGAGAGGCCTTTTCCAAACCAGCATTGGGCAGCTGTATTCAAGATGCAACCTCAGTAGGACAAGTCTAGACAGAAAGAAGGTCTAAGCTAGCCTCTCCTTTGACAGGCCTCTCTGAGTCTCAAGAGGCCTGAATGGTACCAGCATTTCCCACAAGCCTCCCTCAGAGGAGGTGCAGAAGATGCGCCCAGAGGGCTGGGCTGGTCTGCAAGCCAAGGGTGGAGCCACCCTGTAGCAGAGGGCTTTGGGGTGCACCGTCCAGGTCGCAGCAAACCTCAGGGAGGGCTGATCAAGCGCTTCCAGTGATGCCGAGCCACATGGACGCCAGAGCCCCACTGAGCTAGTGTTGGATGGTGCCTGGCTGGGCAACTGAGGAGCAGTGTGCCGCTGAGAGGAGGCTTCCCATACCCAGTGAACAGACTAAACGTGAGGTACCAGCAGTGCAGGGGCACCCACAAATGAAAAAAATGTTTGAAAAAATACTATATTCTCCCCTCACTAGGAAGTGAGGACCACCCCGACCCCCTCTCCAAAACAAACACAGCCCAAAGTGGTCACATCACCATGAGAAACAAATCAGAAATCAGACGTCCTTATCCTTTTTGAATGGCGTCTAGGACAAGAGCACCATAACCTTGGCCATTTAATCTGGCCCTGATTTTCAGATGAGGAACTTGGGTGGTCCTGCCCGGATGAGCTAAGGCATGGAAGGTGCTGACTGTGGCAAGAAAAAGGAAGGCTCAAAGATGGGCGTCTCCACAGGTCAGAGAACTGGTATGGTGGGAGGCAGGCTGGCAGGAAGGGCGGGGAAGGGCGGTGGCAGAGCCCCCTTGTGGGCAGGCTTTCTCGGGGCAGTGGCCATGGAGGCTGGTGGCGAAGAGGAGCTAGAGAAGGGGACAGGTTGCTGAACAGGTCAGTGGGATAAAGAGGTTGTAGGGTGAGGAAGAGGACCGAGAGGGCAGCGCCAGCCTTCAGGGAAAGCCAGAGGCCCTTCCGCATGGGCCAGACGCCTGAGGCACTCTGACCTCTGAGGGTAACCTGTCAGCCACACGTTTCCGTAACTGGGCCTTTGGCTAATGTGGCCCCATAAGCATATTATATTGAGTAATATATTATGCAGCACACTAACAAAATTGCACACTGATTAATAACATTGATAATTTTTCTCACATTTGTCATATTTTAGCAAAATTAGAATCCATGTGCACAATATTAACTCTACTGTTTGCTTACTCTGTTTCCTATTAAACACACATATAAGCTTCTTCACAATATTTCAGTTGACAAAGGAAACACATTATCTTTGAAAATTTTGTTTTTAAGCAGTTAAAGGGGCACCCAGGTTACCAGGAGAGCCTGTTCTGTGCATTTTTACTTGACCTTCAAAGTGAGGTCGCAGAGAAAGTTTTTAAGCAACATAAATGCCTCCTTTTCTTTTCTCCTTCTTCTTTTGTAAGTCTCCAGAGAAAATTACTACCCAGGAATGATTTTTTTTTTAACTTGTTTTCATTTTCCCTGTGCCAGACTGAGTATTCCTGACAGAAAACAGACCTTCTCCAGGAATCCAGACTCAGTGCCAGGATACCCAGTTCTGAGTGAATTAGCATTTGTCCTGCTGAGATGCGCAGAGAACAGGCCAAAGAGACTGTTGACTCCTCATTAATCTCTAGTTTTACAACACGTTAGGCTGTCTTCTCTCCTTAATGATTTAAGTATCTGATACTAAGCTTTCTTGTCAAATAAACTGAAAGTCTGGCTTTATTCTATCTTCAAGTTTGTAGCTAAATATTTATCTATGGTCTGAAGAAAGAGGGAGAAGCCCAGTGACTGTGGCAGAGCGCATTTTGGCGCACATCTTCAGAAATGGTTGAAAATGGTGATAAAATTACTGCCATTTTTGAAATGACAGTCTTTTCAACAGATGGTGCTGGCAAAACTGGACAGCTACATGTAGGAGAATGAAACTGGATCACTGTCTAACCCCATACACAAAAGTAAATTCAAAATGGATCAAAGACCTGAATGTAAGTCATGAAACCACAAAACTCTTAGAAAAAAACATAGGCAAAAATCTCTTAGACATAAACATGAGTGACCTCTTCTTGAACATATCTCCCCAGGCAAGGAAAACAACAGCAAAAATGAACAAGTGGGACTATATTAAGCTGAAAAGCTTCTGTACAGCAAAAGACACCATCAATAGAACAAAAAGGTACCCTACAGTATGGGAGAATATATTTGTAAATGACAGATCCGATAAAGGCTTGACGTCCAAAATATATAAAGAGCTCACTCACCTCAACAAACAAAAAACAAATAATCCAATTAAAAAATGGGCAGAGGAACTGAACAGACAGTTCTCCAAAAAAGAAATACAGATGGCCAACAGACACATGAAAAGATGCTCCACATCGCTAATTATCAGAGAAATGCAAATTAAAACTACAACAAGGTATCACCTCACACCAGTAAGGATGGCTACCATCCAAAAGACAAACAACAACAAATGTTGGCAAGGTTGTGGAGAAAGGGGAACCTTCCTACACTGCTGGTGGGAATGTAAATTAGTTCAACCATTGTGGAAAGCAGTATGGAGGTTCCTCAAAATGCTCAAAATAGACTTACCATTTGACCCAGGAATTCCACTCCTAGGAATTTACCCTAAGAATGCAGCACTCAGGTTTGAAAAAGACAGATACACCCCTATGTTTATCGCAACACTGTTTACAATAGCCAAGAATTGGAAGCAACCTAAGTGTCCATCAGTAGATGAATGGATAAAGAAGATGTGGTACATACACACAATGGAATATTATTCAGCCATAAGAAGAAAACAAATCCTACCATTTGCAACAACATGGATGGAGCTAGAGGGTATTATGCTCAGTGAAATAAGCCAGGCAGAGAAAGAGAAATACCAAATGATTTCACTCATCTGTGGAGTATAAGAACAAAGGAAAAACTGAAGGACCAAAACAGCAGCAGAATCACAGAACCCAAGAATGGACTAACAGGTACCAAAGGGAAAGGGACTGGGGAGGATGGGTGGGTAGGGAGGGATAAAGGGGGGATCAAGAAAGGGGGTGTTATGATTAGCATGCATAATGGGGGGGTGGGAGAAAAGGGAGAGCTGTACAACACAGAGAAGACAAGTAGTGATTATACAACATTTTGCTATGCTGATGGACAGTGACTGTAAGGGGGTTTGTGGGGGGGACCTGGTATAGGGGAGAGCCTAGTAAACATAATGTTCTTCATGTAATTGTAGATTAAAGATAACAAAAAAAAAGAAAGAAAAGCACTTCCTGTGTGGTGATCTCCAATAAGTTCTTCACAATGGTATAAAGGGTATATCAAAGTGTGGGCAAAGGGTTTGTTTGTGTTTACACAGAGGATCAAAGCCTAATTTGGCTACACAGAAAATGAATTAAGATACCATATGAAGAAGAACTTCCAATATCAACATCCTGTGGAAGAGTCATTCCAGAAGATGATCATCAAAAAACTTCAACAAAGATCCTGGCGCTTTTGCAGTTGTAGCTGCATTCATCCCACCGGTTCCTGGACTTGCCATTGGAATGAAGAAGGAGATATCTAAGCTGGCCTGTGCATACAGTAAAACAATAAATTTGACTGGATCTATACTGTCAGAACTCAACCAAGAATTAGGAGAAATGCAAGTTGCAGCGCTCCAAAATCTTGCGACTATAGACTATCTACTGTTAAAAGAACATATGGGATGTGAACAGTTCCCAGAAATGTGTTGTTTTAATTTGTCTGATTTTTCTCAAAATATTCAAATTCAGTTAGACAATATACATCATATCATTGATAAGTTTTCACAAATGCCTAGGGTGCCTAACTGGTTCTTGGTTTCACTGAATGTGGCTGGTAATTGTAGGCCTGCTTTGGTTATGTAGCTGTATTCCTATTATGTTAATGTGTGCACACAATTTAATTAATAATTTAAAACCTATACATGCTTATGTTACACTACAAGAAGATATGTCAAAGAAATAATCTTCCCATGTTTTCTTCCATCTGCTACTTCTATAGCTTCTCTTCTTCCTTCATAATCACAACCCCTAAGTAGAATTCGTGCCTCATATCGAAATTACCAAGTATCATAATTCTTCCAAGTGGTAAAGATACCTCAAGACAAATGCTGGACATAGAAGCCACAGGGCATAAATCTGCAAAGAAGTAAAAAGCTAACCTTTCCAAACAATATTGCTTCTCTCTCACTTACCAACTTTACATTTCCCTGTATGGCCCTGGAAGATGACTGGTTAGCCAGAGATGGGCAAGATTCCTCAAGGGAGGAACAACCTAAGACAGGCATAGGCGCAGAGGGGCCATCAGGTGAGAAATTGGGGATCAACAGAGGTGAGGCTTAGAACCTCACCCCCCCTGTTTTGAGAGAAATCTTATGCATCCGTGGATGTTTTGTTGCCCTTGTCTAGCTTGGATTAATACTTAGTCTACAGGCACACACCTGATCATCTACATTTGCCCTCTTACAGCACTAAACTATGTTTTCTACCTTTATCTTGCATCTACCTACCACTTCAGCATTTTATTAAAAATAATAATAATAATAATAATAATAAGGGAGAAATGTGGGATTCACATATAAATCAAGGATAAAAATCAAATGAATAATCATAATTGACCTGATTGTTTGTAGTTCATGATGCGTGATCAAAACCGAAAGTTTCTGTGATGACTGCCCTTGTACTTATTCACTATGTAAGAAATTGTTCACCATGTAGAAACTTGTTCATTATGCTTCAGAAGATTGGAGACTGTTGAGAATTAGGCTTGGGGTTGATTAATGATTGTGCATTGAGTCCCCTATACAGAATTTTATTGTTGTTAACAACCATTTGATCAATAAATATGAGAGATGCCCTCTCAAAAAAAAAAAAAAATTACTGCCATTTTAAATGCTCCAGTCTGCTGAGTAAAGGAGGTTCTTTTTGTTTTTGTGACAATTTCCAACTAACTTCCTCTGCTTTTTATTTTACCTTACTAACTGAGACTTTTGCAAGAGCTGCGGCTTCTGTTGATCTAGTCTGGGGATTTGTAGGGCGAGGGAAGCCCTTGCGAAAATGAAAGTGAGCAGTTGGATGGCCTTGACAGGATGGAGCAAGCCATCAGTCACCCACATAGAGAAGGGAGAGATTCAGAGAGGAAAGTGCAGAGAATAAAGAAATCCTCCTTATTTGCTTTGGCTCTCGTCTCAAGGCACACACATCTCTATCACAAAGCACTGCGCTAGGACTGCAAATGTGCACAGGGCCTGGCGGGAGATGCTGCCAGGCCTACTTTCCTCTCCGTGGAATCTTCAGAATGGGAGGGAGGGGTATGCTGTGTCCTGGAGACTCTTCAGGAAAGAGCCTGAGAACTCCTAGGGTCTCCTGAGTAGGAAGGTTTCTATTATCCTTTAAACCAGATACAGTATTTTTCTATTGCTGCTGTAGCAATTAGCACAAACTTAGTGGCTTTAAAAAGAACACAGATTGACTATTTTTGAGTCGTGGAGGTCAGATGTCCAAAACGGGTCTCATGAGCCAAATCAAGGTGTTGGCAGGGCTGTGTTCCTTTCTGGAGGCTGTGGAGGAGAATCCATCTTCATTCTTTCCCAGCTTCTAGAGGCCATTTGCGTCTCTTAGTCTTCAGAACACATCACTCCAACTTCTGTTTCTGTCATCACTTTTTTTGACTTTGATCCGTTTGCCTGCCTCTCGTAAGGACTGTTGTGAATACACTGGGCCTACCCATCAAGATCTTAAATTAATCACATTAGCAAAATCCCTTGTGTCTTGGGAGGTAGTATTCTGGGGTTCCAGGCATTAGCAGGTGGACATCGTTCAGTCCACCAAGGCTGGCCTCGTCTCCTAACCTGGGACTGGTCCTGGTTTCCAGTTACCCCAGCAGGTTTGACCTGGGCCAGGCCCTGCAACACCCCAGAGTCGGTGCCCCTGCTTCTGGGTCCTTCACCCACTGCGTGACCTGCTTCTGCCCTAACTCCCCCAGGCAGCCAGGGCAGAGGTGAACGGCTGTGAGGAAGAGCTCTGAAGGCTCTGAAGGCAGAGAATCCACAAAATCATTTCAGCCCAAACAAAATGGTTGTGGTGAATAAGCGTGAATTATGATATAATCAAAATGTGCTTTTATTTTTGTCTTCTACCATCTTTTAAAAATTTGTCAGGGGAGCAGTGAGCCTGGCCCTGCCTCCATGAATGTGTCTCAGTAGAGGCACTGTTAGCATTTCAAGCAGGACAATTTTTAGGATATTTAGCATCCCAGGCCCTTGCCCTCTAAATGCCAGTAGCACCCTCTTCACTAGTCATTGTGACAGTCAAAACACACCTGGACATTTTCTACCAATCCCTAGGGAGATAGTATTGCCCATGACTTACCTGTTCCCTCTCAGATACTCAGGGAGTAATTGTTTATGGTCCCTTCTGGCCACGAGCACAGTCTCTATTTAGTAATTAGGATGCTTTATCTGTGCAACAACTGAAACTCTGATGGATTTAGGGCTGCTGCTGGGGAAAATCTGCAATAGGGGAGGGGATTATGGTCAAGTTCCCCCTTATCCTGCTCAGGGCCCCAGCTGCTAACTAGAGTGGGAAAGGACTGTGGGAAAGCGGTCAAAGTTTCCACGTTTTTGCTGATGGCTTGATCACAGCTGTCTCTTCCTTTCAGGGGTATTTTGTGGGTTACTCTCAGGAAGTACATAAGACATTCCATTCTCAAGGGCACAGCCCCTCAGTCTCTGCTCTGGCAGGCCCTCCAAGGGTCTCCTCTCCCTCTGGAGTAAGGGGACTGCCACTTCATTCTGCATATGGGCGTGGGGGCCTCCCTTTGGGATGCCACAACACCGCATCTGGGTAGTTAGCTGACCCTTCCTTTTAACATTTTATTGTGGTCAGGAATTAAGAGAATAATTTCAAAACAAATAACATAGAGCTTGTTCCCCAATGGCTGAGAACCTCTGGCGTCTAAGTTTCCATGTTCTAAAGTTCATTGTAAAGACCATTGTAAAGTTCACACAATTCATTTTCATAATCCAGTACCTTTTCAGGCTGAATTGTGAAGATAATACAATATTCTTTTGTCTGGAAGAGTTTTGGGAGTGTTTCGCTTCCCATTATAATGTTCTTTTTCTACTAATTCTTAAGGCTCTTAACTGTGCTGCTTTCTATTCCAGTCCCTTTCACCATGGAGGCTTGAGGACCCACAGGTAAGTTCTCATCCACATTCTATTCTGATTTTAAGGAATATCTGGGACACAGAGGAGTGACTGGCTCAAATATGATGAGAATACAGTATAATGATCTGTTTTGCAATAACAGCAGCCTGTGGTTTTCACAGCTCACACACTGCGCTCATAGATGGTCTCCTTGTACCCTCATGAGGCAAGTCCTATTTTACAGGTGTTCTGAGTGACACCAAGACAGAAAAAGGCAGGAAACTATCATTAATGAGTGATGCTATCAGCGGGGTGGTTTTTCATACATCTGTCCTTTCATTTGATGTCCCTAGTGAATATATGAGGTAGCTATTATCATCCTTAGGAAACTGAAGCTCAGAAAGATAAAGTAATTTACCCAAAGTCACACAGCCAGTAAGTATGCCTTTTTATGTACCATACATTTAGTTTCCTGCTTTTCAACTAGATCAGTTACCCATAAAACGCTTTGATATTCAGCCCATACTAGAAAAAGGGTTCAGGGGTGTTTTGTCTGTCTGCTTCACTGGATTTTAATGTCAGCAGGAAGTCAGATGGCCGAAACATCTTTTATGGTTCCCAATTGTGGCCTTTAAGAGTGAGTGAAAAGGAACACGAATTTGAAGAAACAGCAGTGCAAGGAAGGCATCGTACATTTTTGTAAAGTGACTACTTTGAGACCAATCAAACCAAGATAAACACTGAATCATTTCAAGTGAGAGAAACACAATCCCATCTCCACATGGCTCATTAGGAGCCCAGAGCACAAAGCCCAGGAGACTGGTGGTGGAAGGCCGCATACCAGAGCACTCCTGTAAACATTTCCAGGACCCCCTTTGCCCTGTGTCAACCACACATGAAACAGCTTCCTCAGCGCAAGGGGCCCCTTCTTTCGTGCACCAACTGCTGGGCAAAGACTCCACCCACGATTTCTCTCTTTGTGTATCATTTTAAGAAAGCCCAGTTTGCTCCCGTCATTGCGGAATTCTGTTCTGTCCCGAGTGCCAGGCTCTCTCGAGCTCCTTGTCCCCTGAAGTGCATAGCTCAGGCCAACTCCTGCACCCAGCGTAGCACTTCATAACGCTTGGTATCCCCTGTCAACGTTGCACAAATATTGCTGCGATCAACCCTTTGTAAATCACTGAGTGGTGGCAAAGAATTGCATAATGCAAGTTCCATGTTTACTGGACGCAGGAGATTCTTAAGAGAACAAAGAGCATAAATATTTACCAGTGGTGATGTGGCTACCCATACCATCGCACCCAAAGTGAGAGAGACTTTCTGAAGGGATGAGGTGGTTATTACACGTAAATGGCAAGGGAGAATTAAGACAAGGACAAGGGAAGCCTCAAATCTGAAAAAATCCCCAGAAGGAAACCTCTCTGCTCTGACCTCTGTAACCTCACTTCACAGCATTTTTGTGTTGCCAGTAACTCTACAGCTGGTATAAGCATAATGAACTTCCTGCCTTTCAAAACAATTGATGGTGGAGTAAAGCACCCTGGGGTCATGTAAAAACTCATCCCCAGCAACTGTTTACCACCAGCGGTGAAAGCACAGACTATGTGTTTACAGAAGCAGGTCTGCACTGTCACAGGATGTGGTTCACTGCTGCCTGAGCAAAGCTTTTTCAGGAAAATAGGCTCCACTGTCCTGCCTTCAGTGATGGAGATTGTGATTAACACAGAAGCGTGAAAACCCAAAGGCTAGTATGTAGCTAAAAACTCAAGCTCTGCAATGATGCTGATTCAGACACTGCTCTCCCATCCCTGGACTGTGTGTAAATTATTTAACCTCCCTCAGCCTTCATTTTTTCATCTGTAAAATGGGAAGCTTGCTATCTAACATAAAATGTTTGAGATTAATAAAGTTAACGCTGATACAGCACTTAATGCAGTCACTAGTACTCAAAACCATGTTAGTTCTTTCATCAGAAAACACCACTAGGAAAATAAATAGTCAAGCCACAGACTGGAAAAAATATTTATCTGAAAAAGTATCCATATAGAGAATATGTAAAATACAGTTACAGATCAACAATAAATAGAGGAACTACCCAATTTTTTTGAAAATGGGCAAAAACTTGGGCAGATACTTCACCAAAGAAGCTATACAAACAGATATTAGCACATGCAAAGATGCTCAACATCACCAATCCCCAGAGAAATGTGTATTAAGGAGATACCCTTTCTCATCCAATAGAATGACTAAAATCAAAGAGACTGAAGACACTAAATGTTGGCAACTAGAACTCTTGCACATGGCTGGTAGGACTGTAAAATGATATGATCATTTTGCAAAAAGCCTAGCAGCTTCGCATAAATTCAAGCATCCATTGACCCTATGACCTAGAAATTACACTCCTTGGTATTTATCCAAGAAAATTTAAACATACGTCGCCAAAAAGACTTGAACATGAATGTTTACAGCAGCCTTTTCTTAATAGCCTCAAACTGTAAACAATGCCCATCAACAGGAGAAAAAATAAATTGTAGCATATCCCTACAATGGAATACTATCTAGTCATAAAAAGAAACCAACTATTGATATCTGCAGCGACACAGGTGCTGGTCCAAACTACTATGTTGAGCAAAAGAAGCTAGACATGAAAAGGACGTAATATGTGAAGCCCAAGAACAGTCACATTCACCTTTAGTGCTTCTGGCACAAGAAGGGTTGGCTAGAAAGGGGCACGAGGGAACTTTCTGGGGTCACAATAATGTTCTATCATGTTTTGGCTGGTGGTGACATGAGTGTATACAATTTTCAAAGTTCATAGAACTGAACGCTGAAGACCTGTGCATGTTACTGTGTTAAACTGTATATCAGCAAAATATAAATGCCCCTGTTATATTATGATTACAACAAATCATCTATCTCATCAGCGATGCCAAAGCCTCGTGGAGACCTGGAGCATGATTCGCAGCTCTGTGGTGCACCGGCAGTTCTGTGGCTCCAACATTTTGTGCTCCCATCGGAACTGAGCACTGGATGCTGCCTAGTGACAGTGCTCCCATGATTCAGGGTCCCTCTCGACCCCCCTGTTACTTCCTGCTGCCTCATCTTTACTTCCCTTGGTTTCTATTGTAATTTTCCCTACTTCCCCCTCTCATCCCCAGAACAAATGAGATTGGGTGAGTCAGCGTTCTGTTTGGGACACTTTATTGGTCTGATTTCTCGTATCTGGCTACCTCAGAAGGCTCTGCTCTCCTTATGACATACGAGCTGCCTTGGTCAGACCCCTGTTCTGGGCCAACCTATATGGCCAGGTTGGAAGGGTCTCGTGACACATTTCACGGCAATTGGGTGGAAGGCAGGAACCAAGGTGCTGTGGATAGGTCAGTCCTTGGAGGTCCTTGAGCCAGTCATTATAATGACCATGTTCTACCACAGAGACACAGAACCCTGGGTACCACCCCGCCCCCTGCAGCTTATAATTCTCTGGCTCTGGTTTGGAGCACACAGCATTGCAGCTGCAAGGACTCAGACGCATGTGCTTTATACCCATAAGACCACTGTAATGGTCCTCTTACCGATAAGGTCACAATGCGACCAGAGCCACATAGTTAAATGTATATTTAATGTAACTGTTAACTCCTCAAGGACCCTAGAAAAAGTTGCTGATTAATACCATCTTGGAGGTAGGGTATTTTCAGATTTTTAGGTCCTGGGCTGAGTGATTTTTCAGGCAGGTCTTGCAAGGTGAAGAACTGATTGGAATGAAGCAGAGTTTGTGACACAATAGCTGTGCCTACCTGTGCTCAGTGAGGCAGGGGTCCTGAGAGGCGTCCTGATGAGCAAGCTGCTCTTCTTGACTGGGGCGCTGTTCACTTGACTCATACTCTTCCAAGAATAGGAACTTCTGGAGCAACTCATCATTGCTTTGTCCCGGCATTGGTGAGCACAGGAACAGAGAATTCTGTTTTTTAATTCTTACTGATTTCCTTGTAAAATGTTAAGGTTAATGTCTGACAAGTATTCCACTTTAATTCTCCTGCCTTCAAATCCACCAATCACAAAACAAGGTGGCAACTCTTGAAGACCAGGGGCATTGAGAGCAGGTGGTGATGAGGCAGCCACTGTTTCCTGAATTCCTACGAGAAGCAGGATGCTTCGGTATTTAGCCATTATTTTCATTCTAGTAAGTTTATAATCCAGTGCACTTCTCATGTCCTCATTTGTAAAACAGGGATAATAAGTATGTCTACCTCATGGAACTGTGGTAAGAATTAAATGAATTACATAAGTGTAAAGAGCTTGGAAACATTATTATTATTATTATTATTATTATTATTATTTCTCTTTTCCCCAGCCCAGCTTGCACAGCAATGTTATGCCATGTACATATGTTGGCAAGTCCCCTGTGCACCTGTGCCCTCACCTCTCAGCCTCAGTAACCAGTATGGCCATAGTAGCTATTTAAAACACTGAGAAGCTCCCTCCAGGTGAACACGTCCCTCAAGGGTCCGGCACCAGCACCACCACACGTTCCCGGGACACTCAGTTTTGTCTGTCAGACAACCAAGGTGAATACCTTTACTAGGTTTCCTAAAGGGGCTGTAAGACCCCGCTCAGCACACCTGTCCCTCTGCTCCCCACCTCTGCTCTTGGTTCTAGCACCCCCCAACACTCTTTTGCCCCTTCCTCTCCCAAATATTATTAACCTTTCCAGATAATAATGTGCAGGTTTTAAAATATATATATATTGCTAGTACGAGCCATGGGGCTATATTCAGGTGTACACGTGGGTATACATTCAGGTATACACAGTTACAAATAAGGAATCTCAGACGGGTTGGTCTGTTGAGTTTGTTTCCATTTAGGAATCATTGACTCAGCTCAACATTATAATGAGCTGGGGGTCACCAAACAAGGAATTCTTCCCAAATCTTCAGCTAGAAAGTGTCTCCAAATGATACAAGTAATGCCACCGGAGAGGAGCCGCGCGGCCGCGGGTGGATGAACCAGCCGGTCCTCTGGAGTCCAGCAGACCCCTGGCTCGGGCCCCTGCTCCTTCCCACCCATGCTGGCACACCTTGGCTCTGCCTCTGGCGTGGTCCCCGGGCATCCAGCCGCTACCACATGAGAGCCTTTCTCTTCCTCTTCCAGCCTCGGCTTTGCACCTGGATGCCAGGGCCTCCTGCTTCTCTTGGAAGGAGAGGCGGTTTACCGGGAAGCAATAAAGCACCACTCCTAGTTTACCCACCACATGCAGGAGTCATGTACTGCATGTGGAAGCCAGAGCACATAGCACACATGCAGACCCCACCCCAGGGTGGGAGTTGGGGTGGGAGACAATCACCACGGGCCTCTCTTTTTCTGAGCTTTCCCCACTGTTTTCAAATGTCAGCGGTAGAAGTTCTGCTGATTCAGGGGTGGGAGGAGGTACCCAGTCTGTGCGTGAAGAACAGATGGCTGCTACGGGGTGGAGGCTGAGCTGCTCTCTGCGAGGCTTGTCCTGGCAAGGTCACCGCATGGCGTAGCCTGGATATGGCAGCAGCCCCCTCCGTGGCCTCCCCGCCTCTGCCCTGGTCCTCTGCTGAAGCCAGCGCTCTCCTCTCCAACAAGGAACCCTGTCACGCTCCGCTCAACAGCCTTTGTGGACTTTGTAGGCTGCAGGATGTAATGCCAACTCCTTTGCTGGCTTACAACGTCACCTCCCATGCTCTAATCACAGTCGCTCCTGCCACATGACCTTCTGCTCATTCCGAAGGTGATTATACCTGCAGCGCCCTCTCCAGGCTCTACTCCAGGGCACAGGCTACTCCTTCCCCCAGAATTCCTAGGACCTTCCTTCGCACCCTTCCCACTTGCCGAACTCCTCTTCACCCTTCAAGACCCAGTCTAACAGCCCTTCCTCTGTAAAGCTTTCCCAAAGGCCTCTGTGAGAAGAGAGTTGATCCTTCCTCAGGATCCCCTTAGCACTGGATTCATACGTCTCTCTCCCCCACTGGACTGTAAGATCCTCAAGTATATAATCCCTGTCATTAGCTGATTTTTAATATATTTAGTGAATAAATTAATGAAAAATTCTTATACATACTGCTTACATTTTCCTCCTATGTTTTAACATGGCTACTCAACATTATGGATATTCTTGCGCCTCCGCCTTTCTTTCCCCATATACCTATCCTGGGACTTATGGGCCATAGGACAAGGGAAATTACAATGACTGTGAAGTAGGGAAATCATGTCTCCAGAATTTTCTACCTGCCTTTTCCCTGTTTGAAACCCACTCCTCCTCCAGATGCCAGAGAGGGAGCACAGCCAAATGCCGATTATTAGTGTGCAACCACGATTGAGTCATTTAGCATGGACACTGCACTTTCTCATCTGAAAAATAAGAAGTTTGAAACAGGTGATGTCTATTTTTGAACCAAGCTATTTGTAGTTCTAATAATCTATAAATCATAAGTAATTGGAACTCTAGGGATTCCCAAACAATAGGAAAATTATTTCTGTGCAGAGGGCCTTGTTAGATTTCCATGTAATCTGAACGAAGGTTTTCTATGAGTAAGCTGATGCCTCCCTTCTTGCCTGGCACATCCCCTCCCACTGCTTCTGACTCGGAGCTCCCCCTGGGTCACGGCAGGGCCCCTTGGGAGACTTCATTTTTGGCTTATTCACTCTGATAGGGCAGCATGTTCAACCGCTACAACCTGAAGAGTCTAAACTCTCCATAACAAACATTTTGTGTGTTTTCCCATCTTCTGCAGTTTAAAACAGCCACCACTCACAGCCTGGGCTCTTTGCAAAGCCCCCACAGGGTGGGGAGGCCTAGGCCCTCTGACAGAGTGCAGGTAGCACACTGTACAACTCCAGGGGGCACCCTTCATGCCAAGATCATTGTAGATTTGCACATGTGTTAGAACACTGTTCTGGCAGGTGGTAGAAAGGTATGTGTGAAAAGGGGGCTTTTCTCCCTCACACAAAGCTACTCTGGGGTGAGCTGCTGTGGTGCCTTTTTGTTTAAGGAAACTATGCCAAAAAACTGGACTCTGCAAAAGTGTGCTTGATAGTCAATGTTTGCATGCAACACATTAATATATTTTTAAGTTGCAGTAAAACAGACATAAAATTTACCATCTTAATCATTTTTAAGCGTACAGTTCAATAGTATCAATACATCTACATTGTTGTGCAACCAATCTCCAGAACTCTTCATCTTGAAGAACTGAAATTCTGTTCTCATCAAACAATCCCCGTTCTTCCCTCCCCCTAGCCTCTGGCAACCACCCCTCTCCTTTCTGTCCCTATGAATCTGACTACTCTAGGTACCTCACATAACTGGAGTCATATAATATTTTCTTTTTTGACTGACTTATTTCACTTAGCATAATGTCGTCAAGGTTCGTCCACATTGTAGCATGTGACAGAATTTCCTTTTCAAGGCTGAATCATATTTCATTGCATGTCTTATACCACGTTTTGTTTACCCATTCATCTGTCTGTGGATGCTTGGTTGGGCTATTGTGAATAACATTGGTATGAGAGACATAGGTATATTAGTTAATTAAAATATTAATTGTAATATTATTAACACACTAAAAATGTTGCATGATGTCTAACTCCTTTGGGTCTTTCAGAGTACCTCAAGGATTACTTGTATAACCTCATTGGCTTTTATGGGTGTGAGGCCAGGACCCTACTGCTCCTACACCCCCCTATTATAGGCTCTTTTCATAGGACCCCTTAGCAGCCCTCCCTTGCATATTTGGCAACCAGAATAGATAATTTTTTAACGCCATTCCTCTAAACAACAAAATTATTTTCATAAATAATCATGAAACAAGTAATAATGATAGCCAGAAAAGAAATGCAGATGGTATTTATTTTATTGAACTTGGCATATATTGAGAAGTAAAATTGTCTATAGCCACACACTTGACTGTCTACAATAACATGACTTTATTCTTCCAGAAAATTCTTCATCAGGGAGATAAAGTTGAACTTCCTGGAAAGTCGATTTGTGCACAAAATAGACTATCAATTTGCTCTTAGTGGGGAATCTCAGTTTCGGTGTGCTATAAGAAAATGTCATGGAATGGGGGGCTTCACCAACAGACATTTGTTTTCTCAGTTCTGGAGGCTGGGAAGTCTAAGATCAAGGTTCCAACAGATTGGGTTCTCGGTGAGGGCCTTCTTCCAGGCTTGTAGACAGCCACCTGCTCAGTGCGTGCTCACGGAGCCTCTCCTCAGTGTGTGTGTGCAGAGAAAGAGAAAGCTCTGGTGCCACGTCATCTTCTTTAAGTAGCTCCTTCTCAAAGCAAGAGTTAGTTCAACTATACTTAACAAACGATGGTTTACTTCTTAAACATTCACTTCAAAATCCTGACTTCACCATTATTAAGCAATACTAAACTATGATATCATAAATTTGTCCAGACTCAACCAAGCCTGACATTGGAACATCCACCTTAAACCAGACACCTCATACATAGCCCACCTCAAACCTCCCTCTTAGGAGATACTACAAAGACTTCATCAAGGTTACTTAGCAGGGCATCAGTGGTCATCAGTATAATCAAGTCAGTAAAAAATAAATAAATAAATAAATACTACATGACACAAATAGGAACATGTAATATAATTCAAATACAGGACTTCATTAAATAAAAATACATTAAGTTTTTTGATTTTTAAAATTAAAATACTTTTTTTGGTAAATGGGGCAAAAACGTATGCCTACTTTTGGCCTGTTGTAATGAAGAGCATTATGGTTTCTGCATGACTTCTGCAAATTTGTCAAGATTAACCTTCTTCACATGTTTGAGAGCATAGCTCTCTCCACTCAGAGTCAATAAAAGACACTTTTAATCATTTTCATTTTTAAAATCAAATGAAATGATACATATACAAATGGTTAAGAAAAAACTTAACTGTAAGGATGAGATTGGCAGAAATTCATAATAATCCCATTTCACAGTAAATCCCAGGGTTTGTAATATTGTCTATGCCTTTGATTTTTCAAGGATGAACTATAGCAGTTTTCAAATTTCTCTACGGTGAAAAAAAAAAAAATCCCTGAAAATATCTTCACAAAAAATTCATTATAACCTTCTACTGTATTTAGTTAAAACTTCCTAAAGATTTCTTTTGTAAAAATCAGAGAAGGTGACTTTTAAGAATAGTAAACACTGGTGAAAATGATCGATTGTCCTTTTGATTTCTGCTGGCAACGTAAGACAGCATTTGTTGACAGGACATTCTTGTCATTTTTCTTTGTAATATCTTGGCATCCTGACATTCTTTTCTGAAATGTGCATTTCTTTATGCTTTGTTTTTGCACGGCTGGAGGTGTTCACGATTTCTGTGTGCCCATCTTCAGCTTATCACTTCCTTGTATGTTGTTCTAGGTTGATACTGGCTGTTTGCAAATATGTTTGTTTGATCACATCTGGACAGAATGAAAGTTACTGGAGGTCTGTTTCTTTGTGTTATTGTTATTTCAAACCTAGTTTGGAGTCAAGAATATATGGTTCAACTGCGCCCAAACGGAGATCTAATGATTCCAGTTTATTGTGAACTTATTCCTGAAACAAATACTTGTAGCTGAATCTGCATGTGTCATAGGCCAGCCATCTACCTGGAAGTTCTCCAGATTGAACTTAATGATGTAGAACACAATGCTTATGAAAGGATTAGTAATGATAATGTGTTCATTGGAAATATACATATTATTTATAAATGCTAAACAGAAACCGAAGTAGTTGCTTAGAATTAGGTCAGGGGAAAAAAATATTCAGGGAGTATAATTTTACCAGTCATTGTTTAGAATTCCAGGCCGATGGTAATAATAAAAAGCAGGGCACCTTTAGTTGATTTTATTGTTGTTTTAAAGCTCCCTTTAGACAATGTGCCCCTTGCTGCCTGCCTGAGAAGGATTGTTAACCACTGCCCTACCGTCTGGCCACCACCTCCTGGCTTAGGCCAGGGTGTTTGTTGAAATTCTAGTCAAAGAGCCTTGAAAGGAAGCCTGTTGTGAGGGCTTTCAAATCCTGAGCGTTGTCTATAGCTAAGACTTAAAAATAAATCACAAACACACACACACATACATATATGCATGTGTCTCTATAGGTATACTAAGATTAATAAGAATCTATTCACAAAAAAGATATACCAAATTCATAGTAGCTTTTTGCCTTTATGTATTTTTCTCAGTTAAAAATTACTATAAGTATTCATGCTATGAATACAAGTTCACAATTTACTTTTATGTTTAAAAGGAGTCCTTTTAATGGGTAACATTCTATTTCTTTGTCATCAAATGGCTGGTTCATCAGAATTTTCTATCAGCCGCTAGAGGGTAGTATAAACCAGCAAAAAGCCCAACCATCCAGTCTGCGGCAGCTTAGCCCTGGGAACACCTAAACGGTGATCAGCATCCTCTTCACCAGAATATCCAGGTGAGGCAAAACTCTTCAAGGTCCCATTTTTCAATAACTCAAAATGAGTTTTCAATAATTCAATATGTATATACCTTTACTAACTCCCATGAGAAGTATGTATATTCTAACCAATTAGACAACCTAAGGCATTTAGTGTTCAGAGTCTAGGGTCATAGTAACTGAATTTAAATCTCACCTCCACCTTTAGTGGCAGTGTGACCTTGGGTAGGTTTTTCTACCTCTGTTCCTTATCTGGAAAATTATTGTAACAACAGTAACAAACGTGCTCCATCAGCGTTAAAGGTTGAGCTCTCGGGCTCTGAAATTACACTGCCCGGATTCAAATACTGATTTTACTAAGCTAAACAGCTTGGTAACTGGAAAAATTATTCTCTTTAACCTCAATGTCCTCATCTATAAAATGAGGCTAATAATACCAAACCCATGGCAACTGCTTAAAAAAGTTAAATGTATATCAGCACCTAACATAGCGACTGGTACATCATAAAATGTAATAATGGCTATTGTTAGTACTACTTTAACATACTTTTTATAATTAATATTATTATTAGACTTGTAATGAAAAACTTGGCCCTGGTGCCATTAATTGTTTGCTTTAAGGCATATTTGAGAAATAGCAACACGGAGTACATTTTCTGATTCTTCCCAAAGCTAGACAGGCTCCTGACTGCAGACCGCGCTCACCACTGTTCTAAAGCCTTGTCTTTATTAGAAAACCAGAAAGGAAAGTCATGTAATTAATGGAGAATTTGATCTTTGTCAACAGACAATGTGTGCACACACTGCTTTCTTTACAGAAGGAAATCTTTTGTTTGGATCATTCAAAAACTTCAAGTTTCTGCTACAAGACTATGCACAAGGTGTCATCCCTTGTTTATTTCTGGATAGACTTTCACAGATCAAAGTGAGCATCTGCTTTCTCCCTATGCTGGTGTCTGCCTGGGTCTTTCTTGCCATTCTGCAAGGATGACTGGCTGTTGGCAGCCCGGCTTACTAGCCCAGTTCTTCTATCTCCATGGAGAAGCTTGTCTTATTAAAAATCACACTTCAAAATGATATAAAAACATCATCAGTCATTTTAAGTGTTTTATTCTATCTGCCAGAGAGTTTGATGGCGTTGGACTCTTGCTTAGAATGTAGTCTCTTTTAGTAATCAATAAATATATTTTTAAATGTTCCCCACAAAATCAAATTGATTTCATGAGCTTACCAAATAGTACTGGAGGATTGAGATTTTGCTAAAATCAATCAAGAGGGTCAAATTGCTTTGGCCACCGGAAGACGACTGGTTAGCCAGAGATGGGTAAGATTCCTCAAGGGAGGAACAACCTAAGACAGGCACAATCGCAGGGGGGCCATCAGGTGAGAAATTGGGGATCAACAGAGAGGAGGCTTAGAACCTCACCCCCCCCTGTTTTGAGAGAAATCTTATGCATCCGTGGATGTTTTGTTGCCCTTGTCTAGCTTGGATTAATACTTAGTCTATAGGCACACACCTGATCATCTACATTTGCCCTCTTAAAGCACTAAATTATGTTTTCTACCTTTATCTTGCATCTAACTACCACTTCAGCATTTTATTAAAAAAATAATAATAATAAGGGAGAAATATGGGATTCACATATAAATCAAGTATAAAAATCAAACGAATAATCATATCTGACTTGATTGTTTATAGTTCATGATACGTGATCAAAACCGAAAGTTTCTGTGATGACTGCCCTTGCACTGTTCACCATGTAAGAACTTATTCACTATGTAAGACCTTGTTCACCATGTAAGAACTTGTTTGTTATGCTTCAGAAGATTGGAGACTGTTGAGAATTAGGCTTGGGATTGATTAATGACTGTGCATTGTGTCCCCTATACAGAATTTTATTGTTGTTAACAACCATATGATCAATAAATATGAGAGATGCCCTCTCAAAAAAAAACAAAAAAATTGCTTTGGCCAGCCTGTAAATCCCACAGTTGCTAACCAATCTGGTGAATTCTTGGCAATGGGTTGACTTTCCTGTCAATTTTGCTCAGGCTCATCTCTGAACTTCCTTCTACTGGACAACCATCGCTGCTCACATTGCCTGGGTTATGGCCAAAACTCCAGTGGTGATAGCATGGAAAGGCAGAAAGAATGGCTGGGCTGGACCACTCTGAGACCTGGCTCACTTCCAATGAATGGGAGCCAATAAATCTGTTGTTACCAAGTTAAGAGTTCAAAAGTCTTGTCCAAAACGTCAGAACTTCTGTATCTGGACAACTGGTGCTCCAATATAATCATGTCTGCCCTTTCAATGTCAAAACTGAAGCACTTTGTAAAACCTGAAAACAGTTTAAGACATTAAAAAGACATCCCCCACACACACACAAAAAAGGAATTTTCATGCACTGTAGAAACCATTCAGAGGCAAAAACATCACATCCTAGCGAATATAATAGGGTCTTGCATCCCCCTCTTATTTGAACACAACTCTCATTGACTTAAAAGTGACATTTCCAAACTAGCTGCAAGAATGATTCGTCCTCTAAACAAAGCAGGCTGCATTTGTTCTGGTACAATGGCTTCTCTTCTTTGTCTCCGGATAATTTGATACAGCATGCATTCATTCAAGTGTGACTCTCATTTGAAAAATTTCTCAATGAGACCATTTAAAAAATATTTTTAATCTGGAACTTTCATGACTTCCTCTAAGGCCTCTTTCAGCCTTGTCCCTGTTAGCTTAATAGAATTGGCAGACATTGGTCTTTTCGAAATAAAATTTTTCAGAGTGTTTCAATCTAAAAGTGATCATTGTTCCCTAAACCTTTGTTTGGACTATGCATGCACAGTGAGTACCTACAATTTTAAGACTAGGGATTTTCTAATTGCTTCAAGATTTTTTTTCCAGATAAAATGACATGTTATCAGCCTTAAGACTTGGAAGGGAAGGGAAGTCACTTAAGTGACATCTAGTATCTTCCACATGCTGGAGACCATTTCAAAAGGAGTAACAAATCCCTGAGTGTTTAAAAACAACGCTGTGGAAACTAGAGCCGCGTAATATTATTTTCTGGGAAACGCACCTCATCAGGGGCCGGTCTCCCTACCACCAACCTTCCCCAGTCTCATGCACTTCCTGGCCTCTTAGGTCAGAATCCCCATAAATTTCAGAGTCTGCGCTTTTCTTGGGGCAGAGGTGAGACCAGGGAAGAAAAAAACTCCAAAATCACATCTTCATTAACTTAAACAAAGCATAGTTGCAGGGTTTACATTTCAAGCCTATGAATCTTCTTCGTGATGGCTCCCAAGTCTCTTGAAATAAACAATGTAGGAAGAAAAACACTATGGTCTCTATTTGCAGCACTTTGTTCCAAAAAGAACTGGCGCAGGAGAGCTTAGCTAGTGGTACAAGCCTGGGCAAAGCTCTCTGACTTCACATTTGCTGTCACCTCTTCCTAACAGCCCGCTCACAGGCCACCACAGTATCTGGGCGCAGGTACCAGAAAGCCAAAATGAACAGGTCTCTTTAACACTAAAGGTAAGATGTGAGGACTAACTGGAAGGCAGGCAGGTTAGTGGTGGTGTTCTACCTTCAACTTCTGTTTTTAGCATATGAATATGGTTTAAAGGAATAATTAGCCCTTAAAGTCAGTGTGGCCCTTTGAGACATAAGTAACTGATACCATCAGTGAGATTGTTAAATATCAAAGAGATTTCACTGCATCCTAAACTTCCCCTTGAGTGAGAAGTGAATGATCAAATTCAGAAACACTTCATTTGGTAAAGCTAAATGCTATCCTTCTTGCAAATCTCCTCCTGAGATTTTGCTCTTAACTTGAGCAAATTAACTGAGGGTGAATGATGATCAAAAGAAAAACTTAAGATGAGCAAACTCCATAACTCGCTGGTGAGACTGAAACAGATCAGAAAAAAGTCATGCTTTAGTCAGACAGAGATCAGGAGCAAGAGACACAGAGAGAAGCACGGATATCCGCTGTAAAATAAATAGAAAGGAAGCAGAAACGGGAAGGCTTGGAGCGGGGTTAATGTCACAAACACAAGAGAATTCTGTGGGTCTGGACAGCTCCTCTCAGCCCCCTTCCTACACTATCTTAGCAGGTAGAGCCTAAATTTTGAAGGGCTCCCAATGTGTGGCCTCCCCACAAGCCACCCATCCCCACACACCCACTCCATTCCCACACAGCCACCCCCTCCCCCACCACACACCCTCTCCTCCCACTCCCCCCACCACACGTTTTCTTTTTTATAAATAGGGTTTACACAAGCTTCTCCAGGGGAGGAAATTTACATAGGAGTTTGGAAAGGTCATACTTTAAGAAATAGTAATCTGAAAATTATTTTTGAAAGACATCCTGCAGATACAAATGCACACACACCAAAGGGCCTGTGTACAAAGTCATTCATGTCGTGTTGTTTGCCAAAAAATAACTGGAAACAACTCAAGTGTCCGTCAACAGGGGATTCGTTAAATAAGCTTTATCCCCATAATAGAATCATATTTAACTGTAAAAAAAATACTTCCTACAACACAGAGAAGACAAGTAGTGACTCTATAGCATCTTACTACGCTGATGGACACAGTGACTGTAATGGGGTATGTGGTAGAGACTTGATGATGGGGGGGAGTCTAGCAACCATAATATTGCTCATGTAATTATAGATTAATGATACAAAAAAAAACTTTCTGGGGATGTTCTGCAGGCTATACGGCTTTTGAACATTGTACATATTTTGTTATTTCTGGTGTAAGAACAGAGAGAAGATAGGAATATCTATTTGTATTTACATAAAGAATTGCTGAAAGAAATCAAATTAATGAGAGTGTTTTCCTAACTGAGGCTGCACAGTTGAGTTAATGGAGACAGAGATAGCACTTCTTAATGAATGACTTTTTAAAACTTTTGGTTTTTCAACCATGTGAATGTATTAGCTATTCAGAATTTTAAATTTAAAATAATAATAATACAACTTAAAAACAATTCAATTTTTTTAGATGGGCAACAAATTCAGGCACTTCACCAAAGAAAAAATACGGATAGCACCTAAGGACATAAACAGATGCGACCTCATTAGTCCTGAGGGAAATGCAAATTAAAATCAGAATGGCTCAAATTTTAAAATTTGATAATCCCAAGTGCTCAGGACGATGTGAAGCAACTGGAATTTAAGTGGTGGGAATGCAAAACGGTACAGCCACTTTGGGAAACAGGGAATCATTTTCTTAGAACATTTAACATGCATTTACCATGTTACCCAGCAATCTCACTCCTACATATTTAACCAACAGAAATGGATACATATGTCTCCCCACCAAAAATCTAACAAACCCAAATACAAATGTTTATAAATAGCTTTAATCATAATCACCAAAAACTGGAAACAACCTAAATGTCTACCAACTGGTGGATGAAGAGTTATATTGCTGGAATACCACTTAGCAATAAAAAGGAATGAACTACCAATACGTGCAACAATATGAATCAATTTCAAAAGCCTTCTGCTAAATGAAAGAAACCAAACTCAAAAGGCTGTGTACCGTATGATTCCACTTATGATGCTGTGAGAAAGGTGTTAGAGACAGAAAACAAATCCGTGGCTAGGGGCTGTAGGTGGAGAAAGGTTTGCCTACAGAGGGGCTCAGGGGAACTTTTGGGAGTGATGGAATTGTTCTATATCTTGACTGTGGTGTGGGTTAACACAACAGTGTGCATTTATTAAAATTCATAGATTGTCTACGTACAGGAGTGAATTTTACTGTATGTATGTAAATTGTACCTCAACAAACCTGACTTTCCAAAAGCAGGAGTAAGCAAGAGCAAAAATCAGCTTGTGGCTCTTGTCAGACATCTTTCCTGACGGCCAGAATGAGGGTGATGGTGCTGAAGATGGAGAGAAGCAGGCCCATTAGAGACATTTTGGGTTGAGAATTAGGAAGACTTGCCAGTGGCCTGGAAGTGGGTCAAGAGTCAAAGTTGTCCAGAAGATTTGTTTATTCCCTTTATGTCTTAGTCCTCTCAAGCTGCTAAAAAAAAATACCTTCGACTGGATGGCTTAAACACAAACATTGATTTCTAAGTCTGGAGGCCACAAAGTCCAAGATCGAAGTGCAGGAAGGTCTAATGCCTGGTGAGGGCCTGCTTCCTGGTTCATAGATGGCTGTCTTCTCAGTGTGTCCCCCTACAGCGGAAGGGGCAAGATTGCTCCGTGAGGTCTCTTTTCTAAGGGCACTAATCCTATTGAGGAGTGCACCACCTTCATGACCTAATCATCATTCCAAAGGCCCTACTTCCAAACTCCAGCACCTCGTGGATTAGGTTCCAATACATGAATTTAGGGGAGACACAGACATCCAGTCTATAGCACCGTGCCATCTGAGGCAGGTGCAGAGCAAAGACTATCAAACAGTTCTAGTCCTAATTATGCCATGAATTACCTACAGAAGCTCCACAGAGTCTCTGTCTAACAATGCATGCTAAGGACTAGAATAATAATATAAAAACTGGAGAATATGAGACCAAGAATCCTTTTGTTGTTCTAGAAATTAAAGAACAAAAAACTAGTCCCATCTAGGTCTTCTCAGGGAAGAAGGATGACTGTGAAAGAAGAAAGGTGCTTCCCACTCAAAGGGCAATAGCAAAAAGATGAAAGTCCATTACTTGTATTTTCTGGTCAATATAAATTGCCTAACAAGGAAAGAAGAAGAAAAAAAAACTTGATTGAAATGCATTCCATTTATTAGTTAATAATAAATCATTATAATTTCTTTCTCTTTTTTAATCTGTAAAGTTCATTTCTTGCATTTGTACCTATGCTTGCATTTGTACTGACCATGGCTGATTGTGAACTGACAAGTAATCACCCATTAGCCTAGCTTGAGCATTCCTGGCTCCACCATTAACACGCTGACCCCAGTTTGGAGCTAACTATCTAGACCAGGACAGTTGCCTTTAGTCACCTCAGTTCAGAATACTTAAACCAGATCGTAGAATGTCATGTGCAGTTCAATGGGAAATTCTTTCAGGTTTGTGCTCATGAAACCCCTCTGTGATCAAGAGAACGACTAAAGAAAACTGCTATGCACAACTTCTTATTTTATTTTTCATATATACATATACCCATTCACATACAAACACACAAATACATTCTGATCATAAAAATAACACACGAAGACTGTAAAACATTTTACAAAATCCTCCTCAATTCCATTTCCTAGATACCCACAGTTAGCCTTTTGTTCTGTATTCCTCTAGACTGTTTTCTATGCAACTACTTTTTTTAAAATGCGTTACTTATGCAAAGATGATTTAAAGAAATTGAAACCAAGATGTAGACACTAAATATTAACACTTGTACCCTGCTTAGGAGAAAGAAATTACATGAGAGACTATATTTAAATATCTCTAAAGGATATGTCTAAATAATTCATTAGCTTTTACAGTATTAATTTAGGGTTGTTTCCTTTGATGGTTATTAAGAGGATGTAATAGAAAATTCATGTAAAAGAGTAAAATAAAATTACAGAATTATCTGATTCTATATAAAGATTCTTAGGCACAATATTTCAAAAGAGTTAATACATTTAATTTATGATAGCAAAAGGGTTCAGAACAGACTACCTCCAAATACAGCACCTTGGCATATAGGGTATATATTTTAAGCTGTAGGAAATTGAGAATTGGCAGGTACAGGAAGGACTCTCAGATCTTCCCTTCTCCCCTGAAATCAGGTCATACGACCCTCATTAAAGCAGTTCTCTCTTTATACCCAGAGAACAAGAGCATCCTTAATCCTCAAAGACAGTGGGATTTTGAGAAGATTCTGAACAGGTCTTGCTAAGCTTCCCCCAGTTTACTACTCTCAGCTCACACACTTCTGTCCTATCACACTTGCCCATGACTTCCACTCTTCATCAAACCTAGGATATAAAAACACTCAGGTTTAATTGGTTCTTGGGGTCTTTATTGCCTTATGAAGGCTCTTGTGTCACATAAAACTCCTTTAAATAAATTTGTATGCTTTTCTCTTGTTCATTTGTCTTTTGTTAGAGCCACAACCAAGAACGTAGAAAGGTAGAAGGAAAATGTTTTTTCCTCCCTTATAATAGAAAATGTTTTACTCTGATAGAAATGCTTTCTAAATAATATAATAAAAGTATATGCCATGATATATTTAGCCATTTGAATTTTTTAAGTAGTTGAATTAAGGAAAAATAGTGATTAATAACTAGTAGGTGACTAACGTCTTTTTTGTCTAATGGCAACCTATTCTGGAAAGATTAAGAAAACCTTTAATGCAAATAGGTTTTGTATCACAAATTCTTTTGGCTGTAAAAATATTTTGGACAATCAAAAAATACCCAGACATGGTTTCAAAGGTCATCCAATATTACAAAGTTTATAATAACAAACAAATAGCAAAACAACAGCAACAAAAAACAGTATTCAGCCCCAGAATTAGATTCCCCAAAGGCAGAGGCAACTTCCCATTCAGTTCGCTCTTTCTCCTCTTATATTTAACTCCTCATTTTTAGTAATAAGCTTATGGTGCTATATATTGATTAAGTAAGTTTAAATAATATCTACTCGCTTCCTACTACGGAAGATAAAGACTATCCTTTCACCACCCCTACACACACCCACACTCTTCTCCCTCCCTGCATATTTTAATCACAGTTTTGTATTAAGTAATTATTCAGTTTTTATAATATAATGACAATGCATTATCA
This sequence comes from Manis javanica, assembly GCF_040802235.1. Lineage (NCBI taxonomy): Eukaryota > Metazoa > Chordata > Mammalia > Pholidota > Manidae > Manis > Manis javanica. The sequence goes on from NC_133162.1 coordinate 125,948,019, forward strand.
ATACTTTGCTTATCTTTCTTTTTTTGCATGTTTTGTTTTTGCTGGAGTTAAATATTGACGACTTATTCATTTTGTTTTCTTTTTGTGTATGTGTGAGTGCATTTATATATATGCTATAAACTTTTCTTAGACTTCTCCAGTTTTCTTCTGACCAATTTTGTCAAGCACCTGAAGTATTCCAGTGGTTCTTTTTTTTTTTTTAATATAGACATCTGTGGATCTTTCCAGCCTTCTGTTTCTACATAGAATGATTGATCTCCAGAACAGCTGAATTTTGTCAGCATAAGACATTTCTTCATTATCACTGTAGAAGTTCACCTTGCCTCTTTCCTTTGCTGGGAACCTTGTTTCCACACTCAGATTCTCCCCTTTCTCGGTTCATTCCCTTCTTTTAGTAACACACATGCTCCAGAAGCTTCCTGGAAAAAAAGAGGAAAAGAAAGCAAAGATTTTGAGATTTGCCTGTTTAAAGATATCTTATTTGCCTGTTTGAAAATATCCTCATGTTTGATAGTTTGCTAAGTAACATTACTTACTTTTATTTACTTTTTGTTTTGGAAATTTACTAAGGAAATTTAGAATAAGCAAACGAGATTATATTATTAGATGGCTCTAATGGAAAACTGCAGAGTACACCCTTTGCTTTAATGTGATTCTAGATTTTATTGACTTTGAGATATTTTGAAACTGAACTTGTAGATACATGATAGCAATGCAAAATAATTCTTACCTAGTGTCATGCAAATAAATTCTGTGGTGGAATTGTGGTACAGTGGTTTAAGTTCACTTCCCCACACTCCTGAAAGCCCCCCACCCTCATAAAAAATGCCAGTTTTATGTCCCTTTGTACATTCATTTCAGTATTTCTTTACTCCATATAAAACTGTGGTACTTCTGACTTCTCTTTTGAACCAATTATGACAATTTCCAGTTTGTTCATTGAATGATGAATTAAGTAAATCATTTACATGTGTTCATCTTCTATATGCATGAGAGCCATGATTTTACTTTTTTTTGGAAATCTGTCCTTTAACATTTTATAGCTGGAAAATGCTCAGGGTGATGTGAAATTGTAATAAAATACTCTGTGCAGAATTGCAGATACAAAGTCATCTGGGCTCTTTTGAATCTAGTGTTGACCTTTAACAATGCAGATTTGAACTGTGTGGGTCCACTTACACAGATTTTTTTCAATAAATATATTGGAAAATTTGTGGAGATTTGTGACAATTAAAAACATTTTATTTTCTCTAGTTTATTGATTGTAGGAATACAGTGTATAATACACATAACGTACAAAATAAGTGTTAATTAACTGTTTATGCTATCGTTAAGGCTTCCCGTCAAACAGTAGGCTATCAGCGGTTAAATTTTGGAGGAGTCAGAAAAATCAGGTGCTGATTTTCAACTGTGCAGGGAGTTGGTATCCCGAACTGCCACATTGTTTGAAAGTCAACTCTAGGCCTAATAATCAAATAAAGTTTTTGTTACCCTTATTAATAAAGCTTTGAACAGAATAGGTCCTTAATCAATATTTGCTAAATGAATCAGTTGAATTTATACTACATCTGGGGTTGTTCAATCAGATGGAAAGACAGACTTTAACTTTTGTACTCATGGACTGAGGCAAATATCCACAATGCTCATTACTTACTTAGTTTTTCCAAATTTCATCAGTCAGGTAGGGCCAGATGGTAACAAATAGCTCCCAAACCTCAGTGGCTTAACACAACAAAACTTAATTTCTCACTGTACATTGAGGCTTTAAAGGGAGCTCTTCTAATCATTGTCAGTCCAGGATCCAGACCATGGAGATTCCTTGCAAACATTTACTTCTTAAAACCCCTGCAGCAGTGGGAAGGGGGCCTGCCACCTCACATTCTGGCTTTTAAAGTTTTTAATGAGAAATGATACATGTCCCCTCTCACATCCCATTGGCCAAAGCAGATCACATAGTCTCTACTTTTAAAGGGAAGAGTACAGTCCTATTATGTGCCAAGAGGAATAAATGACCAAAACAGCATTAAAACATCCCACATCAATATACTCAGATAAAATGAACACAGAAGGATGAGGTGCCCCCTTGATAGAATCTAATAATACTGTTAATATAAACCGTTGAGATGTTAGTAATTTACACCTTCTCTCCTCATGAAACCCCTACACACACTGTTCCACAAAAAAAAATTATCCTTTGCATTCTTTCTTTTTAGTTAGAGTTTACAAAAAAATAAGGAAACACTTTCCTTTTTATTAACTAGCAGAAAATCACTGAGGTCCCTGGTAGAGGAGAGGAGAGGAGAAAATGAATAATCCGAATATCTAAGGGAAAACTGAACGCTTAGATAAAATCAGAATAAAGTTTCAAATGAGGAAACAAAGGAAGAATGAAAAAAGTTCTAACTGGATAGAAATGGGAGGTTTTTCAAAGGCCATATTGACAGGTCTCGCAAGTTTTACCTGATCCTCCACGTCGGGGGTGGCTGCAGAGCTACAGTTGATTTTCGTGTACTCTTTGGTGAAGACAGAATGTTTATGCCCTGGCACAGTTTTAAAACAGGAAGAATGAAGGTTTTAAATGACCGTTTTATTGAAGGAAAAACGTAGTTTGCACCAGAGGACTCAAAACACCCAGGAAGTGAAGTGCAGCCAACTGTTGCCTGGGGGAACGGGGTGGGGGGGGTTGGAGAGTCTGGACCTGGATCCAGACCAAGTCTGTTTCAAGTTTATTTGATTGAGAATTTCACTTTGAAAAGAGTACTTCACGGGACCTTGGGGAGCTGTCAAACTGTGCCCCAGGGCCGAAGATTAACCGCGCCGAGGACCAGCAGAGAGAAGCCCAGTAAATCAGAGGCCCCTGGTGTGCCGGGCTGCGGCTTTACAGGTGGCGGAGTCACAGGCTGTGCTTCTCTGCAGGAGCCTGGGGACTTCACAGTTTATGGGTCAGAACTAACCCTGTGGATGGAAAGGAGCGTCTGAATCCATTCTCCAAACTGCTGATTGAAAAATGGGCTTGAATGAGTTTACAAAAGAGACGTTTCCTTGAATTATCTCTCTTTTGGAAGGATCCCCAGGAAGCTGGTAACAACAGAGGCCCCCCGGTGAGAAAAGCAGCCCTTTGCTCCCTTACCGAGGGGGGTGGTCAAGCGTAGCAGTTAAGAGCGTGACTGTGGAAGCTTTGGTCTGTCCTGTAGAGGTTGTGCAGGTTTGGGGCCTTAAATGGTCTCGGCTATAAAATGGAGATTATAATGAGGATGAAATTAATTATGTGGGAAGCGGAACAATGAACACAGTGCTATACAACTATTGGTGTTTATTATTACATGTAGTTGCATGTACTACTTATTGAAAAAAACCTGATTTTTATGTTTTTATAAAGCACTAGAAATACTTCTTTAAAGCAAACACTTGTCTCATAATCTATTTTCTGGGGTTTTGTTTTTATAAATAAAGTTTTCTGACAGCTCCAACTCTAATGCCCTTTCCTCTCTCCACCTTCCTCCTTTGCGTTTCTTTTCCATGACTGCATAGCTGGGGGCAGCGCTCCCTTCAGCTGAGTGGTGGCCTGGAATTGTGGAGTCATTGCCATCAGTGGCTCCCAGAGCTGAATTCTCGAATTCTCCAGTTATCCTGCCCCCCCCTCCACTGTTCCCCAGAGAGCATGTAAATAGCAGAGGAAATGAAATAATGTTGACTTCCCTCAGGCAGTCCCCTGCCTTGCAGACACCCCCAAAAGAGAGGAGGGTGCTCTCTTCATTCATTTTATTTTATAATTAGTAAAGGCAAGGCAATGCCTTCTCAAATTTATGCCTAAGGGAGTGGATGTTAAACTAGAACCTCCACCCTCGTTTTTCTAATAAATTTTTTTTCGAATGTACAAAGAGGTAGATAAAATAGTACAACAGACCTCGTATATCCAGCAGCAAGATTTAACAGGGTTAACTTTGCCATATTTGTTCCTTTTCGTTGTTGTTGTTCCTTTTTTTCTTAATTATTTTAAACAAAAATTTAGAGCATGACTTTTTCCTTTTTCTCCTTTTTTTTAAAACAGCCTTATTGAAGTATGATTTAGATACCATACAATTTACCCATTTAAATGCACAATTCAGTGTTCTTTAGTATATTCACAGGCCATGTGCAGCCATTCCCACAATTTTCATCATCCCAGAAAGAAACCTTGAATCCTTTAGCTGTGAACCCCACCTCCCTCCACATCACAGCTCTAGGGAACTACTAATCTACTTTCTGTCCCTATTATACTTTGGCTAGTCCAGACATTTCACGTAAGTGGGCTCATACAATCTGTGTGGCCTTTGGTGACTGGCTTCTTTCAGGTAACATAATATTTTCAAAGTTCATTCAGGTTGCAGCACCAGTCAATACTTCATAAGTGAATAATATCCCATTGTTTAGATGCACCATATATTATTTACACATTCATCAGTTGATGGATATCTGGGTTGTATCCACTTTTTGACTGCTATAAATAAGGCAGTTAAGAATAGCGGTCTACAAATAACATAACTTTTTATCCCTAATATTTTATATTCACCTCTGAGGGATAAGGACACTTTCCCACATAAGCCACAATAGCATCCAAATTCGTAATCATTCAGTAACCTAATCAAAATACAAATGTCTCCAACTTCCTCAAAATCTCTTTCATGGTTTATTTGTTCAAATCAGGACACAATCAATACAACACTTCAATATATTACATTGAATTGTTGTTATATCTCTTGAATATCTTTCAAATAGAAGAGTATCACACATTCCCCCATTTTTCCTGACACAGTCTTGTTGAAAAGCCACCACCTGCCTGGTCAGGGGATGGGTAACACAGCTTTTATATTCCTTTATATCATCTTCTGGCAGCCTAAAGGGAAACAGCAGACACAGCTTACAGTAGCCTCAACTCTAGCCATATTCATTCACTGTTTTTGTAGTGAGTTTGAATCTTGGTCCACAAAATAAGTGTAATTTTCTTTTTCCGTATAGAACTTCTACTTTGAACCTTGCCTCATTCTACTGAAAGGTGGACATTTAATCATGATCAAGTTGGAGTTTCATCTCCCCCAGCGAGGAGTCTGAGTTCCTGGGGGTTTGCGGTGTGTGACTGTGCAAAGAGGGGTGGGTCTTGGGTCCCTGGGTTGTCATCTCTCCCTGGCACCCACTGAGACACCCTTTGTCTACTCTGCCCGTGCAGATCAGAGCTCAGGCAATGTCCTCTCGGCCTGGAACAAGATCTCCTGAGGTCGCTTGCCTCTCTGGGTCTTGTCTATGATATTCTTTTCTTTTTCTTTTTGGCACCAATTTCTGTATTTATTAGTCCTTGCAGCAATAATCATAATAACTCCAATGGCTTGAAAGAAAAAATATATTTTACTCATGTCTATCTGCAGGTCTTCTGTTCTACTCCAGGCTGTGGGTCCGTTTTGGTCTACTCAACTCAATACACTTTCTTGTCTCCGATGTTCTTGAGCACAAAGGAAACATTCTGTGGTTCCAGTTTTCTGCTGTGGGAGTAAGCACTCTATAGTGCCGTTTTAAGTCTGATTGTCTAGACCTGTGTTGTCTAATATGGCCTCCAGCCAGAGGTGCCTGCTGAAAACTTTATTGAAATATGGCTAATTAAAACTGAGATGTGCTTTGATTGTAAAATACACACAAGGTTTCAAAGACTTAGTACAGAAAATGCAAAATATCTCATTCATAATTTCTGTATCAATTACATGTTGAAAGGATACTTGGCTATATTGAGTTAAATAAAATATCTCATTAAAATTAATTTCACCAGTTTCTTTTTACTTTCTTAAATATGGCTACTTACTAAAACATTGCAAATTACTTATGTGGCTTGAATTATATTTCTGTTGTACAGTATATGCTTATCTAGACTTTCCATATGGCCATTTCTTCCCTACTCTTCTATGCCACAGTGATATAGGGAAAATTCTGGCATTTTATCAACTCCACAAGCTCTTTTCTGGAATGGGGGTCAGCGGGGTGGGAGGTAGTGCCCAGACCCTTTTCTCGGGAACATGCACCAGTATTCTCATCTGTTTCCTTCTCCTCAACTTTCCTTTCTTCTCCCAATTAGACCATATTTAAAACTCCAGGGGATGGATAACACAGCTTTTTAGCCAGTCTTCTAACTCTGTTGTTTACACCCCACCTGAGCTTCTGAAAGTCAAAAACTAAGAATTTGACTATAGTTCTATTGTGTTATTCTATCTGAAGTGGGGAGATAGTACAGAAAAGCAGAAAATACTAGGAAGGAAAACTGCGTCAGTTACCATACCAAAGCATTACCCATCACCCATCATTCCAGAAATGTGTTGTGCAATGATTCTTTGTCAAAAGCTGTGCCAGGTTGCACTGTCAAAGAGCACAGACCTAATGAGTGCTTTACGTATGTAAATCCAAAGATGCAATGAAACGTTAGAGGCCCTGCAACTGAAATACTTGTTCAGGACACAAAAGAGCACAAGGAAAAGAGTAGACTGACCAGCGCTGCTGCGGAGTGGGGGGCAGAGCAACCAGGAAATGCAAGTCAAAGCACTGTGGAGAGCAGATCCTTCATCATGGGTACTTGTGGTTTCCTCAGCTGAGAATAATGTGCATGGTTTTGACCTGTTTTCTTATCTCAAAGCACTGTTGTAAAGGAGAAATGCGCATTCAAACAAATAAACCAAACTGTTCACATGGTTTGGCATTGGGTGGTGGGATTTGTTTGTTTTTAATATTCTGCATTATTCAATTTTATATAATGAACGAGTATTACTTTTATAATCTGTAAAGAAAGAACAATTTTATTTTAAATTTTGCCTTTGCTGCCAAACTCCTCGAACTCGCGGTCTATACTCGCTTCTGCCACTTCCTCCCTGTCCACTGAAGCCGTCCATTGTAATCTGGGTTCTGCCCCCTCACCCACTGGCCTCCCACTCACCAAGGCCAATGACCGCTTCTCACCCCTCGTCCACCTGACTCCTCCACGTCAGTAACACAGCTCCTTTAAGTTTCTGAAAAATCATTGCTTAAATTATAGAAGTAATGTGCCAGTACTACAAAAAGAATAAAAGACTATCCCCTACAAGGCTACCACCATAACACAACCACACCATTTTTTTGTATATTTCCTGCTAGTCTTTTTACTGGAGCATATTTTTACTTCGTTATGGCATGAATTTATACCCAATTTTAAATTGGCCACCACCTCCATGAAACTCTCTTTATTTCTACAGAACAATTCTTTCCTGGATTTTCCACAATTCACCCATTTCTTGAACTAGCACATTAATATTTAATATTCATAAGAATTTCCTAAAGTGTTTGTTAAAATGTGGATCCCTGGACTCCATTCTACCCCATCACAAATATCTACTTCATTAGGCCTGTGTGGGCCCAAGCACCTATGTTTTATGCTTTCTGTAGCGTGTGGTCCAGAGACCCTACAAAGAAACACTGCAGGCACACCATCCACAGCAACTAGCTCATCAAACAACCAAAAACCAAAACAGCCTTGGAAACCCAAACCAGCTAATCATCAGATCCTCTAGGAGCAAGGTCTGAGTGTCTGTATAATTTTTAAACCTTCCTGGTGATTCTGATGAACCACTACCTTGACCACAACCACCCTGTTTGCATTTCCCTGAACACATGGTTCACTTTCAAGTCTACAAGCCATTGTTTGTGCTGTTCCTGGGCCTGGATTTCAATTCCTTCCCACATGTGTCCTGGAAGCCTAGCTCAGAGGTGGCCTCCGCTGTAAAACTTCCTACAGGCTTCTCCATCTCCTCTATCTTCCTTTCCCACTTACAAATTAGGATTAGTCACTTAAATGTCTATATCTTTAAGCTGTCCATGAGCTCCTTGAGAGCAAGTATAGTGGATATATTGTTTTCTATTCCTGAGTATCAAATTACCCCAAAAATTAATGGCCTCAAACAATAATAGACACTTATTATCTCACAGATCTCCCAGCTTCTGCAGCTGGGAAGTCAAGGTAGTTGAGGTAGTCCAGACTCCGCTCTCTCAAAGTGTTGTAGTCAGGGTGTAAGCCGGGGCTGCAGTCTTCTGAGGGCTTGACTGGGACTCGAAAATCCACTTTCCAAATGGCACATGCAAGTGGCCAGCAAGTGGGCCAGGAGACCTCGGGTCTTGAGTTCACAGCAGACCTCAGTTCTTCTTCATGTGTATCTCTTCAGGGGGCTGCTTGAGCATCCTCACAGCGTAGTGGCTGGTTTCCTTTAGAGCAGGTTAATCAAGAGAGAGCAAGATGAAGGCTGATTGCAGTCTTTTGTGACTTGAAGGTCACACATCATTGCTTCCACAGGATTCTATTGGTTACACAGGCCAGCCATGAAAAAGTGAAGAAAATTATGCAAGGATGTAAATACCAGGAGGTGAGGATCATTTGGGGCCATCTTGGAGGCTGGCTACCACTGTAAATATCTATTTTTTTCTTTTGTCTATGCATCACTACTTTCTTTGTGTGGGGAAACTCACTCACTTATAGTACAACTGGGGTTGAACCTTCCTCATTTGAGGGGAAGCAAGTAAACTAAGCCTGGACAGTTTGAAGGTTTCCCCAGGCCAGACTGTTCAAATAAGCATGTGATCAACTAGGGCCAATCAGAATCTCCCTTGACTTTTGCTATATGGATTCAGAGGAAGAGTGGGTCACTATGCCTCTGCTATTCTGAGCTCTCAAAATGATCTAAGCTGGGGCTTTTTACAGCCATTTGTGCAGGTCATATCAGAGGAAGCTATCTTTAGTAAGAGAAAATGAGGCCAGAATACAGAGAGACAAAGATAAGTAGAGATGAAAAGAGAAAAGGGAATTCTGATGAAATAATTTGAACTCCCTTGATCCCACCGTGCCTGAAATCTATACTTGAACTTTCCAGTTACATGAGTCAATAAATTTCCTTTTTGGTTTAAGCTAATTTAAGTTGGGTCCTACTACCTGCAACCAAAACAACTTCAATAAATCAACAGGATCAATATTTTATTCTTCTTGAATTGCAGCTTTGGGTTCAATTCCTAGTACTCAATTCAAGAATGATGAGCATATTAATTAATTATTAAATTTAAATGATTAAATTCAATAAAATTATTAAATGTTATTAAACATTTATTAAATTATTAAATTAAATTGGCAACTTACCAAGTAACAGTTACAAAAACCCTAAATACACTAGAACCTTGAAAAGTTTGGGTGTCTGGCAGCCCCCCACCCCCCAACAAACCATTATATTGGTCTGCTGCACTCACGGTTAGTTTCCTGCAGTTCTGTGTTATGTGGTTGAGTGAGTGGTTTACCAGGATCCTGCATTTACAGAGATAGGCTGGGGAAAGAGGAATCTAAGAGATGCACACCATGTTGCCTCGGTGACAGGGAAATGGAAAAAGGCCAGGAGTGGACCTCCAAATATGCACGTATACAATATGTAGGTAAAATTATGCGGCAAGAATTCAAATCAGTAAATGAGTACAGGGCATCCAAAGAATGCTGGCTGTGGGATGGTGGTTTCTTCCACTTCTAAGAACAATGCTTAGAAAGGAACTTGCAAAAGCAAGATGCAAGATCAGGTTTATAGCTGGAGGTAATGAGTTCACCAAATAACTGTGCTAGTAATCAGATTATCCCAACTCTTGCCCTGACTGAGGAACTGAAAGGAACAGAGAAAAATATGGCCTCTTGAAAGAATGCTTTGCTGTGACTTAGATCAGACACCTCACACGTGTGAGCATTGTTCTAGTATAGGATGATATAGAAATATATAAAGGGAAGGATGTCAAATGTAGAAAAGAGAGAAGTAGCTTGTCTGCTGCCTGCCTTTCTCTTCAAAGTCTTCTAATACTCAGCAGCTTTTTTGTGTCTAGGAAAACTGTTACACACATCATCAACCAAGTGACAGGTCTTTATTTTTAATTCATCACAGAAGCCCAGCTGCCCAAATGATGCCTGACAAAAATTCCTTGTTGGTATGTGGCTTTTCTCAAGCCAAGGAAAACCTCAGCATTCCTTAGTTTTCCCTGAGGCTCTTACAGCAAGTCCAGTTTTCTTTAACTCTATAAACTCCCATGGCTCCTGGTCACATGCCAACGTCTGTTTTTAAGAAAGAAAACTCTGGTGTCTCTAACAGTAGGAGCCTGGATTCTGGAGTCAGACTGCCTGGGTTTAAATCACTCCTTCCCCACTTAAGTGATCTGTGTGATCTAGAACAAAGCACACATTGTGCCCCAGGTTCCTCAGGAAAATGGAGTTGATAATGTATGACAGTATCTCTTCATCGAATTGTGACAAGGATTAAATGATTATATATATACACACACACACATATATACATGTTATATATAAAGATATAGAATATATACACATATACATATATATAAAAAGAGAGTTTAGAATAGTGTCTGATATATAGTAAGTCCTATATAATTTTTCTGATACTGTTATCTAGACAAAACCACATTTCTTTCTATGAATCTTCCTCAAATCTTCATCATTGTGCATTTTTTAATCTACTTAGCCATCATTTTTTTTTCCATTCAGTACATCTGATGGTAACTATTTGTGGACCAAATCTTGTTAGCTGGCTTAAGCCAGGGTGGTGGTACCTGACTGTCAGCATCTTGATGGGGCTGCTACCAGTTTGTGTGCCTACAGCCCTCCTTGCCCTCCACAGGGCTACTGTGGTGAGGCCCATGAAAGGCAGTCTCTGACCGAATGCCACATGCCAAGACTGATGAGAAAACAAACACAAGTGTCTTTGTAAGCTCCATGAGCTCACGGCTCCTGACCAGAACCTTGTGGGAAGTGTTCATTTGAACCAGACACCACAACGTCCTAGAGCAGAAGCTGGCTACGCTTCTCATCCACTCAGGTGACAGAATCCTGCATTAAGTGGTGCGCACAGGACTACACAAATTCCCAGGCCTGGAGCACGGTTCTGGGCCCACCCAAAACGTACGTCCTCTTCCTTTAAGAATGAGGTTCTCGTGCTGTACACATACCTTGAAATCCATGCATTTCACCAATAAAAAGCTATGTCTAACATCTCCTATACTAAAGATGAATCCTCTAGTGTAGAATCAGAAACGAAGAAGGATCTGTGTCAGCCAGATTCTAAGTCCAAGTTCTGATCAGGTCCCTTCATGCTCAGCCACCCCCTGGAGTATGTATTCCTTATTAGAGCACTTCAAAGGGTTCATTAACAACTCCTAAACCGCATGCTAAAACCAACTTTTAAAGCACTCACATTTACCTTGCTGCTTAAGCTGAAGTATTTAAATTATGGTAATAATCACCTAATGCCAGTGAAACCCTCAGACTATAACTTGATTTAGTTTTTTAGATGACAGCCTACCTATTGACTCTGATTTTTGAAAACATTCATAGATTCCTCATTAAAAGTGAATAATTAAAATAACATCAGCTGATTAAATGCTCTCTTTGCAAGGAACCTTCACAGCTCTTGATTTTATAATCACTGAAAAATGTGTTTTCAGATGCGTGGGTGGGTTGGAAGTGATTTTCCAAGTGACTCAGGCACATCAGAGGTGACACTAACAAGAGCCCTTTAACACCAGGATTGTCAGTGGGAAACAGTCTTCAAAGAAATAGACAGTTGATGAAGCAGGTGGAATTTTGGAACTTAAATATCAATGTATTGACACAGAGGATCTTTTTAATTTTTACTGTCGATAGGAAACAACTTAAGTTTACTCAACAGGAACCATGTAGCCAAAACAGTAGAACAGAGTTCAGTGACATGTTTATTAAGAACACACTCACCTCCTTGCTTTTGAAATTGAACTAAAAGTAGGTCACAGTAGGCAAAATATTAAAAGAAAATATAAATATTTCTTTTTAGTGTCCTTGATGGTGCATACATTTGGCTTGAGTTAATTTGCACAGAGGGTAGCAGGACACAGGTTTTCTGCAGGGTAAGGGAGAGAAGGCATGGAAGGGAGATTAAGAAGGGCAATATCACCAAAGGCAGGCTTTGTCTAGTTCAAAGTCATGGTCTACCACTAAAAATGTGAACGGAAGTTTTCTGTTGTTGTTTTGTATTGCGTTGCTAGGGGCGATGAGGGAACCCTGTAATTACTGAAGCACAGCCACTCACTGGGTGAAGGCAGGACACACTTTAACTACTCCCAGCCTGCTCTGGTGGAATCTCCGGGCAGTGGGTTCCCATTATATCTAAATGATGTCTCTGCCCAATTCCATAACTTCCCAGTCCCATGTCTAATGCTCCCATGTCTTTGCTTTTACCTCTCCAATCTCAAAAACAGAACAACACAAAATGTCAACGTTATCTAGTGGGAGTGGGGGTGAGAGATGTGTCTGCTCTCACACACCCACCTTCTCCCTCTTTCCCAGAGAGGACTGCCCCGGGGGTGGAGGTGGAATGAGAGGCGGGATCTCCGGACCGGACAACTCTGATGGGGAGCAGTAGGTGCTGACAGCGAGGCTGCTGCTACCTCTCTGACCCCAGCAGATTTTCTTCCCCCTCTATAGCTGCCCATGTTGGCTCTCCCTGGGCCACGTGCCCTGGCCCACAGTCTCTGGGCGTGGGGTTTGGCTCAGGCTCAACCTCTTCTTCTTTCCCCCAGCCCAGCCCTCTCCTGCCCAAGGGGTCCTCTTGCCAGTATTCTTTCGGATGTAGTACTGGGACGTGGCTCAAACTCAGCTACTCTGTCTACTCCACTTACAGGAAATTCAATCCTTACAGTGCTAATGGTGGAAATACAGTCTGGAGCTTCATTAATAGTGATTTAGAGCTCTTTGTAGGAGACGAGGGGAACCATCAAAAACAATCTGTCATTAACTCAAAAGAAATACACCAATCCTGGAAGTAATGCAATTCTAAGCTGTGGCATGGAATAGACAGAGCAAGCTCCTGAATCATCTCCTAATCCCAATCATTACCTTAATGCCCAATACACAGAGAACACATCAGATGTTTTAATTGGCAAGACAGATACTACATTTGATTTTAGCTAATAGGCAGAGAAGAAACAATGGTTTTACTTAAGCCACACACCTTCCCTTTCACACTTGAGGTGGGAGCTGACACCTCTAGAGTGCCCCACACCTCTCCAGTGCTCTGAATTTTACCCTGATGTGCTCTGGCCTGATACAGTGCTCCTGAAGAAACATTTTTCTCACTGGAAATGAGACTTTTAATGTCTTCTGCCTGAGGCCTGATCTGAACACCTCCTCTGCGTGCTCACTCACTCGTCTTGTTCAGCTCCGTATTTTCTGTACCTCTTTGGGAGTGTCATAGGACAACTCTGGGACTCAAGTTAACAAGACTATTTTTTTAACTTTTCATTATGGAAATTTCCAAACATAACAAAAGCAGAAAGAATGGTATGATAAACTCACACATACCCACCACCCAGTTCAGTAATTACTCATGACCAATCGATACCCCCAATATTGCCTTTCCCCTTAGACCACATGTCTAACTATAAGAACTCCTTCTGTTAATTTTCATTTAAATGTAAGAACTCTTTTTGTTGTTTTAACATAACTGCAATACCATCAGCACACCTAATAAAAAATAAACAGCAATGCTTAATTACTGTTAAATATCCAATCCATGTTCAAATTTCTGCAGTGGTTTCATAAATTGGGATCCTAATAAGGTTTATCTGTTATTTTCGAAACATTCCTTGCATTAATCAGATTACACTAGGCTATGCTATGGGAGCATAGTGGTTTAGGAAGAAACCCAAAATCACAGTGGCTTACACCAAGTTGGGTTTATTTCCTACTCACGTGAATTTCCATTATGTGTCAGCTCTGCAGTCTCTTCACTCCTGGGCAAGATCTGAAGAAACAATCCCTATTTGGGATACGCCCACTTCCTGGCAGATGGAAATGAGAAATGGTTGAAGCATAGTGACTTTTACAACTTCTCCTCACAAGCAGCAACTGTCAGATCTGCTCACACTTCTTTGGTCAAAGAAAGTCACATGGCCAAAGCTGATGTCAGTGGTGAGAGGGGACATGTAATTCTCCCCCAGAAGACAACAGCACTAACTAGAAAAAATACAAACGATCATACCTTGTAAGTCCCTTTCTATCTATGTGTTCCTCTCCCATTCCCAATTAACTAGCTGAAAATATGGGTCATCTGGGCTGCAGAATTTCCTATATTCTGGATTTTGCTAGCTGCATTCCTGGGTTGCCCTAGTTTAACACACGTTCCTCTATCATCTCTACTTTTAAACCTGTAGTTAAACATAGAGGCATTATCAGATTCAGGTTCAATTTTTTGGCAATGACCCTTCCTAGCTGGTCATGTGTATTAGGTAAGTTATCTCTTACTGTGTAACAGATCAACCCCAAACTTGGTGGCTTAAAACAACAATAATCATGTATCAGCTCATGGTTTCTGTCAATCAGGGGTTCAGATAGGGCACAGGGCGAATGGCCTGTGTCTGCTCTGTGGTTTCCAGGGACTAGCTGGAAGACTCAAAGCCTGGAGGATGGAAATCACCCCGAGGCTTGGCTGAGGCTGAAGGTTCCTTGTCCAAGGTGGCCCACTCACTTGGTTAGGAAGCTGGTGTTGGTAAATTGTTCCACAATTGACTGGGCTGCTTGAACATCTTCACAACAAAGTAGTTGATTTCTCCCAAAGTCATTGACCCAAAAGATGGCACTGAAGCAGCAATGTCTTTTTTGACCTAGCTTGTGAATCCAGACACAGACACTTCCACTGGCCACAAAACCCACCCTCATTCAGTGTGGGAAGTCTACACCAAGGCAGGAATACCAAGGGAGGAGGCTCCTGGGGCCATCTGGAAGGCTGGCTATTATATATATCAAGTGGCCTTTGATGTTAAAGAAGTAGGAGCAATCTATGTCATGTTGTATGGGACATTGGTTTCTAGCATTTGAGATACGGTCCAGGAGAATTGCAGGCGGAGAAAGTAGGACCTAAATGAAACCACTACATCTTTATTTTTCCATGTAAAGTCACTTGAAAAAAGTAACCTGCTAATTCTACCATCATTATTTTTTCATTTTTTAAAAAGGGCCTTTTTCATATTGAAGTACATTATCTCAGAATGAAGAATGATCATTTTAGATGTGGAGCAAGGAGTACTCTCCTAAACCACTGATGGGAATGTGCATCGGGAATCCATTCGGAAAACATTCTGTGGTCAAGTTGAAGACTCACATACTCTCTCACGCAACAATTCCACTCCTACGTCTATGCTCTCAAGAAATGTACTACCCCTCCCCCCACCCCAGGAATCATGTACAAGCATGTTCAGGCAGCATGTTAATATTAGCTCTGAATTGGGACCAAGCCAAATGCCCATTGACAGCAGCGTGCATAGACAAACTGATGTATATTCATACTGTATGTTTCCAGTTACATAAAGTCCCCCCAAATCAATACTAAAATATACTGCTTTGTGACACATGTTTAGATTAAAAAAAGTAAAATTAAAAAATAAAAAAGCAAGCAAACAAGAGTTTGGTTATCATAAAAGTCATGTTATGGTTACCTTTGGCAAGAGGGAGGGTTTTCTGATTTTGAAGAAATACATGGTAGAGACTGCTGGATGCTGGCAATGTTTTATCTATTGACTTCAGTGATAGTTAGACAGATAGTGCCTTGATAAATCATTAAGTTGCACATTTCTGTTTTTTCTGTGTGCTATATTTTACGATAAAAATGGATTTTTAAAGAGGAAAAAATTTAGTCTTTGTAATTAAAAATTTTAGCTGTAGGGGAAACTTCTTTTTAAAAAGACCATCTGTTCTTTCTTGGTTCTATCATCCTGTTCCCACCCCTCCCTCCATACGGGGTGTCAGCAGGATTTCTGCTAGTTCCAGCACTGGCAGCTTCACACAAGAGAATCTCACATGCCCTTGACTCCGTGCAGCAGGAGTAGATGTGGTCACACACACACACTCACTCATGGGGCTTCCCTCCCTATACTTCAAGAAGAGGGACTACCTTTGCTTTTCTTCCCAGGTTGGCGAGAGAAGGAAATGGCCTCTCCTCAAGAACTCTGCAGCTCCCAGAAGGTCCCTCACTTCTTGCTCCCAGATTTTCATGGTAGACTTGCTAGCACTTCTGTTAGCACCCCAGTGCCTAGTGGTGCCCTGGACTAAGACCATGTGGTGCTTAGTGCTGTAGTTCTCAAGCAGTGGGTCTGAAAAAGCCATTTTGGTACAGGGCACTTTACAGCAGCCTGTTAATACCACCGTTGATGGAAAAACTATTATATATCAAGGATTCTGCTAATTTTACATGATGCAATGTTTTATAATTTACATTATTTTATTTGATTCTCATGATCTGATGAAAAAGATGGAAGATCTAATTATTTCCACTTTTCAAAGGGGCTCTTGAGGTTCCTAAAGCCCACGTATCTTACCTAAAATCACTGCAAAGGGCTAGCCATACTTCAAAACACTTGCCATAGCCACTTCCGGCAGAAGAATAGCCCTGGGTGGTTCCCCAGACAGGGCTTGTTGGATGTAATCTCCTGCCCCAACCCCAACCCCAGGCCACAGCTGATTTTGTCAGAAGTGGTTCCCTGACTCAAGTGCAGCGGAGATGTAGGGCAGAGATATGGGATGGACTGGAGAAACAGATCTGCCCAAACAGGAATGATAGTGATTATGTAGATAATTAGCTTATCTCAGAAAACACTGTGAAAAATGCAAGGAAGCTATTATTATAATAGGAAAAGCTAAAAGAAAACAGAGATCAGAAAGTAATGCACAGATACTATAAGGCAATAGGAATTCTCAATAAACAAGGAGTATGAGTAAGAGTAAGGTAACGGTGAACAGAAAACATACCTATTTGCTACCAATAGAAGGGGAGTTATTTAGATGAAATTGGCACAAACACTAGAAGCAAAGTTTTCAGGCGACCAAGTGCCCATAGTGTTGGGGAAGCAGCGCTGCTGTTGTGAGTGGGCCTACACCAGCCTTTGTAATTCAGTTCCCTCTTATTTTTTAAAAAAAATTTGAGAAAATAACCAGGCTATGGAATGCTAATTAAGGAAGACTGAACCTATAGGAAGTGAATATTATATTTTACATAATGATAGGAGTAAAGCCTTTTTTCCAAAGTACTGATGGAAAAGGAGCAGAGAGAAAAATAAGAAAATTAGAGAAGCAATCCAGAAGTCCGTTATCTGATGAACAGGATAGAGAAAATTTAAAAAGAGAGAGAGAAAACAAAAACAAAAACAAAAAGGAATGGAGGAGATTATCAAAGAAATAATAGAAGAAAAAATCCCCACAACTAGATGATTTGAATCTTCAAGGGGTAAGGCACCATTGAGTGCTCAGTGGAATAAGTGAGACAAATAAACAAATAAAAAGCCATGACATATCTTCATATAATCCCAGGACACCAGGGAAAAAGTGAGTCTAAAAGCTTTAAGAAAAAATAGGCAACACACAAAGGAATAGGTAGGAGAATGATGCTAGATTTCTCAACAGGAACATTGGATGCCAGAAGACAGTTTTGAGGTAAAAAAAAAGGTTCAATTAACACCCAGCTAAACTGTCAATTGACCTTGAGGAAGGAATACAAATATCTTTAGTCATTCAAGGCCTTGAAATATTTACCTTTCAGATGTCCTTTCTCAGGAAGCCACTAAATGTTGTGTTCCAGAAAAATGTGTGACTAAACCAAGAAAAAAGGTAGCATAGAAGAAAACAGGAAAGACACAAAGCAATTCCCCAGGCAGTGCAAGAAGCCTGGAGAGCAACCACTCCATATTGAAACAGTATGATGGTGGGTTTGGACAGACTGGTCTCCAGGAAAATGATGATTAACACATTTGCAAGTTTGGCAGAATTTGCATCTTCATGATAATGAGTCTCATTGATCTATTTCTATTACTTCATTGTCTTAATTACTGTACCTACATAGTATTTAATATCTAGTAAGGCAAGAACATCCTCATTATTCTTTCTTTTCAAAATTTGCTCTTTTGGATAGGCTAAAAACAGCTTGAGTTGCAAAACAAAAATCTAATTTTGAGTCCATGAAAAATATTATTAGGATTTTTACTTCAAATTTTTCATGGCAGTATAGCTGGGTTAATATTTAGCTGGTATGTACTGCATCTGTTTTGATTGCTTAATATCTATGACATAACAGTTTTAAATATCTTTAAATCCCCAGGGCAGAGAAAGCTGGCTAACATATAATTGCCCAACTTCAGTGCCTTTCCATACATCCTTTGCAGTTCTCTTTGATGAAATTTGGGTGGAAGCAATGAATGCTGCTTCCAGGCCTGGCCAGTAAAAATTTCCAGGCTCATGCCTTCATGCTCTTTCCTCCTTCTCTGTTGTTTACAATGCTGATGGTAATAACCAGAGTCATCTCAGAACATCATAAAGATGGCAGAGGTACTACCATACAATATTAGAATCCTGTATCCCTGAAGAACTATGTGGATAAGAGCTATATAGGCAAGCTCTTCCCATCCCTCCATCGCCCCCCGTCCCCCATTACTGAAAGGGAAATATGCTTTGAACTGTTACAGAAAAGAGAAGTAAACTTTTTGTCTTTAAGCTATGGAAAATGTTTAGCTCTCTTTATTATTGCAGCTTAACTTACACTAACTAATATAATGGCTACATGAATGTTGTTACACTTTAAGGGGGCAATTTGATCAAAACAGTAAAAGAAATATTCTGACACAGCAATTCCATTTATAAGAATATATCATATAGAAATATTTAAATAAGGTTTTATGTGCTAGGACATTATTCATATGCAACATTCATAGTAACAAAAAACTTAGACAACTCAAATATACATCTTTAGGGAAATGATTAAATGAATACATTATAAGTATCTGATGAAATGCTATGCTGCTATTAAAAAGAACAAGCTATCTGTTATGAGGAGAAATAATGTCCTTAATAAATTATTTAATTATTAAAATTTTTCAAAATAATCTTCAGAGCATTTTCTAACAATTTTGTAAAACAACTCTACATATAAAACATATGTAATATATATACATTCATATGTACATCATTTATATATTTGTATGTGCATAGAAAAAGGTCTAGAAAGTTATCAACCAATGTATTAATAATGATTAACTGTAAAGAATAAGAAGAGGACTGTAGTGGTTTTAAAGCATATCTACAAGTATTTCAAGACTCCTCTCTCCAAAAGGTGGGGCCCAGTTTCCCTCCCCTTGAGTGTGGGCTGGATTTAGTGTGTGTGTGTGTGGTGTGTGTGTCTGATTCCCAAGGTTATGTTATAAGAGATATTCGGCTTTCTCCTCACTCTTCTGTACCCCTCGCCCTAGGCACAGGAGCTTCCACCTACGGAAACACCCAGCAACCCTTTGTTGAGGTCCGTGGTGAAGAACTGAGGCCTCCTGCCAACAACCAGCACTAACTTGCCAGGTGTGAGTGGATCCTAGGTTGGTAAGTGGATCTTTCAACCCCAGTCAAGCCTTCAGATGACTACAATCCCTACTGGTACCATGCCTGCAGCCTGTGAGGAACTCTGAGCTAAGAACCACCCAGCTAAGCCACTCTGAATTTCAGAGCCAGAGAAGCTATGGGAGATAATAAATGCTTAGTGTTTTTGGCCATTAAGTTTTGGGGTAATTTCTTACACAATAATAGTTAAAACAAAAATGAGTATAAAGAGGAAAAGGGTAGGGGAGAACCATTTACTTTAAAAAATGTTTACATTCTTCATTGTTTACATTTTTATAATTAGCATTTATAATTTTTAAGTTAAAAAGGGCAACCATTAAGGAAAAGTTCTTGCTCATCATTTGCTGGGCCTGAAAACAATAATACATATTTCAAACTCTTTCAATGACTAGCAATGGTGACTGTATATATAGAGAAACAGGCTAAAAACATGTAAAATATCTGCTCCCAGTGATATAAAGCATAAGATATTACCAGTCATTGATTATTATTATGTTTTTCTAACTGAATATTACCCAGTCATCCTAACTTGCAACGGAGAAAACCACAGAAGGGCATTTCTCTCTGTTGTACAAATGTTTATGTTTGTGTTAACAAAGGACAAAGAGCCCCTTTCTGATATTTTTCCTGAGAGAACCAGTTGATTAACAGTCATAGGGAAGAGTTAAGACACCAGTTAAAGAAGTTAACTCAGCATTTAACCTTGACTTCTTATCAACTCCATAGCCTTCCTCTGCTGGGTACCCATTAGAATTTCAGTGTTTGTCTTTTGCGCACATCATTTCTTCTCATCTCCCCAATTTCTTTATCTCAGTACTCCTTGGGCAAGCGCAACAAACGTGTCTAGCCAGCTTGCAAAGAAAGGACTTCCTAAAAAAACACCATCAGCTTAATGACTTTCCCTGTTCGTGGTTGCACTTAATTCCTGTTGAGCTAGTGGGATCAGGGGACTGATGTCTCCATCCAGCAGCAACTATTCCCATCATTTCTTCGTCTCCACTTAAAAACATTCTTTAGCTCTCACTAAAGTTAAGGGCCCTGGAGTTCTTCACGTGCGTTTTGCATGTGCTGCTGTATGGGTTTTATTCATGTAGCAGATATTTTTTAAAGTGAGTATTAATCTTCTCTGTTATATAAACTAAACATCTGCAATTTTCCATATGTAATGATATCATCAAGGAAGGGAGGAGTGTAAGAAAAGAGGGGGACAAGTCATTAAAAAGAGAATGTTAGGCTAAAACAAAGGAATCCAGGCCTAGACCGACCGTCTGAAAAAGTTAATCGTTTGACTTGAATTACATCAGCGACCCAAGCTGGGGGCTCAGGGCCATTCCAGGTAACCACCCAAGTAGCATGAAAACTGTTCTCAACCTGTTCTTTTTCATTTTTAGTATCCAGGCTAAATTAGTGTTTCGACCAGAACTTGACACCTATTTGACTCACTTAAAATATGTTAGTAAAATAATGGCTCCAGTATCCTCTCCTTGTCCCCTCTGCTAACACTGTCAAAGCATCCACTGTAACATTCCCAGAAGGAGAGTCAAGATCTGTACTGCTTTAACTATGCAAAGTAGGTCTTTAGAGTATTGACTGTTTTATGGTCTCATTCGGATTCTGGTGGGCAAATAAGAGTGAGATAAAGTCCAAATAAACTGGCTCTCAGATTCCCTACTTGTGTGGATTTATTTGGTCCTTTGATGTCTTTTTTGTTTCTTTGTTGGAATGTTTCAAATAGGCACTTAAGTCACCCATGGGAAAGGCTGCTAATGCAAATGGACATGTGTTTAGAAGGGGCTGTCATCTTCCCAGAGATGCAAAACCCATAAAACACAAAGGGTCAGTTGGAATTACCTCTTCTGTTTCTTCTTTTAAATATGAAAGGTTGAAGAATTCAGATTGTTCTTTCCTCCTCTTCTCTCTATTTATTCAGGTGACTTAAATTTTGGCTGTTATAAGGAGGAGTTGATCCCCAACTCTAGGACATTCCTCTTAAAGTTGAGCTTTGACTTCCATGCCTTACTGATTATTTTAAGAGTACTATTTGAGGCTTTGATTCTCTATCTTCACAATGATTTCCCTTTTAAAAAGTCTATAGGAATATAGGAGTGTTTAATATGAAGTACTTGAACTGATGTCAATGTTCTTCAAGTTTTAAAAATATTTTATCATGAAAGTAATGCTCAAGATCTTAACTACACCGATGGACAGTGACTTCAATGGGGTAGGGGGAGACTCGATAATGTGGGTGAATGTAGTAACTACATTGTTTTTCATGTGAAACCTTTGTAAGAGTGTATATCAATGATACCTTAATTTAAAAAAATAAAAGCAAGTAATGCTAAAGAAAAATTGAGAGGCAGGGGAAAAAAATCATCCGTCATCTATAATTCAAACACAAGTATAGCTAAAATAGACTTAATCAGAGGGGAGGTGGGGTACTGACCCCGACAAGCACAATCAGGTTACTTTGTTGCATACAGGCTGCCTAAGAGGTCTAGAAGCAAGTGCTATAGAAGTATACAGACTGCCTTTTACATATAACATTTTATCACACACACTTTTAAGTACAGTATCCATCAGAAAAGGAGTTACATTTCTTCAGATTTATAATTCTTTTTTTGAGAGAGTACTTAGAAAAATAAAACTCTAGCTACATTACATTAACGTCTTCAACTTTGGTTGAATATGTAAAGTCTCACGACTAGAGACTAGAAGTGAGACACAGTGTAAAAATTATTTTAAAAGCTTAAAGGATCATCCTCTTCTTGCAGAAAATTGTATCCTTCTTAGAAACAGGTCAATGGTTTGCAACCGTGCTCTGCCTGAGACTTCTAGATAGAATCAAGCTTTCTGGCATACTTGAGTGCCTACTTCACTTGAAAGTGTGAATCCCTCTCAGAATTAGTATATTCAGAGAAGTAACAAAAATATATATATATGTAAGGCGTCTAATGAACTTCTCAAAATTACACTCGTCAGGGATTAAAGATGACACTTATGTAATAGCAAAGAGAGCCCTTTAAAGCAATTGAGCACCACCCAGGGTAATAGGTGACATTCTGAAGTGATCATTTGAAGATTTTTGAGGAACAGAAATAGCATTATGCTGCCTCTCAACTTTCCAGCCCTGTCTGTCTGACCCCACTCGGCATCCCTGGTATCTCCTGCGAAATCTTGTCTTAGTCATTTTTGTTTCTGGCCTTGTGGGGTTCTGTTTCAGGTCCCTGGTTAAGTGAGTTCAGTTGGTCACCTCATTATACAAATGAGGACAAGGAAGTTTGAACCATTTGGCTTTGCAGAGAGAAGTATTTAACAGTAAATTCCTTTCCTCCACTTTCTATTCTGACCCACCGCAAGGTTGTGAAGTTGTGAGCAGCTGAACATGTTATAATAGGAGACTTGGGGAAATAATGGAAAAAGCATGGACTTTGAAATCAGATAAAACTGAAAACAAATCTACATATTTGATGGGATTTTTGAACAAATTACTTGACCTGGCTAAGCCTCAGATTTCTTGTCTGGAAATTAAACAGTATCAAAATTTGTTATGAGAATTAGATGACGTGATATGACACACAGCTGTAGGTGGGTGGTCCTACTCAGTAATACTATTTTTCTTATGTTGCTAGTGCTACATTCCAGCTCTTTCTGGTGCTCCCCTTCCTACCACACGGTTAGGATTGCACTTCATGGCCCACTTCTGGTTGTGTGGTGCTGTGTGTGGGACTGTTCTGAGCAAATGTAAAACATATTTGAGACTGCCGGCACAAGGCCCCTTCCTTTTGACAGGTGACTAGCAACACTCGAGATGGTGGCTGTTCTCTCAGTTTGGTTTCAATGGCTAAAATGAGGAGAATGTCCCTGCAGAGACACGTGAAGGGTGAATAGAATGAATAAGAAACAAATTTTCATATTTTCAGATACTGAGAGTTTTGAATTATTACTGCAGCATAAAACCAACCTATCCCACTGCTTTTCTCTACTTGAACAACAAAATATATATAAAAACTGAGAGAAGAAAAAACACAATTGAATTAGAGGATTATGGGGACATCTGATAGGTTTTCTGATTTCTCCCTAGTCATATGGTAATGTTAAATTTCCAGACTGAATACTTACCTGGCAGGGGAGATACCATGATCATGAAGGTGGTCTTCCCAGGGCGAGGCTTATCCATTGCATTCCAGATATGCTGACCCCTGCAATTTCCCCAAATGTGGGAAACTTGACTGCATAATTTGTGGTAGTGGGGGACTGCGTTTGCAATTGAATTAAAAAAAAATTTTCCAGACTGAAGTTGGAAATAGTTTTTCTGGTGTAAGGGATGGACCCATGTTTCAGTCCAAGTACAAGAGCTTAGGAAAGCAGAGATAGGAGGGCAAGCTATTTATGGTGCCATATACCAGTCCTTGGGAAAATCTGGAGAAATCTCCTAGGGCTTTTATGTATTTCAGATTTACTCCTGGGTGAATCAACAACATTCTGTTCTCCCTGTCCCCAGCATCAGTCTTACTTAGAAAGCATTAGAATGTTCTTGAATTCCAAAGAAGCTGATTATATTCATAAATAAAAATAAATAAAGCATCTCTTGGAAATGAACATTTCTTTCCATCAGATAAAACTTGCTTTTGGAAGAACATAAACAGCCAGAATATTTAAATATTCTATTCCCTTCCCCCTCAGAAGTTTACTAGATTTATCAGTGAAATCATCTCCTTAGCAGGCTCTTTGACTATAACCTCACAGCAATTTAAAAAAAAAACCTACAATATGATGTCAAATTCTATTTTAACAAATATTAGTACAGCTGGTGTCTCTGAATACTGAGAATGTTTACCAGTTCTAATTGTTAATGGAAAACTTATGCATTATTTACCATCACAAAGTTCCAGAACAATAACTGTGAATCTCTTAGTGCTCAGTGCAATGACAGCTGACTTACAATCATGATATTACAGAAAAATAAAAGGTAACCTTTATTAAGGTATTACTATTGGCAGGCAGTATGCTGAGTACTTAGATCAGGATTGCATTCAGCTGCCTATAACAGAACCCTGACCACAGTGCCTTAGCCACATGGAGTTCATTTTTCTGCTGTAGCAAGAAGTCAGGAGGCAGGTAGCCAATTCCTAGCACAGCTGCTTGAGAAAGTTATGGAGGACCCAGGTCCTTCTATCTTCCTAATCACCCTATTCTTAGCATGTAGCTTTTGTTCTCTTAGTTGCAAGATGGCTGCTTTTCTTTCAGGCATCCCCATTCTCTACAGAATGAAAAGGAAAGAGCAAAGAGCAAAATACACATCCTGGCTGGCTCTGTCCCCCTTTTTTTTTTAAATCAGAAATTGTCACTTTCCTGGAAGCCCCTCCCTGTAGAACAGAATCATATGGTCACAAGAGCTATGAGGGATTCTGTGAAGGGAGTGTGTTAAGCTAGGCACGCTACTACCCCAAACAAAATCATACTTCTGCTAATGAAAAAGAAAGGTAGAATGAATCTTGAGTAGACAACTAGCAGTATCCTCCCTTAAGCCTTAAGGACATTGTCCCAGATTTTTCAACAAAACTCTGAAGTAGGTACTATTATTTTCCCATTTTATACATTAGGAGACTGAGGCACGGAGAGCTGAAATAACTTACCTGGACAGGTAGCAAAATTGGAACATGAAGCGAGGCATCCTTTGGAAGATGATACTCAAGTAGCATCACAAAAGGCAGTAATGGCAAGCTGATCTTGTTTGAAGCTTGGTTCTCAGTAAGTCCTCTAACTGCTTTATCAGCCACAAAGAGAGCCACCCCAGGGCATGGCCAAGGTCTTTGGCCAATCTGCCAGCAGTACCTATGGGAGGCAGTTCTGTTGCCATACTTTTCCTGCTGCAACCACATACTGTCAGACTACAAATAGTCTAAAGGTGGCTGTGACAAGCATCTGTATGAGCCTTCTAATGAGGCAGAGTTCACGAGTCCAAAAAACTTGGCAAATCATGATTCTGGGAACTAACATGGTGGGGGGAGAGGCAAGCCAAAGGTGTGGCCTTTCTGCCCTGTGGGTTCAGAGTGCTTTTGTTTCAGGCATGTTCTAAGGCACGTCAGGCTCAGGGAGAGAACAAATCCCTGTGAAACAACAGATATTTACAAAAATTCAAATAGTCATGAAAATGCTGGGTAGGGGATTGTACTCTCCCTGTTATCTTTATCCACTACTTTGGTTAACTTTAACAGCTCCAGCCTGTAGTAAAACACATGAAGTAAAGCAACAAGAAGAAAGGCACAGCTCAGGGCAGGAGCAGAGGCGCTGGGAGCCAGCCAGTGTTCTCAGGTTGTAAAATAAAATCTTGAGACCAATCGGACACTGGCCTCAGGCCATGGCAGTGATTAATGCCAGAGTTGTAAAAAGAGCTGTGGTGGGAATGGTTAGGCAGGTTGGTGTGTGTGTGTGTGTGTGTGTGTGTGTGTGTGTGTGTGTGTGTGTGTGTGTGTGTGTGTGTGTGTGTGTGTGTGTGTGTCTATGTGTTGGCTTTTTGTCTTCAAAGCAGCTTAACATAAAACACATAATTTTTAATTGGTTTGGAATCTAAAAATAGCATTAAAGACTCATTTACTTTTCTTTTTGGATTAAGAACTTAAGCATTTCATAGAGGAAAAGAAGCCTAAGAAACATTAAGCTCTAAACAAGTTATATCATTCCAAGTCTCCCCTGATCTTTGTTTATATACTTTCATACATTTTACATAGTTGTAATTACTATAGTAGACATACAATTCTGGGTTCTGCATTTTACACTTAGATTAATTTCATATGAATATTTTCATCCTTATTTGAAATATTTCTTTTTTTAAGCTTTAGAGTATTTTGTAACATCAATCTGCCACTGTTTGCTTAATCATCTCCCTGTGGCTGAGCATATGAACTGTTTTCATGGTTTTGCTGTTATAAATGACACCACTTCCAACATCTCTGGATAAGTTCTTTCTTTCTTTTCTTCCTTTAAGTTACTTCTTTTGATTATGTTCCCCAGAGAGGCATTATTCAGTCAAGGGGCATGAAGAGTTACTTATCTTGGTGCTCTGACTGACTGTGTCATCAGCAATAAGAACTATCCCTGCCTTTCCTCATCTCTGGATGTGCTAGTTATTTGCCTGTTGTCTCTTAGCCTTGCATCAACCCTTCTACAATTGGCTTCAAAACACTGGGATTAGGAGCCTACAAATCACATTTCTAGCTGGCTTCCTGTTAGGTTCTGCCAAAGAAGGTTCCAGCAGAAAATTAGAAGGCACGGGGGAAAAAAGAAGAGAAGCCACTGTTCTCTTTCTTTCTGTTTCTGGAAGTATCTCTAGAAGTGACTTCATTTCAGAATGCCCTCTCCCTGGTGTCCCGCCCAGAGACACAGTAAGAGGTGCAATCCTGTTCTTGAAGTGCTCCCCTCAGCTGCTGTCTGTCTCTCTGTCCTTACTAGTCTCAGGGTTATTACCTTTCTCTTTTTGACCTTTCAGGTCTCTCTGCAATATAGTTTCCTATATTAATATGCCCTCTCTTTCTGAACTACCTAGTTCGGGGTCTATTTTCCTGACTAGACCCTAATCTATAAGTTGGGTCCTCTAATTCTAATATTTATTTTATTAGACTAATGTGCATATGATGGCTCCCCAAAGTCTTATCTTACATTTTTTAAAACTGCTAGTGGAAATGGATTTTCTTAAAACTAAACATTTCTTGGAATAAACCTAACCAAGGAGGTAAAAAATCTATACCCTGAAAACTACAAGACATTCATAAGAGAAATTAAAGAAGATACCAATAAATGGAAATACATCCTGTGCTCATGGATAGGAAGAATTAATATTGTCAAAATGGCCACCCTGCCTAAAGCAGTCTACAGATTCAATGCAAACCCTATCAAAATACCAACAGCATTCTTCAACAAACTAGAACAAATAGTTCTAAAATTCATATAGAACCACAAAGACCCCAAATAGCCAAATCAATCCTGAGAAGGAAGAATAAATCTGGGGGGATTAGGTTCCCCAACTTCAAAGCCAGAGTAATCAAAACAATTTAGTACTGGCACAAGAACAGACCTCTAGATCAGTGGAACAGAATAGAGTCCAGATTTAAACCCATCTATATATGACCATTTAATATATGATAAAGGAGCCATGGATATACAATGGGGAAATGACAGCCACTTCAACAACTGGTGTTGGCAAAACTGGACAGCTACATGTATGAGAATGAAACTGTATTATTGTCTAACTCCATATACAAAAGTAAACTTGAAATAGATCAAAGACCTTAATGTAAGTCATGAAACCATAAAACTCTTGGAAGAAAAAATAGGCAAAAATCTCTTGAATATAAGTATGAGCAATTTTTTCCTAAATGCATCTCCTCAGGCAAGGGAAACAAAAGCAAAAATGAACAAATGGGACTACATCAAACTAAAAACTTCTGTACAGCAAAGGACACCATCAGGAGAACAAAAAGGCATCCTACAGTATGGGAGAATATATTCATAAATGACATATCTGACAAGGGGTTAACATCCAAAATATATAAAGAACTCACATGCCTCAACACCCAAAAAGTAAATAACCCAATTAAGAAATGGGTGGAGCATCTGAACAGACAATTCTCCAAAGAAGAAATTCGGATGGCCAACAGGCACATAAAAAGATGTTCACACCGCTAATCATCAGGGAAATGCAAGTAAAAAACACAATGAGATACCACCTCACACCAGTTAGGATGGCCAACACCCAAAACACAAAGAACAACAAATGCTGGCGAAAGGGGAACCCTACTACACTGCTGGTGGGAATGTAAATTAGTACAACCATTGTGGAAAGCAGTATAGAGGTTCCTCAAAAAACTAAAAATAGAAATACCATTTGACCCAGGAATTCCACTCCTAAGAATTTACCTGAAGAAAACAAGATCCCTGATTCAAAAAGACATATGCACCCCTATGTTTATCACAGCACTATTTACAATAGCCAAGATATGGAAGCAACTTAAGTGTCCATCAGTAGATGAATGGATAAAGAAGAACTGGTACACAATGGAATATTATTCAGCCATAAGAAGAACAAATCCTACCATTTGCAACAACATGGATGGAGCTAAGTGGGTATTATGCTCAGTGAAATAAGCAGGCAGAGAAAGACAAGTACCAAAGGATTTCCCTCATTTGTGGAGTATAAGAACAAAGCAAAACTCATGGAACAAAACAGCAGTGGACTCACAGACTCCAAGCAGGGACTAGCAGTTACCAAAGGGAATGGAATGGGGAGGTTGGAGGGGGAGGAAGGGAGAAGGGGATTAAGGGGGATTATGATTAGCACAGATAATAATAGGTTGGTCATGAAGAAGGCAGTAGAGCACAGAGAAGACAAGTAGTGACTCTATAGCATCTTACTACACTGATGGACAGTGACTGTCATGGGGTATGTGCGGGGGACTTGATAATATGGGTGAATGTTGTAACCACAATGTTGCTCATGTGAAACCTTCATAAAATTGTATATCAATGATGTCCTAATTTAAAAAAAAAACTAAACATTTGACCCATTTCTCATCATCCTAATTGCTCTGCATGCCTTTAAGTACAATGATAAAAATCTCTAGAAGACTACATATATGTGTAGTATTTCAATACAACAAATTACTTGTTTTAAACCAAAAAAAAAAAAGAAAGAAACTGTAAACATTTCATTAGCAAATAAAATTGATTTTTGGATTAAAATCTAGTCTTAGGATCATTATTCAACTTTGTTAACTTATTTTTCTGTTTAAACAAAACCTTTAGTGGGTTAACTGCTGGCCCCCCAAAAGATATGTCCATGCCAAATACCTGGAACTTTTGAATACATCCTTATTTGGAAAAAAGGGTCTCTATAAATGTAGTTAAATTAAGGATTTGGGCATTGGGTCATCCTGCATTACATGAGTAGATGCCCTAAATACAATGACAAGCGTCTTCATAAGAGAAAGACAGAGAGAGATTTGAGACAGAAGAGGAGACGACACAGACACCGAGGAGGAAAAGGCCGTGTGAAGACGGAGGCAGAGGCTGGAGTTAAGCCGCCAAAGTCAAGATCCTCTTGGAGCCGTCAGAGGCCGGAGCCGGTAAGCAGGATTCTTCCCCGCGACCTTCGGAGGGAACGGAGGGCACTGCCCTGCTGACACCTTGATTTTAGATTTCTGGCCTCCAGATTTGTGAAAAAATAAATTTCTGTTGTGTGAAGCCACTAAGGTTGCAATAATTTGTTGCAGCAGTCCTAGGAAATGAATATAAATATTATACAATTTAAATATCTATTTTTAAAAACTATTTTTTCTTTATTCCATGTATAGTATTCGAAGTATTTATACATTAAAAGGGGAAAGGTTATATAAATATTGCTATTAGAAAATTGGGTTTCAGATGCTTCTTTACCTGAACCCAGCTTTTATTTAGTTTTGTTCCCACCTTTTTTTAGGTGACATTTATTCCAGGTTGTTCTTGTTCTGTTCTTTCCTGTTGTTCCATTTTGCTAATGATTTTAATAAACGTTATAATTAGTCTTCCATGTCATTCATGGTCAAGAGGAAAAGAAAAACACCTACTAGCCTCTTATTGAGTCAAATTTCTTGTAACTAATTTATCTTTATTTTTTTTAAATCTTCACCTATCTTTTTACCTATGTTAATCTTCCTTGTTGTATCTTGATAAACTCATTGTAAAAATGGAAAATATTGGGTCAAAAATGCATTTAATACTTGTAACCTACTGAACATAGTTTAGCCTAACCTACTTTAAATATGCCGAGAGCACTTACATTAGCCTACAGGTGGGCAAAATCATCTAACACAAAGCTTATTTTATAATAAGTATTAAATATCTCCTGTAATTTACTGACTACCGTACTGAAAGTAAAAAACACAGTAGTTATATGGGTACAGAATGGTTGTAAGCATATCGATTGTTTACCTCGTGACTGTGTGGCTGACTGGGAGCTTCAGCCTGCTGCCCTGCCCAGCATCCCCAGAGAGTAAGTGCATCAGTAGCACATTCCTTTTTATTGCTGACTAGTATTCCATGGCTTGGATGTACCAGCATGCAATTAAAGGACATCTGGACTTTGGGGGTATTACAAATAAAGTTGCTATGTGCATGCACATTCGTGTATAGGCTTTTGTGTGAACATAAGTCTTCATTCTCTGGGATAAATGTCTAGGAGTGCAGTTGCTGTGTCATATGGTAGTTGTATATTTAACTTTTTTTAAAGAAACTGCCCAACCATTTTCCAGGGTGGCTGTATCATTTTGTATTTCCACCATCAACATTTGAGTGAGCCAGTTTCTCCATATGCTAGTTTTTTTTTTTTTTTACCTTTTTTTTTATTAAGGTCTCATTGATATACAAGCTTACAAAGGTTTCACATGAGCAACACTGTGGTCACTACATTCACCCATATTATCGAGTACCCCCCCCACACCACAGTCACTGTCCATCAGTGTAGCAATGTGCCACAGAGTCACTATCTGTCTTCTCTGGGCTACACTGTCTTCCCTGTGACCACTCCCACACCATGTGTGCCAATCATAATGCCCCTCAACCCCTTCCCTCTCCCTCCCCA
This sequence comes from Manis javanica, assembly GCF_040802235.1. Taxonomy (NCBI): domain Eukaryota; kingdom Metazoa; phylum Chordata; class Mammalia; order Pholidota; family Manidae; genus Manis; species Manis javanica. Next base: position 125,979,107 of record NC_133162.1, read on the forward strand.
CCCACCCTCACCAACCCCTTCCCTCTGGTAACTGCTAGTCCCTTCTTGGAGTCTGTGAGTCTGCCGCTGTTTTGTTCCATGAGTTTTGCTTTGTTCTTATACTCCACAAATGAGGGAAATCCTTTGGTACTTGTCTTTCTCTGCCTGCTTATTTCACTGAGCATAATACCCGCTTAGCTCCATCCATGTTGTTGCAAATGGTAGCATTTGTTTTCTTCTTATGGCTGAAATAATATTCCATTATGCATATGTACCACTTCTTTATCATTCATCTACTGATGGACACTTAGGTTGCTTCCATATCTTGGCTATTATAAATAGTGCTGCAATAAACATAGGGGTGTATATGACTTTTAATCAGGGATCTTGTTTTCTTCAGGTAAATTCCTAGGAATGGAGTTCCTGGGTCAAATGGTATTTCTATTTTTAGTTTTTTGAGGAACCTCCATATTGCTTTCTACAATGGTTGAAATAGTTTACATTCCCACCAGCAGTGTAGTAGGGCTCCCCCTTCTCTGCATCCTCGCCAGCATTTGTTGTTCATTGTGTTTTGGATGTTGGCCATCCTAACTGGTGTGAGGAGATATCTCATTGTGGTTTTTATTTTCATTTCCCTGATGATTAGAGATGTGAATATCTTTTCATGTGCCTGTTGACCATCTGAATCTCTTCTTTGGAGAGTTGTCTGTTCGGATGCTCCACCCATTTTTTAATTGGGTTATTTGCTTTCTGGGTGTTGAGGCATGTGAGTTCTTTATATATTTTGGATGATAACCCTTTGTTGGATACGTCATTTATGAATATATTCTCTCATACTGTAGGATGCCTTTTTGTTCTGCTGATGGTGTCCTGTGCTGTACAGAAGCTTTTTAGTTTAATGTAGTTCATTTGTTCCATTTGTTCATTTTTGCTTTTGTTTCCCTTCCTCAAGGAGATGTGTTCAGAAAAAAGTTGCTCATTTTTATATTCAGGAAACTTTTGCCTATGTTTTCATGCTATTTGATTTTGAGTAAGTTAATTGCAGTTTCCAAGATAAATATTAGGACTTTCTTTTTTTTAATTGCACGTACCAATTCTTTGTCAATAAGAGTTATACCTCTGACATTCTGGTTTATTCTTATTGAGGATGAGAGCGTGGAGATTAGAAAGCAGAAGAGCCTAGGAGGACACCAGCTAATTTTAACCCCCAGTGTCTGCTGTCTGACTTTGGGTTCCAGAAGTCTTGTTTTAACCCGTTTCTATTGTAATTGTATCAATAATCGCTTCCCTTCAGGTGGTCATTTCAAAGGCACTGAAAACCTTAAAGAGCCAGAGGCAATAAATTAGCTGTAAAAGCAGAAGGAGGCTGAGGAAGAGCTTTGAATCCCCTGAAAAGTAACAAGGCTTTAACCACAGCTCACTAGGCAGTCAAATCAATCTTTACTAAGTAGCTAGTTTTTAGAGCAAATGCGCTAGGTAAGGGCTGACTCCTCAAATGAAGCCCAGCGGTTTAATTTCTCCTGGTAATGACATCATGCCCTATTTTCTCTTTAGCAGACATGGCGCCTGTTACAGTCACTGAAGCATTTAGACACAATACACATGAAAGATACAAAGACTGAAAGTTATTATATTTAAACATTTCTGCCCCCAAATCCTTCAGATTTTTAATAGACTTTTTTAGATAGAAAGAACCTCTACTTGCTCTATCAAAATCCCAAGACTAGTTTTAAAAATAGTTTTCTAAATGCGGGAATCCGGCTTTAAGCACATTTTGGCTTGGAAGTTGTTTCTGTCTGTTCTTCATTGGCCGTTATCCATTCCTCTTCATTCTAGGAAATTGATTATTATCATCATCATCATCAGTAGTATCAGTATTCCTCATCTCTTTCTGCATTAAGTTGTCTGCTTATCAAAGGAGAAATAGCAAACGGATTTTTAAATAAAACCAAGGTTTCCATGTCCGCTAGGCTCTCCATTTCTGTGCACTCTCTCCATAAACCAACTTTTTTGGTAGGGGCTATTTTCTGATCTGCATTTCTTCAAATTAACATGCAACCGCAAAGAAATTTTGATTAGTGCTTGGTCTTACAGAAAATATTTATATGGGTTCAAGCTCATAATCTCATTAGTGTTTATCAGTACTACTTCACAGAATTGAAAGGATGGTTTGTGGTTAATAAGATTGTAGTGGCACTTGTAAAGAATCTCAGCAAGGATTTTTTCAAAGGAAACATTTCCTTTAAATCAATATATTGTATAATTAAGAATTTCCGTATGTTGATTTCCATAAAGTAAGATCCACCCATATTGTATATATAGTTTTTTCTCTCAAACACAGGAGAAAAATACAATTCTGTCAATGACTCCTGTAAAAATATAACTGTAAATGGCTCCGAACTGTTATTGCTTGAGAAAAGAACTGACAACTTACCCCAAGATGAGCCTCTGAGAGCTTAATCTGAACTTGTATCTACTATTAAGTCATATGCAGGCATTCTAGACTGCTCTAATCTAACCTTTACGTTATTATTCCAACCAAAGTGGTCCCAGATAATGAGGAGGGAAAAACATAGCTTATTGTCTCTTAAATAAAAGTTAGTTTTCATAGAGCATTTCCTAATGTATTAAGTGCTTCCACCTTATTTCCTTTAATTGCCCTGGCAGCCTCTGTGAAGCAGAAATTCTACCCTAGCCTCCTTATTTCATAGACGACAAAACTGAGGCTCAAAAAGACTTACGGTATTGCCAAGGAAGAATATCAAAATACATTTGTTATACTCAAAGTTAATAGCACATTTCTTTGTAAGTCATCTTAACCAGACTCAACAACACTTATTGAAGGGATTACTATCTGATTGCATTACATCACCCTTCCTGAACATAGGAATTTCTATTTCTCCCTATAGGCCATTTCACCATCAGAAGATTGAACTAAATCTATTAAAATAGTTAGATGGCATGCCATCTGAAACCAGATTCTCCCAGGACTTAAGCTACTCCTATATTCTTATAAGGAAATGTGAACCCCTGAATCTATCTCCCTGCTGTCTTCCCTCAGTGGATTTCTATCAGTTTAAATAATTCACTGCATTGCCCCTATTGGATGAGTTTCTACAATAGTAGCAGGCCATGTGCGAGACCTACAGTGTGGCTGGCTTATATGTCCTATTAGATGACTCATAATTTAACTGCCTGGCTAACCGTGCACAACTTTTGACATCCCTGGGTGAATGTCTGCCACTAGTCTACATCTGACCAGTATATGGGTGTGGCCACTGATATGTGCACATGCAGGAGCTATGGAGGAGTACATAATTTCATTTTCCCAACTGATTTCTAATTTAACCCAATTTATTTAATTTTCCTCATGTTTTTAAAAATTCTTTAACCTCCCCAAAATGTTAAAAGGGAAGAGAATGAATGGACCAAAGAAGAATGAATTACGTAAGCATTAAAAGACACTCCAAAGGAGGAGAAAAGTGTTTTGTGGGCTGGATTATTTTAGTCTGGATTTCCTAACTTGCCTTAATTTTTTTTAGTCTTGTCTCAGTTTTTGTATTTAATTACAGCACTGTTTTAAACATTTCACGTCTCACTATGTATTCTATACTACACATACCGTAATAAACACTGGCTGTGATCCTAACTAAAGTTTGATTTAAAATAGAAGTACTTAAGGATCTGAGCAAGGGGGAAAAGCCTACTAACAATTAGAAGGAGCATTCTTTTCTCATGCCTTCCTTAGCCTGTTGCTCTGGGCAATAAATTGCACGGTGAAATAACCAGTTTATTCTTTGGTATTTTCCTTTACTCTGCTGAGAAAAGCTACATTGTTGGCAAACTGACAGAAAATTTAAAAATGAAATCCAATATACTGAATGTATGTTTGGTGCCTGTGTTTAACATTTAATATTCACGTGATCTGTATTTCTCTTTTTTTTAGCTGGAATCAACAGAAATGTAATGAGTGAGCTTTTTAAACTGGTTGGGATAAGCAGAAATATCGAGGTGATTCTCTCTCTCTCCTTCCCCGAAAAATACAAACCATCACCTAACAACTAACTAAAAATATCTTTTATTCTTTTAAGGGAAAGCAGATTTTTAAAAAACATTAAAAATTCATTTTTTGAACCTGTGTTCAGCTAATATTTCGTATATTTAGATGATAAGAAAATCTTCAATTTTTTTTCTTACAGACTTGATCTTAATGGATCCCCTTTTTTCTCCCTTTACCCATGAATTTTTATTACTGTCTTTTTGGTTTTGTCTTCTATAAAATGTACTATTTTCACTCACAGCTTAAGACAGCTTTGATGTTCTTGGTATGACATATTGTATGTAATGTTAGCTGTTCAAAGCTGCAGATCAGATTGTGCATAATAACATATGTAGCATGGATTATATAAACACTACAGGAAGAAGGGGAGACAGGGCCCTTCTGTGTACAAATTTCAGATTGCTAGCTGTATGCCTGTTCAGAATGTTAAACAGTCCTAACTAAGCAGTGATGAAGTTACTTCTTTAGTGACTGTGACTTCTGAAACTTTTATAAAGTCAAAGATTATTCAACTAAAAATAATTTAAAGATGATGCTGATAATTAACATATTTACCTATAAGATATTTCTAAGTGCTACTTAGGGAGCTTTGAAGCTGGAGGGGAAAAAATGAATTTCATTGTCTTCAAAGCCCAACTTAACTTAAGCAATTTCATTAAAAACTTGGGAGAATATAACTTAGAAGAGCCAAAGACAGGAGAATATGATACAAATTATAAATTTTCACCACTACATATTTCACCCATTATAAAGAAGTCTGAGGCAGGAAACTGTACTAGACTATTTCCCTAAAATTGTTCCTTTTATATCTTAATATTTCAGATTAGACTACCATAGAGTTTTTTCTTTTGTTTGTGTCATTCTTTTATCATTAAGTTTTCTGTCTGGCTTTTGCTTCTATTATTGAAAGATTGGTTATTTTTATGCATTTCACTTTAAGAGAAATTAAATAAAACGTATTACCATATTTTTCAGCAATGAGACATTTCAGAGCGAAGAGATAAGTCAATAGCTTTTCTGGTTTAATAAGCTTATATTTTAAGTATTCATATCCTGCTTTGTTTCAAGAAAACTTCAAGGCTGTTGATATGTTTACTGCTCAACTATCAGCACAGTAATAATAAGGCCTTTGAAACTATGGGACGAAAAATCCTGCAAATTTCAGTCATTTTTTATTTATGTAGAGAGATTGTGTGGCATTTTGCTTCCTGTCCCTTTCCATAGAATTTAAAATATGGACGCTCTCCCGCTGGGTTATCTTTATATTGGGAAGCTCTGCATGAGGTTGAAGTTTTTACAGGGGAATTTACTTAAAACACGGTTGTCTTTAAAGGAGGGTTTGCCACAACAAGGTTAGGGGTTGCCAATAAATCCATTTATAGCAACTTCTGTATTCCTGCTCCAAACCACTCAGGTGACCCGTGCACAATTCCCACAGGCCCCATAAGGTATCAGCAGTCCTAGTTGGTCTTGATGGGCTGCGGGTGAGCCCTCCAGTCTGAATGGGCAGCCTGGGGTTGCTGGGGGGTAGCTGGCGAACCCAGGACTCCCGAATCAGTAGGCCCTGGGTCAGCTTTCGCTCTAGTGGGGAATAACAAATCATTCTGGGGTTTAATTTACTGCCACCAACCGAAATAATAATAGCATCTTTGTTTTTCTGCTTTTCCATACCTCGCTCCTCCGCTGACAGAAGCACGACGTTGGCCCTCCGTGAATGTATACAGACAACACAGGGCCAGACCCTGAGCGCTCAGCGGAGCCGGACGCCCGGCCCGAACATCTTTAATGCACTTTCAAGAAAGACACACCAGGCGAAATGCCCCTTACACCTTCCATCTCTCTTGGCTCATGCTTGCCCCTGAAATGAGTGTTTTGAGTGTGGGTGTAGTTAAGTGTGGCAGAGAAAATTCAAGAAAGCTACACAAATCACCCTAAAGCATCTATCCAAACTTCGGCTTGGTTAATTGCTCCCATATGTCCTCGGCTGTTTTCAAAAAGCAGTAAGGAGGGGACGCTTTGTCACTACACCGGTTTTAAAGAGGTTGCAAAGACTATCACCCATCTCGACCCAGTCCCGGTGGGCCCAGGCGCAGCCTCCGGGGACTGGCGCCCTTGGGAGAAGCTGGGGACCCGGCCCGCGAAAGCGCTGAGCTCTGGCCCCAAGTTCGCGCGCCGCGCCCCGGCGTGTCCCGGGAGCCGCTGCAGCCCGGGGCGGGGAGCGCGCGGGAGGCGCGGCCCGGGCGCGCGCGCGCGCGAGGAAGGTGCCCTCGGGAACACGCGCAAGGGCGGGGATTCGCGCTGCCAATGAGGCCCCGGTGTGCGCCGCGCGAGGCGGGGGGACGGGCCGGAGGCCAGCCTTGGCTGTGGCAGCTGCGGGAGCGGCGGCAGCCGGGGAGCCGGGGCAGAGGCGGCCGCTGAGCGCCGCGTTGGCCGCGCCCGGAGGCCCGGCCCTGGGGTGGAGGAACTGCGCCCCGGAGCTGGAAACTTTCCCGGCAGGTAATCCCCGCCGCCCGGCGCCGCTGCGGGCATCCGTGCGCCCCGGGCAGGTCCCGCTGCGGGGGCGCAGAGGGGAGGAGTGGGGCCCGGCGCGGAGGATCGGGCGATGGGGAGAGTGGAAAGGCATGTGGGAAAGTTTCTGGAATCTCCCGCCCCCACTTCGCTGGGCACACCCGGGAGCTCTCCGGGGACAGGCACGGACATGTTGGGCGCCCCGGGCCTGGGCCCTGGAGAGTCGGTGCCTTCCCTCCGTCGCCCCCTCCGCGCCGGACCAAGCCGGCCACTGGCGGAGGTGGGGTTCAGGGGCACCGGGAACGTGCGGCGGCACGCTGGAGTTTCGGGACCACCCCATCCGGGCGCGCCCCCTCTTCCCCTTCGCCGTCCCCTCGATAGCCTCGGGCTTGCCAGGGACCTGGGCTGCGCCTGGTACCCGCGGCGGGGCAGGCCGGGGAGAGGCGCGCCTGGCGCCGCGGGGTTCCAGGCGCTCCCGGAGCGCAGGGGAGCGCGGGGTCGCCAAGTTGCCGGGCGAACTTAAGCTGGAGGCGAAGGTGGGTGTCGTATTGCCCCAGTCTGGGTTGAAAGTCTTGCTTCACTTCCAAGAAGACTGCACTAGAATATCCACATTCTTTTTGGGGCAGGGGATGGGGGCGGTGAGCAAGGATTAGACATTGAGGGGGAACTGAGAAAGACGAGTTGTCTAAGAACTGTGAATCCCCGTTCTTGGAGAGCCGTCACTTTTGGGGGACTTACGTCGCGCACGGTCTTCCTGGAGGACTTTGGGGTGCGGGTGAGCAGCGCTGGGGGGTGTTAGGGGCGCCTCGTTGAGGCGCGGCAGCTTTCCGGAACGGCTGGCGAGGAAGGAAGCCCTAGGCATTGTGTGGCGGGTTTGCAGACAAACGTCTCTGGACCGACGTTCTCAAAACTTAGTGTGTAAAGGAGGAAATGCGGCGGTGGCCAGGTAGAAATACAGCGCCGCGGACCGGGGATCGGAGGACTCCGGGCTCCGCGACAGTCTCTGCCGCCCAGCCCAGTCCAGCCCACTCTTGGCAGCTCCAGATCGCCGTGCCTCGAGTGATGGGGCTCGTGTCGGCAGCGCCCTTTCCTGCTGGATTCAGCTTGGGGAGGTTAGCAGGGCACCTTCATCTTGAACTTGACCCTGGAGCAGCGCCGTCTGGGCGGGTTACAAGGTAAAGGGAAGCCGTATCTTCCCCTGGGATGGGCCTCGAACTCTGGCACGGAAAGGAAATGCCTGGTTTAGAATCTTTGCGGAAAGGGTCTTGGACTGCCGAGGTCGCTAACTCTGGAAATGCCAGACCGCAGAATGCAGAAGTTTATAGTGTGTTTGGAGGGGGAGAAGGAGGGGAGAAGACAGAAGAAACCTGGTTTGTTTGTGTACGGTTGGCTTTTCTCTGTAGTAAAATGAAGGGAGTCTGCATCTCATCTCTTCTTTTACTAGATCGCTACTCTCTTTTTTTCCTCCCTGGGTCATCTTTATTCCTGCCAGGCTGGCATTCATGGGATGGGCAAGGGGCAGGGCAAGGGAAGAAAGCAGTTGTGGCCAGCTTGGAGGTATTTCAGATCAGATCGGCCACTTAGGAAGATGCCTGGAGTTTAACAGCTGCTTCTTGATTGCTGGGAATGAAAGAATTTATGAGCCACTGAGAGATGTTCATTATAGGAATAGTCTGAATGTTTTACTCATCTGAGCTACTTAAAGATCTCCCAGGGAACCTCCCCGATGGTATGCCAGTTTCTACAAAGTTTGTGTCAGCCGGAATGCTTGGTGGGTGTCAGTCAGAACTCATTGTAAATATATCCTGGCAGTATTAAGATGAAAAGTGTGCAGGGGTAAAGGAAATGATGGTATCTGACATCCTTCAGCGCTTCCTCCTAGGCTTGCTTCTGTTACCTGCCAAGTGAATTCCATCCAGGCTTCCGACAGTGGTGATTTGACAATAAGGGATGGGAAATAATGTCACAGATTTTAGTGGAGGCAGGAAAGGCCAAAATTAAATTTAAGGTCACTTTTAATGACCCTGTCTTTCGGCTGTAATGTGACCAACTTAACTTTTGCTGAGACTTGGAAGCAGTGGTTTTCCTGCTTTCTTTGGTTTAACCACCAGAATGTCCAAAGGATCATAATTTATGTCCCATCATGGAACTAAAACATAACGGAATCATAGTCAGCCTTTTTTGCTTCCCATAACAGCCTGTAGAAGGAAGAACATTTTGTTTCTTTAACCACACATTTTTTTTGGTGCCATATTGGGTTTTTGATACTGGGTGATTGAGGGCGCAGTTTTAAAGACAATGGAATTGTCTCGATTAAATTGTCCATTTTTAGGCAACATCATCCTCTGAGTTTCTGATTAATTCTTTATCTCCCAGGGAACATTAAAACCAGCATCCCCGGGCTGATAGAACTGTAATCCATGTTATAGTGATGCCTGCCAGCATAGTTGGGAGGTTCCTGTCATGTCTATATATTCCCCTAGGCGTTTCTCACTCAATTGTAAAGATTTTGTCTGGGTTGGGTTGAAAGTAGACTGGGAGTCTCATAGTTAGAGAGAAATGGCTTTCTTTTTATGTTTCTGAGGAGAAATTTAGTTTAATTTGTAAGTTACAGGAGTAAAGTTTACAAAAGCAAAATAAAGTAGTGTGTGTGGGCGGGGGGGGGTGTTGGGGAGGGTTTCTCCTGGAAGGGATTTGTTTTAGTTTCTAGGATAGCTTTGTTTTGAACTATCTTTTAAATGAATATTTTCAGTGGTGGAAAAGCTAGAACCTCCTCCCAGCCCCCCACCAGTTTACAAAAGTGTTTCCTGTACAAGGCTCGCAATACTTTCTGGGCCTTGGTTTTCTCATCATTGTCCCTAAAATGGGATTACCTTTCAGTCCTGAAGTTCTGTGACTCTCCAAGAGCTTGGAGAAATTCTGGTGGCAGTGTGGTAATGTTAGAACCGGGCTTTGGGGTTTATAAAGGTCTTTACTTCCATATTTTATCCCTCAACCCTCAAGGGAGTAAGTAGGCTGTGGCTGAGCAAGTTAGATGAGTTTGCTGGGTATCGTCTATAAACAGTGGAGCTGGATTTGAACCTCGGTCTTGCGATTCTCCCTGTTACCTCCCCCATACCGCTTTTTAGTCATGGAGTCACTGTAAACTGGCTAAAACTTGACAGACTAATGTTAATATGTGGCAGATTCTCATAGTATTTCATTTATGGGTTATTCTGGTTTCGGAACCCCAGGGTTAACATCTATGCTTTGATGTCAGAGATTAAAAACAGATCAGTAATAATGGTAATAAAACTTTCTCCCCAAGAGTCTCAGAAACTCACATACCTCAAACTAATCTTTTGTTTATGTTCAACTTTTTTTTTTATTAAGTAGGCTTCAGAGTCTAGTGTGATTTATAATCTGGACTAGTAACACAGACAGCATTCTTAAACCACCTCTCAAATCTTTCTATCTCCTTTAAAATAAGAAATGAACATATCATTTGCCTTTCATCTCAGCTGAATGATGAAGCTCTGGGTAAATGTCTCTTTTTTGGTGTCATGGTTCTTGGGCTTTTTCTACTGATTTCTGGGTAAGTCTAAATCAGATTTAACGCAGCACTTTCTCTGCTAAAAAAAAAAAATCCTTCCTTTGTGCTATTGGTTTAACTGTAAAGAAGTAATAGGTTGCTGCAGGTGACCCATTTTCACTGTGATCCTAAATGTTCTGTGTCCTGCTTGCCTATTTAGGAGTACTGAGTGAACTTGATACTCATCGGGAAGCTGGTACGGATTTTCGTAAGGAGGTGCTAAAATAAAACTATATGCTAAGCTTTAAGCTCTTTTAGGTCTGAGCAGCCTGCCCATCCTCAGCTTTTTTGTTTCGCAGAAGACTGTCTTTTCAAAATATTTAGCAATGGGGTTTAAACCTCAAAAACAGATGTACCGATCAGTACCAATAGTCTGACTGTGAAGGCTGCCATTTGCAGGTGAGGACAGAGAGATGATATTATGAACCAGTATTTGCTAAGGAAGTTAGGAGTCTTTGCTCCCTCTCAGTGTTCCAGAAGGGCACATGAGCAGCAAAGCAGGAGAATGGCTTCTGGTATTTTGTTATCAGGAGAATGCATTTTGAACGGCAGTGGGGTAACTCTTTATAAACGAGCCTATCAGGAAACATTACCTTGTGGAGAGTGAAAGGGGCTTTCATTTATTTTGACTGTGTTACTGATGGGGATTGTTCTTCTAGGGTAGGTGATGTCCTTTGGGGCTCCTGCAGGTGTGGGTTGATCAAAGAGAAAAGTTGGGAAAGAAGAGTCCCATGGACAAGAATGTCAAGGACCAGAAGAATGTTGCAGATGGATGGCATGGTCCCTGGATTTTAGCACTGACTTTGCCACTACCTTGGAGGAATTTTTTAGTAAAAATCTTCCAGTCACATCTGTATAGTGAGCCTAGGAAGTTCAGCCTTATAGCCCAGAGCAGCGGTGACTCATCACCTTCCATGCCCCACCCAAGCATACCTAAGGTTACTTACCTGTCATGAATAGTGGCTTCTTACCTCTCTCTGAGTTGGGGTGAGGGTGGGGCCATCTCTAAGAAACACTTGGCTCTATCTGCTCATGCATATATACTCATGCACAAAATGGAATTATATTACGTGTGCTTTTGAAGAGATATGAAAAAGATTGAACATATGGGGGTGCATATAATGTATTTACACAGTTTAGAGTATGGTATATACTTACATAATGTGCTGTTTTCCCCTGTCCCATCAGTACATTCTTTGGCACTGTTTTAATAGCCATTACTATAATTTATTTAGCTAGTCCATTTTGACATTTAGGTGTGTTGGAAAGAAATATCTTTTAGGCTTTCAGAACCCTCTGGCTCAATTGATTTATCCATCGTTAAATCACAGAGCCCAGCACAGTGCCCAGCACCTTGGGGTATACAGCTGCTGGGGGCTTCAAGACCTAACGTTATCAAGAAGCAGACCCTTTGCTCTTAGTTCCAGTTGGGGAAAGCCCTGCAGAGGACCCAGATTGGCCTGGTGCCAGCCAAGGGAGAGTTACTGTTGGTAGTCCGGTTGGCTGTCCCCATTAGAACCACAGGATTGGACTGTGGGGAGACAAAGTATCCCGTAAAGAAGGGGGTTATTGTTAAGGAAGAGGGAGGATGCTGGGTAAACAAAAAGAGCTAGCCGGCTAACGCAGGCTGTGTTTCCAAGCATGGTATTACTGGTCATAACATCATATACCGATAGGCCAAAGGGTATGAACCTCTTTAATGCTCCCGTGATGTACACACTATAGTCTTGAGAGCAGACTTTTCCGCGTTATGTGGGGATTTGAATTGCTGCACATACAGACATTTGTGTAACAGGGTATTGAATTACTGGAAAAAAACCCTGGAGTTGGTCATTATTCCCATGTCACCCATTACACTCCCTTCTTTCTGCCATGCTTTATCCTAAATTACTTGGGATTAGTGACATCAATTATTAATGTTTATTGAGTGCTTGCTGACTCTGAACTGGATGTTTGAATTTGAAAAGAATCCTGTGGAAATGGCACGGTGTAGTCCTTTCTTGCCCCATTGGCCCACGTACATGCAGTGCTACAGCAGGGATGGTTGGCTGCCCAAACGCTAGCGTTCCCCATCTTGGTGCCACCTCCTTCCTGTGGCTTAAACCAGCAACTGTTACCTGCTTGGGATTCAGAAAGTGGAGCTGGGCTCAGCTGGGTGGTGCTTCCACCGGTTTTGATGGTGACATGATTCACTGGGGGTGGCTATTGCTGTAATATTTTACCATATTCCTTGATAACACAATCCTGCTTTTGATAGTTTTTCCGTTGGCTGTGTACTTCAGGGTAAGGTGGTGACTGTCCCCTGCCCCAGGGAGTGAATCTTGATTAAGTCAAATCAACTTTAGTAATACCATATCAGTTGCTAGTGACTGGTTAATGAATATGTATGTGACACCCGTAGGGTCCTGTGATATTGGGGAATCTAAGGTTGTCAGCAAAATAGAACATGTTGACAGTCTGAGGATCACAGTACAAAAATGGGAAGGTACCTAAGACCACAGTGATTTACTTTAGCCACCGTATTAGCCAACCCCAAAACCACTCTGACTCAGAACTTCTTCTGGGAGAATTATTTTTATTATTGTTTGAAGCAATGATCTCTGGAGTATACTAGACCTTCCAGTAAGGGAGGGAAGAAAATACTAGAACTTTATCTAGAAAAAAAAAAGCTTTACTGATGTTTAATATGGCTTGACGTTGGTTGATGTATCTGAGTCTTCTGTCACTTAGGTTATGTGAGGGCATTTTACAATCTGATAGAATTGACAGTGGTATCCTCCTTTTTATTCTTGCCTTTGGTAAATGTTATCCATTTAAATGGACTTACGGATTTTATTACTAGTTTTAAGTAAACTGACTCCCACAAAATGGGCAAGTAGCTCAAAAAGATGACTGCAAAGTTGAATGATAATGATGTATAAGTATTAAGGAACAAGAAAATGTCTTACTATGAGATTGGGAAATGACTTTGAAATGAATTTTAATTAGAAGTTGGCACAAAGATTGTGTATGGATTTGTATTAATAAATAAAAATAAACTTAAGAATACTGTTTAAATCATTCTCATCCTTTAAAAAGTTTTTAATGGCTGTTTTATAATGTATGTATGACTTTCATATATATGTAACTTATGTTGGGGGTACGTGCTTAATTTTTTTACTGTTAGGGCTTCATTGTCAAAATATGTCAAGACCACAGTGAAGTCCCTGAAAGCGAAGGAAGTGTTTGTTGTGTGCAGCTAAAAAGCGCCATGGCTGATCACGCAGAGTAGATCTGTGGCTGTTTTTTCATTCTGTATTCTCCTTTTATTCTTATAGCTTTCAAGATTCTCCATGGTCTGTTTGGTAACTGTCTTTTCCAGTTGTCCTCTCTGTGTCTGTGCAAATGCCACTGAGCTCCTGCCCATTCCGAAACCATCACATACGATGTTTCAGGGTCACCTCTGAGGAAGTTGTTCACCCCTCCCCTCTACCTACCTGCCACTGAAATTTTCATTGTCTTTGAGGCCTAGCTCAAATAAGTCTTGCTTTCTCGTTAATGTTTTTCTGTTTTCTCCTTCCACATTTAAATGGTTCCTTCCACTTAGTCCCCCAGCACACAGCTTGTACGTTCATTATAATGTTTTCCTCTTTTTGCCTGTTATTAATTAAGCTGTTGACTTGCTTGCTTTGCCTATGAATTGCAGGCTTCTTGATGGCTGGGGTCCTGTCTTACCGTAGGCATTTTTCAAATTGCTTGTTTCGCCTTCTGGAAGAAAGGAAGGCAGTCAGAGAACCCACAGTTGTTAAATCGGGCTCTGTACCACTTACTGTGGGGAGGTTCTCTCTCCTCCAGCCCTGGGCAGCCTGAGGAGGTAGAGAGCTCCACCTGTGCAAGGATCCGAGCACAGGGAGTGCACATGGCCAAGACAGGAGGGTCCAGGATCCAGACCTGGGTCATATTTATTCCAGAGCTGCCTGTCTGCCCTTTGGTGTGTTGCCTGTGGTTACACACTGTCCTCCTTTCACGTGGGAACACCGACTTCGGTGAGATGATGGTGCAAAAAACATTACTGGGCAGTCTAGACAGGTGCAATGAGTTCAAAGGAGACTCTACTTTCCTCGTGGAGTAACAGGAAGTGCCTGGAGGGTGAGGGGTTTGAAGCTCTAAATGCCTGTGGCCAGTTAGCTGTCTGCAGAATCACTAAGCAGAATCACAGAGCCAGCCTCTGTGGTGGGATCGGGCCTCAGTGTCCCGGATGGGAGACAGAACGTGATGGACTCTGCACTGCTCAGCTGACTTGGATCATTTATGCTGTATTCTTTCCATGGTAGGGGTAACTGAGGGTTGACAAGCTGTCGGCTTCCAAGTTGAGCCATGTTAGGTATGTTATAATGATGGAAAACAGATATCTCTGTAAGGTTTTGAGGGTCAAGCAACGGAATGCGTATGAAAGGGCTTAGAATGTTGTACATTGCCTCGTAGATGCCAGAGACATAAAATTCGATTGTTTCCTTGTAGCAGTGACTTATAGCTCAGATTTCTTTTTGTTAGCCATTTTTGTTTCAAATGTATTTCCAAAGAGTTTTTAACGTGTTGAAGCCCTTAAATTGAATAGGACGTTATTTTTCTCAAATGAACTACAGATACTAGTTGAAAGCCTGCTATAAAACTTCCAGGTGTGGAGTGAGTGGAATTTGTGCTAAGGGGGATCTGTCTTGCATCTAGCTGTTGCAGTACCCTAAGGTCCTGTTTGTAAGAATGCGAACACTTCCTGTGCACAGAGATGGGAATCTGGGGGACTTCGGAGTAAATGGGAAACCCTTAAGTTCCGCCAGAAGGACCATCAGTTTTGATTTTAGGTTTTGTTTTGTGTTTGGTTACTGTGAAGTCATGAATGTATTTTGAGGAGTCGTTGGAGAGGGTTTTGGGAACCTCTGAAATGTTTCAAGGTTGTTTTGAAAGTGAAAACCAGGTGTGGTGTAACAGTTTATGAATGTGAAATCTATTCCATTATACATTTATAAGGAAATGGGTTTGAATAAGTCAAATTGAACTCCACTTGGAAGTATTATAGTGGCAGCTTTGTATTATAGAAAGAG
Source organism: Manis javanica (assembly GCF_040802235.1). Taxonomy (NCBI): domain Eukaryota; kingdom Metazoa; phylum Chordata; class Mammalia; order Pholidota; family Manidae; genus Manis; species Manis javanica. The sequence continues at coordinate 125,994,306 of NC_133162.1, forward strand.
TCTGACATATAAATTAAAACATGTTATCTTAAAGAGTAAGTATAGATGCAAAAGACAGAAGAACTGAGCTGCCTCTAAGTTGCAAATAGATGTAGTTGTTCATTTTTTGTTACTCAGGGATCTTGATTTAAGAGAACCTTAACTGAGAGTTATTAATCTAGATGAAGCAGCCGTTTCCAAAATGGATTCCTTGGAAACTGATTGTCAGGAAATTACTAGATGTTATGCAGAGAAAAGTTCTATGTTCAAGTAAGTTGGAAATCTGGGGTAACCAAAGTGAAACAGGTGTTATTGTTTTTAACTGCAGGGCTTCTGAGCACTCTTGTTTCTAATGTTCATGCTGAATCTCCTTGAAGGGAAACAGTATTTAGTATTTCCCAAATGCACTGAACTGTAGGAACTTTTTTGCAAGGCATCTCAGCCATAGAACAATGTTGGGTGCTGAAATACTTTAAGGCAAATCCCAGACATCATGTAATTTCACCCAAGAAACTTCACTATGCATTTCTGAGCACTTAAAAATTACCACTTTATTATCACTTTTAATATAATTAACAGTAATTTTTTAATGTTATTTAATTGTTCCCTAATGTCGTTTGTCACCATTTCTGTTTTTTGGAACCAAGAGTCAATCAAGGTTTACAAACTACTGTGGGTTGTTGTTATTCATTTAGTCTTTTTAAATAGAAAAATACTATCTCACCACCCCCTCCTCTCCCTCCTGACTTTGAGAAGAGAACTTGTAGGATGTCCCACGTCTGAATTTGTTTCCTTGTGGTGGTGTTCACCTTGTCCCTTTGTCCTCTGTATTTCCTATAAAATGGAGGTTAGAGCTAATGCAGTGTTTAGATTCAGGTTAAATATTTTTGGCAAGAACAGGTCCCTAGACTATGCTTTTTTACCCCCTCTGATTTGGGAACATATTTTGTGTTGGCATTTTAATTTGGCAAGTTATAAGTAACTTTCTTAAAAAAGAAAAATAGAAATCATGGCTGAGAGTTTGTTTGGTAATTAATTTTATTAGTAAGTCGAGGGGGGTGCAAGTTTAATTTATTCCAGTTGCAGTTGGAAACAGTGGTATTTTGAATAGTTGGTCTTGTTAAATGGATACAAGTTTTCAATATATTTCAAGACTGTAAACCTTGTTCAGCTTGAGTAGAATGGCTTTGGTGTTAAGCATTTGTGGTGGGTGAATTTTATTCAGAATGACAGGTTATCTGAGTTGTAAAACACTATACAGTAAAGATTTGTTTCAAAAGCACATTATACTTAAGAATATGTATTAATTCTACCTCTTTTTTTTGATAAATTTGAACAGAATATTTTTCTGTTAAATGCTTAGGCTAATTTGAAGTATAGCCATAAATCTAAGTCCCTCAGGGTGGTACATACATTGTCTTGGAAACTCAGACATGTAAATAAAAGTTTCTCTCATAGCTGACTTTGCTAACTTAATTTGACATTGAAGTTTTTTCCCTTGATATCCTTCCAAGTGCCTGTTGTATGTCTGGGAAAAATTAAACTCAGAGGAATTTTGTGTGTCTTAATGAGGAGTATAGCATGGTATATATAAAGTAGCTTTGTGTGCGGACTCGTAGCTATCGTAGGCAGTTCCCAGCACATTCTTATATTTAATTCCTTAACGGGCAGGAATACTGTTTTATGTATTAAAATTTGCCTGTTGTGAATAATAAGGTCCCTTGGGCAGAGTAGGTACCTTGTAACTGTAGTGGTACACTAAAAATATATACACACACATATATATACACACTCCTTTTAAAAATGCAAATATATAGAGTATAGTGAAAAGAGCATGATCTTTGAGCCAGATGAACCATGGTTTTGTGTGTGGCTAGAGCAGTTGACTTGACCTCTGTCTGTCTGCCTCAGTTGGGGTAGTAATTCCTGTCTCATAGGGTTCATGCCGAGACTAAAAGTGAGAACCTATACAAAATGCTTAGCAATGTACTTGGCTCATAGATGCCCCAGACAGGTCCTCTTCTCCCTTCTCTTCCCCTTTAACCATATTTTTAAATTCAGCTTTCTGGTCAATAGAGAATAGAAGTTTTGTTTATTCTGAATGCTTTTTAAACTGCCAATTTTAAGGTACCGGTTATGGAAGTCCAGATAAGACTTTGCTTTCAAGATAATCTATATACATAGATGGTTGCTTTTGTTAAAACAATTAGATGTTTATATGAAATATTTTGAGCAAACAAATGGGATAGTTTTAGACAGTAATTTATAGAGAAGAAGGAACCGGAGAAAAAAGGGCATTTTATTATCGGCATAAAGGATATTACTAACAAACTGTCTGTTTGTAATGAGAATCAGTATTTTAAAAGTCCACTTATTTACTAAGACTGTGAGACATAAGAAGCTCCCCAGACTTCAGTAGAGTTCTGCTGGAGTGTGGTTTAGACCAATACACTTTATTTTATTTAGGTGGAGTAAATCTGTACCACTACATTCAAGTCATACGTGTGGTTATGGAAAGGGTCGTCTCCAGCCAGGAGAGCAGCCTTCCCTACACAGGAGAGGGATCAGTGTTGCCTCTGTGGATGGGCCCTGGAGCCTCACTATGGACAAGGAGGTGAAGATTCTCCTTGTTGGCTTGTGCCCTGTTAAAGACTCATGTGAAGGGGGGGAATTAATATGTCCTAAGTTTTGAATGGGAGATGTCAAGGAATAGTTTGGAGGCTGCTTGAATAGACATTTATGGGCCGTGGCTTCTTGGCATTTATGGGTAAACCAAGAAGTGTTGTCTTCCATCAGCTGTTTCCAAGTCTTGGGACATTCAGCTTTGTTAATGGCTTGTGCAAGAAAAGGTCTCAAGGAGGCAACATCTTAGCAGCTCCCTGCCGCGTACTTCTCTGACAATGAACTTGATGGCCCAAGGGCACTCCAGTCCAGCTACACTTGAGCTTTCTACACTTTCTTTCTACCACTAAGTAACAGTTGTGTTGATTGCTTTCTTTCTGAAATGTTTTGTTTAAGAGAAGAGGGCCTCCTTAAACCGTCCAGCCCCACATACCCCAGGTCAAGCCAAGTGCAGTCAAAGCGTGTGATTTCTCCCTTCCATCATGAAAGAAGTGAGGAGATGCCATTTCTAGAGGGATAGCGATAGAGTTCTAAGCCGATGGAATTTATAGACATTTCACTTTCGGGGGCCTTTTTTGCTTCCTCCATTAAGAGCAGTCTTACCTAGCCCAAGGAATTATAATATCTTTATGAGTTTTACAAGTAAAAAGTTACCATGAAGGTGTTAACTGTTTGACAAATTAGAAACTTGTTTTCATTTGTCAAAGAGTAGTAGAAGTCATGCATTAATTTTTCCCAGCAAATGTTTCTTGCGGGCTGTCCTTGTGCCCTTCTGAGTTGAGGCCTGGCTCTGAGTCTCAGGCTGAGGAGACAAGTGTGTACAGGGTACAAATGTTAGACGCATGTGCAGCCGGAGAGCAGAGAAGGAAGGGGGAGCAGGAGAAGGGGGAGGTGGTGGCTGGGCAAGGCATCAGGGAGGAGACAAAAGATGCATAGCGTTTCGCCAGGTGGGGAAGAGGGTGAGGGGCTTTCTCTGAAGGGATCAGGATGAGCAGAGGCTGGGAGGCATGACAGTACAAGTCATGTTTGGGGTGTTGTTACTAGAACAGATGGTGCTTGGCATTTGGGTACCGTGGTGGGGAGGAGAGAGCCAGATTGCAAGAGGCCTTGCATGCCAGGCTGAGAAGTATGGACTTGATCCGGTAAAGCAACTGATATCTGTCAAAGGTTTAGAGCAGGGAGAGGATGCAGTCGAAGCTTTGTTGCAGAAGAGTCTTGGTGGTGGTGGTGTGGAGACACCACCTGTGTGGGGACAAATGAGCAGCGGGGCCCTCTGTTGTGAGGCTTTGGAAGTAGGTCAGGTGAGAGATGATGTTTGAGGCCTGAGGTAGTGGGACGAAGAGAACTATTAGCTGGGCACTTAGGGTGCATCAGCTCATGTGATCTTGGCAGAAACCTTGTAGAGTGCTGTTGCCATCCTCACTTTTCAGAAAAGGAAAAGGGCTCACAGTGACCTGGCTCAGCCAAAGATTTGAGCGCAGTTGACAGTCCTGTGCCACATGCTTTTAGAACAGAGGGAATGACAAAACACAGAAGGGTGTGCCTGGGACATGATTTTTGCAGCAGAATGGAAACTTTTTCCAGAACAGAAAAGGACTACTTGGCAGCTGACTAAAGGTAGAGAACAAGGCTGTTTCCAGGCTGGGCAGTAGGGTGTGAATGGTGAATGAGCAAGGCAACTGACAGTCTCTAGGGAAGAGGGAGCAGGCTTTGGGGCCCCCTGGGATATCCCTTTGGAAATGCCCAGCAGGCAGTTTGGTTCTTGATACCGCATCTCAGCCCCCTGTTCAAACTCCTTGAAACCCTCTGGATAGGTGTGGAGTAGGACAGGATGGGTAAGTAGCCCCTGCTCCTGAAGCCCCAGTCCTAACTGGTATTATAGTGCCCTTACTCTAAATACACATTTCCAGGCTCTGCCCATAGGGGTCTTTCAGTAAGTCTGGAGTGGGGTTCAGCTATCTGCACCCCCCAGAGTGAGGCAGGCTGCAACAGGATCATACTTCTGAGAATGTTTGGATCTGAGTGGCCTAGGCTATCTTTTAATTTCACTTCCTTCAGGGAGCTTTTGATAGCTCCTGAAATAACACCACCACATACCCCCACAACGGTAATTGTGTGAGAGGATGAAGGTGTTAACTAACCTTATTGTGGTGATCATTTTGTAACATATACATATATCAAATCACCCTTTTGTATACCTTAAACTTACACATTGTATGTCAATAATACCTCAGTAACGCTGGACGAAAAGTCACTGGGGAGTACTCAATTTGAAATCTAGATTTTAAACTCTTATCAACCAACCAGCCATTAAACCATTTGCTTGTTACTAGTCATGACCCAGCCTAGGTTCCTCTCCCCTTCCTCTCTGTTAATGGTGTCTTGTTTTTGGTTTTTTTTTTGAGATATAATTGCCATGTAATGTTATATTAGTTTGAGGCGTACAACATAATGATTTGTTATATATACATAATGTGAATGATCACCACAGTAAGTCTAGTTAACATCCATCACTACACAAATCTATGATTTTTTCTTGCGATGAGAATTTTAAAGATCTACTCTTTTAGCAACTTCCAAGCATACAATGCAGTTTTGTTAACTGTAGTCACTGTGCTGTGCATTACATCCCAGGACGTAGTTTATAACTGAAAGTTATCTTCTGACCATCCTTCACCTATTTGGCCACCCCCCACCTCCTAAGACATATCACATACCTTTCTTTTGGTGAGTGGGCTTTGAAACCCAACAGATTGGGTTCCAATCTGAACTCAGCCCCTTTCCCTCAGCGTGACCCCAGGCCCACTTGCTCAAGCTTATAGTGTGTCTAGGGCTGACTACAGTGCATTTCTGTGTAATCATTACCTGCCTGATTCTGTTTACCTACCCTCCAGGGTTAGGGGGCATTTTTTGCTGTGACTGGTAATAGGAGAGAAAGGGATTTTTGGTTTCTGTTTTCAGCCTGTGTGTCTTTTTTGTTGGTGTCTGGTTATCCTTGGGATAATTTTTGGTTGTTTGTCTCTCCTAGTAAAGTTTGGGTTCATTAAAAGCTTGCTGCTGATTGGTTGATCTTTCTCCCGTGTGGGAGGGAGTTTTCCCACCTTTGCTAAATACCTTTATTACTTCCGGTGTTAAACACAGGGCTTTCTGGTGCCCTTTCCTTGGTCCCTGTTCTGGTGGAGGGGCAGGAGGTCCACTTGCTTTCTGGCTGGGTGGTTCAGTCACTGAGGAGATGTCAACTGAGCCCTTACTTTGTGCCAGGCTCTGTGCTAAGTGCTTATTCTTAAATCATCGAAGTTCAAGTTCACACTCTAATAGCCAAAACAGGGAGCAGGCATTTTCACTTACTGTGCTTAGCTGGCTGGTGAGGGTCCATATCTGGCCCTGGGGATCCTGGCAGGTTAATAAAACCCTGGTACCTATGCCTTCAGGGCTGTCCATCCCCTCATCCCCTGATAGGCATTTCCTGGGGTGACTGTGTCTGTGCAGAATTATCCATCTTTAAATTCTTTCAGTGAGCAGTATGGGGGCTGTAGATGCTGTGGAGCTGGGGGTGGGGAGAAAAACCTGGGGCATGACGTGCTCACAGGGAGAGTGAGCTGGTGGAGGGAAGCAGTGACACTGCAGCTGCTTAAGGCGGCTTGTCCTCTTTATCTCGAATGGCTTCTGGAAGGCTCTGCTTGGGTGTGCCGACTGCATATTTATGAATGCTGCAGACCAGATTTGCTGTGCATAAAACTTTCTTTTTGTTTTCTGCCATTTTTTAGATCTACATCCTAGAATTGCTTTTGGCTGATTTTGGGGGGACTAGAGTATGCTTAGATTATCCACAATAATTATGAAGATGTCCTGCTCTTCAGGACGGAGTATCTGACCTCCTCACTTAACTTTCAGCATCAAAACATGTAGGCTGACAGCATAACTGGGAAGGTCAATGATTTTGGAGTAGACTTGATTGCCAATTTCAGCTTTCCCTTAATGTCTTTGGATAAGTTTAACTTCTCAGCCTCAGTTTCTTCATATGTAAAATGGGGAATGATCCCCATTGTATTCAGTGAGAAATGTTCATATGGGACATCTCGAGTAGGACTCGGAACTTAATAGGTGTTCAGAGGTTTCCTTATCCATCTCAGCTTTATTCAGTGGGTATTAAATATATTTAGTGTGCCAGACTTTGTACTAAACTCAGGCAGGTACAAAGATTGGTGAAATGTGGTTTCTGTCCTGGAAAACCTTAAAATCTTGTGGTCAGGGCTGAAACAAATTCATCATGAGAAGGTTAAAGCCTCCACAGAGGCTGTGGCAGGAGCCTAGTACAGGAGCATTTCCTCTGCCCTGAGGGTTGGAAGATCCATTCTTTCCAGAAGACGGTTGTACCTAAGCCCTCTCTTGAAGGAATGAGTAAGAATTAACCATGCAAAGGAAGGTGGTATATGGACAGAGTACTTTGAACCTCCTCCAGCTCTTGCCTTTGGGAGGGATATGGCAGCCTGGGACAGATGAAAAGCCTACTGTAGACCCTTTTGTACTGTTGGGCCATTTTCCCAAGTCCATGCATTTCTTTAATAGAAAGAAAATAATGTGAAGAAATGACTAATGTTGTACATTATCAGGTGAGCCGGAAACCAAATGGCATAGTGTAAAAATAACTTGAGCTACTGCACTGTAATGCTATTATGCAGAATGCTAGATTATTTTGTGCTGACAATAGTACCATTCATGAGGGGTTTAGGGTTTCCCACTTTCACATATATTATTTCAGTCAGAATTAATCACTTTATCTATGTTCTTATGGCAATTAAAGTATTTTAAGAATTATGAATGTTAAATGATGCTCTCTAAAGTTTGGAAAAGGAGAGAAAAGAATAATATTTGTTTGGTGCAACATTTGTGATTTTATTCCCTTCCATTCTTTGCATATGCCTCCATAAACAATATAATTGTAACTAAAATATACATTTACTTACAGGCTTTTCGGTTTAATATGATTTCGCGTGTTTTTCCAGGTGTTCTGTAGTTGTTCGCTTTATCTTTTTGATAGCTGCTGTTTTGGGAAACACCAGGATTCCCTTATCCAAGGCCCTGTGATTTGCTCTTGCGCGAACGCTTGCTAGCGTGGCTGTATTCATTTTCTGGGTAGATGTTCATCTCTTCGTAGGCCCTTGCGGCTGGAAAGGCCTCTTTGTCACCTGAGTGCAGAGCGTAGGGAAAGCACTCAGCAAGTCTTTTGGAAGGAATGGACATATCATTTGGTCTTTACAACATAATTTTAAGGTAGAGATGGTAGATAAGGGTAGTTTTCAGCCAAGAAAAGAGATTCAGGTTAAGCAGTCTTCTCAGAGTCACAAAGCAGCTACCTGTAAGTGGCTGACCTCAACCTTGAAGTCAGTTCTCCTAACCCCAGCCTAGCCGTCTTTCCACTGTTCCTGAAATCACAACTGTCAGTAGATTTTTCTGGGGAAAGAGATGGCTGGGTTTCATTTAGAGTGCATGAACAGGATTTTGACCTTTTTGAGAAATTTAATTGCCCTAGTGTGGATTCTGGTTGATGGTGAACTGGGATCAAATCCCAGCAGCATCATTGACAAGTTGTACGACCTTGGGCAACTTACTTAACTTGGCGGGCAAACTGTCAGTATGCTAATTTAAAATATGCCAACTCTTTGACCCAGAAATTCCAGTTCTAGAAATTTATGCTAAGGAAATAATTATAAAAACACATACAAGTTATATTACATGGATATTCATTGCAGTATTATTTAATAGGAAAAAAGTGAAAAAACAAATATTTATCTCAAACAGAGCTTTCTGAAAAACTTGGTCACCCACACAGGGAATGATAAGAGGGCGAGGGAGCTGTGTGGGGTGATGGAGCGATGTCTTCCATCTCCTGTTCAATTGAAAAGCAGCAGGCTATATAATAGTATATATGCTATAATCACATTGATGCTTTTTTCCTCTTCAAAATTTGTATTATGTAACTGTTTGACACCTTTAAGGGTCCTCTACTATGTGCAGGTTTTGAGCCAAGCCCCTTTGAATGTGTTTGTTTACAGAGGAGAAAAGTCTGGAAGATCTTTGGGTGGTAGGATTGAATAGTTTTCCCTATTTAAAAGATTACTTATATACTATTTTTTCATAATTTATTACTTGCATAATCTGTATTTTTAAAAACACGAAACATCTTCCTTTGCTTTAAAAAAAATAAAAACATGGACATTCTCTTTTCTACCTCTGTATTTCAAATTTAAACTTTCTTAGATGTTTAAAAAAATCAATTACTAAAGTGCTCTTCTAGTTTGTCTAAAGAGAAGACATTGTCTTTTGTCCAGAATTGCATTTACTCCATAACAGGTGCCATTTATGTGCCTCCTGTGTGAATGAATATACTAAAGTTTGTCAGTAATACTCCAAACATCCATAGTATAGTGTGTGAATTTGACAGTATCACTCCAAATTGTTTAATGAATGCTTAAGAAACTAAATCATATTAATATGAAAACTTTTCAAGTGGTTTGTACAGATAACTCTAGTGTACTTGACATATCTATTTTTTTTTGAGTATCACTGATATACACTCTTATGAAGGTTTCACATGAAAAACAATGTGGTTACTACATTCACCCATATCAAGTCCACCCCATTCCCCAATGAAGTCACTGTCCATCAGTGTAGTAAGATGCCACAGATGGACATATCTAGTTTTAAGTTTGTAGGGGGATTTCTATCTCAGGTCAGTGTAGCTCAAACTGTCAGTGGATCCTAATCTTTTTTATTTCATGGTTTATAGATCACAGAAAGAATAGTTGTTTTGCAGTTAACAGTAAAACTCTTTGTGGGGAGGAAAGAATGAGTGGAAAAGAAAGGAGAAGGGACATACAGAGGAAGAAGTTAATTAATATCTTTTAGAATACAAATCTAGGTTAGGACTAGTCTGGTTCTCATTGAGAGTGAAAAATAATTGATGTTCATGTCTCATTGATTTGAGAGCTTCATATGGCAAGTAAGTCGAGTTTTCAATATTTTAGACTTACAGTCTTTTTTAAAAAACATAAAAATTGTCATCCAGTTGATTACTTGATTACTGTGAATTATTATTTGGCTAAATCATAAGTGAAACTTTACTGCCTTGGGGCTTGAGACTATGTTTTAGATTTTACATTGTAAAAGAACAGTAATTTTGAGAAAAAACTGATTGGACATCCTTTTTTTTAACCAGTGGCACTAGAGGTGTGTCTAAGTCAGCTTTCAGGCTTGTTGGAACACACGCCACCACTCTGAGTGAAAAGATGACTAGGTTTGGAGCTGAACAGAGCCGAGTGCGAATTTAAATTTTGCCATTTCCTAACTGAATGGCCATTTTTAAGACTAATCCTTGCCTTGCTGGTTGTGAAGACTGAGAGATAATGTGTCTGAAACATATGCTGCCTTGTGTAGTTAAATGCTCAGCAAATCCTGGTTCTGAGCTCTTAGTGCAGAGATGGGGATTCCTGGGCATGTTCCCACTGCGTTAGTATGTGGCCGTCCCACAGCTCCCTCTGTTTACACCAGTGTGTGATCTGGTCCTGGAGGAGGCTGGCTGCTGGGCACAGTGTCGTGCACTGAAAAGTTATGAGAAGCTGGAAGTTGGTCCTTATTGTCATTGAACTTCTAGCGTAATGGATGGTTACCACGTGTTTGTTATCCTCTCTTTCAAAGAGCACTTTTTGTAGGGATGGAGTTGTTAATTCCAATGTGAAACTGTTAATCTTCGAAAACCCAGAGCTGGGCTCCTGTTCTGAACCACTTAAGTGTTATCAAATCTGGGGGAGGATAACCAGATCCTATCAGGTAATCTTCCCCCCACCCACCGCCAAGTGCTTTGCCAAAGGGCAGATTGCCAGAGGGCTGGACACTTGAGGCTAAAGCTCTGCTGTGGCCAGCATTGCTTAAGATTTTCCTGGGGTTTTCATAGAACGGGATAATGAGAAAACTTCCAGGTGGGTGTGTGGACTTAGGAATACCCATCTGCATTCACACCAGTTGTGTCCGTCCCCAGTCCCCCACCCGCTCCTTCCACTGAAATCTTTCCTGTCCTTTAAGTCTCTGTCCCAGCCCCACAGCTCTCAGGATACTGCCCAGACAGCTCTGAATTCCACTCTTGCCTGCTTCTGTCGGTAGTAAATATCAGCACACTCTCCTCCTTGCCTCTCCTAAGCTGGTCTCAGGTCACAGCTGACCCGAGGGCATCCGCCGGCTTTGCTGATCGCTTGCTTTTCTTCCCGGCTCCTACCTGGGTGTCACGCGGAACCACGGTCCACAGCTGCTGTTTCTTTGTCTGCTCCAATACCTTATATCTTGGAAGAATCCTTTGTGAAGTTTCCTGCATAATATAGTCTTCTTTCCTTAATGAAAACAGAAGACAAAAAGGAACCTAAAAGATAATTTTTTGGTATGGTGTCCTTCCTTCAATGTGTCCTTTTCACAGGCATACACTTATGTGATACATGTTTAAATGGTATGCTATACTTTTTGTTGTCTATACTTTGGTGTTTTTACACACACACGTAGGGTGCCCATGATTTCATATTATTATGTATTTTATAAAGTATGTCTAATAACTGTAAGTAATTCATATTCCAGCCTATAAGTGGAACATAATTTTTTAGCTGTTTACTTAGAATGGTCATTTTGTTAGCAGGTGCCCTTAAGATGATGTGATGAGAAGGGCACTTCCCCCCGTGGGCCCCTCCAAACCCATGACCCCAGTCTGACGGGGAGAAAAATATCAGACAAAGTCCAGTTGAGGGACATACTACACAGTCCTGACCAGGATTCCTCAGAACTGCTGAGGCCATGAAAGACGAGGGGCGACTGAGCAGCCGTGACAGCCCAGGGGAGGCGGAGGAGGTAGATGAGTCATTACAGAGCGGCATTCTGGGTGTGGATCCAGGAAGGAAAAAAGGGCATTGGTGGAAAAACTGGTGAAACCCAAATGAAGTCTAGAATTCAGTTAATTTTGTAAAAGGCACTAACATTTTTTCCCCAGCATTTAACGATGAAAACAGTAAGTGTAAAGGAAGGTTGAAAGAAACGTGCAGCGAACACCCACATACCTACCACCTAGATTCTACAATTAAGATTTTGTGATTTTTTTTTTTGCTTTATTACCTACCTACGCATCAAATCCATCTAATTTTTAAAAGTGTTTCAAAGTAAGTTGCCAACATCAGTACATGTGAGCCTCCTCCCTCCTGCAACAAAACTAAAGCCTCTTTAAAATGTACTTCCTGCCAAAGATGTCATCCAGCGCCTACCAGGCCCTCCCAGTTGACATATGTCTGCGGGGCGCCCTGTGGAGGAGAGAGGAGGGGGCGCAGTGGGAGAGGGCCCACGTTCTGCGGGCACTTTCAGAGGCGATGGCAGATGTGTGTGAAATACTTGGCCGAAGCGTTTGTGCGCTTGAGGGCGCTGGGGTGTCCTGGGGTCTGTGCATGCCCAGGATATAGCCCCTGTTTTCCTGCCACGTGTTGCCTGTACCTCAAACGGTATTAAGCAACGCGGACAGCTTTCAGGAGGGCTGGAAGGGATGGTGGTTCAGGACTGGGGCGGTGCTGAGCGCCCCAGTTGTGGTGTACAGCCCGGGGCCTTCGTTTGCAGAGCTCCGAAGGTCCCCTCCCCATGCCATTCTTCCCTCCTCTCTGGTCCCCTGGGAAAATAAATAGAGCGGGAAGACGGAGGCTTTAGCTCTGGACGGGTAAGAGGACTGATCAACTCATCAATCAGGAGAGTGTCTAATTATGTGGAAAGGACAGAAATCATTCCCTGAAGGCCACAGACTTGGGGATTTGCCCAGAAGAGAACCTTACAGCTGCTAACAGTAGCCCTATTCAGTTAGGGTGCATAATGATTTTAAAACTAATCAGGAACCAAAGCCGGAGGCTGGGGACAAACACAAATATCTTGTTGACAGAGCAAACGTCTAGATTTTGCCTGATAGGAGGTTGCTGAGGAAGGTCAGCCTGATGTAACGGTGAGCACTAGGCTTTCATCTTTGAACAGATGGGCCCCTGGGGCCCCTCAGAACCACTTCCTCTAAGTTAAATCATCGTAAGGTAGAATGGAGAAATTAGTATGGAAGCTGTACCTGGTACCTGAGGTAAAACTGGACAAAGGAGGGAAATTTCCCCTGGAGTTCCCTGCTCCCTCTTCCTCCCTGCCTTGTAAATAGGCCCCGAGTCCATGGTTTTGGTGAGCTTTCTTGCTTAGTACTTGAATATCACTACTTCCCCCAAATAGCCATCCGATGTAAACTTCCCTTTCTCCTCATAAACTGGACGACTGTACTTATCCCCACGTAAGCCAGTGTCTGTTCATAAACTGTCTTGCTATTTTGGGTTTTTTGTTTTGGTTGAGGGGCAAGTAGTGTTTTAGTTTCTGTTTTTTCTTTCATCAAAGGAATATTTGTTCTGGGAAGGCACGGGGAGGGGATGTTTCTCAGTCTAGATCAGAGGAAGAAAATGTATGGCATATGTAAGTGGCTGCTGATGAGTCTTAATCGGTGATGTTTTAATACAATGTTTTATTAATAAAATGTCTAATCAAGCACTTGAGAGCAGAAAGCAAGGCCTGCTGTACTCATGCTTAATTTATTCACAGTGATTGGCACCTCTGTGTGCCAGGCACTGAGGGTTCACAATGGACCACGGAGGATCTGTTCTCAGGGGGAGACATAATCAGAGGAAATGGCAAAGTAAAGTTTGTGGAGGTGTGTGCGGAGCATTAGAGAGGGAGGAGGAGAAAGGAAGACTTCCTGGAAGAGGTGATTCTTGAGCTGCATCTTAAGGGAGTGGCCAGGTGAGGTGTGGGCTGGGGGAGGGGCTGCAGGCTGAGGTGTGGAAGGTAAACAGCGTGGTGTGTGTGGGAACAAAGTGGGCAAGCGCGGAGGGAGCGTGGAGCGCAGTAGGGAGTTGCAGGAGAGGCCCGTGGAGAGGTGGGTTTGGAATAGGAGTGGAGAGGAAAAGTCCGGGGAGCTTCAGTGGTAAGGATCAGGTGCAGGAAGCTGGGGCGATAGCATATCAAGCCTGCTGGCTTCTGGTCTCTGGGTGGTGTGGGAGGAAAGATACAGCCTTTCTGGGTCAGAGACGTTGAGGTGTGGTGGCATCTCTCTGCGAGTGGTGAGACTTCTCTCTGGGGACCCTGGGGCCCGGGTTTAGGTATGGAGAAGCGGAGTTGTTGATTCCCGTGGGTGTGACAAAAGAAGACAGTTGCAGAGAACAGAGAGTGCTGGCAAGGGGGGGTGAGTTGGGTGACCAACGGTGGGGTCCATGCTGTTAAGGAGTGAAGAAGGGGACCTGCTCCTGGGACATGGATGAGGAAGTACCCTGGGAGCAAGGGGTCCGAGAGCCGGAGGATGGCAAGTTTGGCCTTCAAGCAAGAGCGTTGAATTGTGCCCTCCGACTCGAAGGTGTCCCGCTGGGATGGCTGACTAGAGTCAGGAGCCAAGGATCAGAGGCTTCCGTGCAGAAATAGCGATGGTAACTTCAGTTGCTTTGTCAGTGCTGGTGCTAGGAACTGCTCTCTGTGCTTTGAGTTAATTCAGCAGCACCTCTGTGAATAGGTACTGTTACTATTCCCATGGATAGGCGAGGAAACGGAGGTTAAGTAATTGTTCAAGAGTCACACAGTTAACAAATGATGGGATTCTAATCCAGGTTGTCCAAGCCCAGCCCCTGTGCTCTTGTTCCTTTAAGACCTTTGGTGAAGAGAAGACTGTGAACGAAGCCCCTTTCCCTTCTGGTGAGTGAGGAGAAGTTACCAAAAATAGGTAGGTGAGAGCTGAGAACCAGGGTGGAGGGTGGGATGAGAGAACAGTGAGCCTCAAAAGATGAATTTTTTATGTGAGTTTGGAAGAGAAATAGGCTCATCTAGTGCCTCCTGGTGGAGAAGGGAAAGTTAGAGGGAGAGCGGGGAGAGTGTTTAATGGGTACAGAATTTCAGTTTGGGAAGCTAAGAAAGTTCCAGAGATAGATGGTGGAGACAGGGTGCATAACAATGTAAATGGGCATAATGCCTCTAAAGTGTACACTTAGCCGTAATGCCTCTAAAGTGTACACTTAAAAGTGGCTAAAATGGTAAGTTTTATGTTGTATATATCTTACCACAGTAGAAAATAAAAAGGTGGTACAAGGAGAGAAAATGGTAATCACTACCATTTATGATTTTCCCAGTATAAAACAGGCACTCAATAAATATTTGAATGTGTGCTTTCAGAGACGCGGTAAGCCCTGTTGTGCAGCGGAAGAATCTGGTTTCAGAGGTGAGGCAGCTTGCTCGGGTTCATAAGCCCAGAAAACAGTGGAGGCCAGGCACTATTAGATCCCCCCACTCCTTGCCAGCAACCCCTAGCGAATTGAACAATGGAAACAAGATTCCAGAGGCTGTGGTGGAGAGAGAGAGGTGTGGGTTGTTGGTGGGGCAGGACTGGAGTAGGGTAAACACTAGATGAAGAGGGGCAGGTGGGGCCAGGGGAGCAGCAAGTCCATGGGAATGAGAGATTGGGTGCAAGGATTGCCCTCCTGTGGGCCAGCTGGGCATGAGCTGTGATGGAACAGGGGAAAGCCCAGAGAACACTGATCTGGTCTCAGAAAGGGCCTGGGGGTTATGGAGGAGCTGGAAGGCCCAGTGTGGGGCCTGGGGGGGAGGCACCTGCCATTGACAGTCTTGTCAGCAGGAGGTTCTTCCCAGACCTGCAGTGGGAGGGGCTAGCGGAATGGGCAGCGCAGAGATGGGGCTCAGCCTGTATCCCCCTTCTCATCTTCCTCCTGACTTCCTTCCTATTGCCTGTTGAGTTTGAAGTCAGCAACCTCATGCTAAATTGTGGTCCTGGAGTATGGGGTGGGGAGGGCAGGTTGACTGTATTTCCAGCTGGGCTGATAAAGTAGATGCCAAGGGTGAGGTCAAATCCTGGCCAATACCTGGCTGTGTAGCTGACCGGCAAACCACAAACATTTTGCTGCAGATTTTCTGTCTTCTGAACAGAATGGTGTGAAATACATATATTAGGAAATAGATTTTACCTGGCTTCTCATGAAGTTTTTGAGGTTGAAACCTAAAACTCCTAAGGTATATCTGGTCACCACTGGTGGCCCATGACCTTCCTGACCCTGGGGTTGAGTTGCAGGCCTGTCTCAGACATTTGGCTGTAGGGAGGTGTTTGTAAAGTGATCTAAGCTGTTTCTGTGGGAAGGGCTCTCTTTAAAGTGCCTATCATCATTTTATTTCACGTGCTGACTTTGGATCACACAGAATTCTTTTATCCTCCTGCTGGTAGTTCTGGATTCTGTGCTGAGAGGCAAGCTGCTTGGGCAATACTTTCTGTGTAACGGGTGACCATGCAGAGCGTGGCCTGTGATTGTATAATGATTTTGAATAAATAAAGAGATATTCTCATGGCAGGTACTGTAAGGGCATCCTGGAAACCAGCTTTATTAGAGATTAAGTTGCACTGCAGTTAAATTTTGCAGCTGGCAGAAGCGCAGCATGACTGCTGTAACCTCCAGGTGTAAATGGCCTTCATCAGCGTCCTTGAAAAGCCCTGGGAGGCCCTGGGGCGCAGCAGGACGCTCTCTGTCCAAAGTCATGCGCAGAGCCTTGTTCCTGGCTGTGGTATGTTTTACTGCAATAGCTGGCTGGGTCTATACAGCTTTACAGCTATTCTTTGCAAGGAAAGGTAGAGAGTTAATATGCTTGTTGGTCCAAATTCTGATGAATTACTTAACTATCCATTTTTTGTGCTTTTTCTCTGACAAAGAAACATTTGAGGGCTAGGTTGAATAAGGCAAATGGGATATAACCTAAAATGAAAATAGGACTAAGATAATGATTATTTAGGTAGTCCTCAGTTTAGGGTATAGTAAAGGCTAACATTATAAAGAGCGGTTGTCTTCCGGGCCGAGTGCCTTCCCAGTGTTGTCTAACAGGTTCCTTGAGAACAGGATCTTGTCTTTTATTAACTGCTCAATCTCCCAGCTGAGAACAGATCTTAGCATGGAGTAGGTGCTCCAATGAATGAACTTAAAGCAGATAAGATTCTGAGGCCCGGAGAGGGTAAATTGCTGGCCCAGGGCTACACCCCTGATAACTGGGATTCCTTAACAAAGGTAAAAAAAAAGTGAAAAGCACTGAGAATAGTGGTTTGTCTTCAAAACCTCATCATTGAAAATACTACTATGGTTTTAGAGGTATCTTGAGTTTTAGAAATTAAATTTCTCTATTAAAAACACTACTTTTAGTAATTTTATTGTAAGTAAATAATTTATAATTATAATAGTGTTGTGAGGATTAATGAGAACTTAGAACACTGCCTGTACTTTGTAAGCACTGTATGTGCTTGATTTGCCTTAAGTGTCACTAATCTTGTAAAGGACGGTTCATTGAGTAAAGTCTGATTTTAATAATAGGGATATTATATTACCATCTAAACACTACCTAAATACAAAGTATTTTGTTGGCCAAACAACTAGAACATAGCAGTTTAGTAGGAGTTGTCCATAGAGAACTAAGAAGTATAACAAAGTGTTGTTGTTTAGCCCGGTAGAGTCTTTTATTTTCATTTTTTATTAAGGTATTATTGATATTCACTCTTATGAAGGTTTCACATGAAAAACAATGTGGTTACTACATTTACCCATATTATCAAGTCCCCACCCATACCCCGATGCAGTCACTGTCCATCAGCGCAGCAAGATGCCACAGATCCACTGTTTGCCTTCTCTATGCTACACTGTTCTCCCCATGATCCCCACACCATGTGTACTAAACATAATACCCCTCAGTCCCCTTCTCCCTCCCTCCCCACCCACCCTCCCACAACCCTCCCCTTTGGTAACCACTAGTTCCTTCTTGGAGTCTCTGAGTCTGCTGCTATTTTGTTCCTTCAGTTTTGCTTCGTAGTTTTACTCCACAAATGAGGGAAATCATTTTAGCCCAGTAGTCTTAAACACTGTTGACACAGCAGTCCTATCAATCAAATATTTTTTGCTTGCATCTGTAGCGTCTGTGTATTTGCGAATTATTATCATTATAAAATACACACAAAAAAGAAATAAAAGAATGAGACAAGTAAACAGGAGTATTTTTTTCTGTATCCAGGAGATGAGCTTGTACCCTGCATTTTTTATCTGGTTTAGAAAGACTAAAAGCAGTCTGTAGAGGAGAAAGCACATAGCATTTTTGGAAGGCCAGTTTGCTAGATATTTAGAGTGGTTTTAGAGAAATTTTTAGAGAAATTGACAGAAGTAAGCTGTCAGGCAGATTGAGTGTAGGATGTTTTGGGGAGTAAACCAGAAAGCTGTCCCTGGCATCTGCTTGAGGGGGTCACAGACCAGACTCCTCAGACTCCTAAAGAGTCTCTGTGAGAATAATCACAGCCCTTCCTCCTAACTGATTATCCTGGACTCGCTGGACTGGACAGAAAATGTAGTTCATTGACCAGGCTTGCAAAAATTGCTTTTTATTTCAATACTTTAAAAGGAACCTACCTGAACAGTGTTGTAATGGAGTCAAATCAGTCATTTGGAAGTGCAGAAGTGGAAGTACGTGAAATCACGGGGCCAGGCCTTGCCAAGAGGTCTGGGCAGATGGGAGGGTAGGGAGGACGGGACTCTGACCGAGGGCCCCGAGAGAGACCAGGGTGGAGGCTGCCCAAGTCTCCAAAAAGGTAGGAACAGAGCCTAGAGGGGGGCGTGACTGTTATTACTGTGGAATATTTGCTGGTAAATTAGTCTTATTTTCCCCACAACTTAACATTGGCTAAGATGGTTAGATACTTGCCCTGTTCCTGGATTTAAAAGATCACGTGCAGCAGACTGTCACGGTGATCACCTGTTGTTTGCTCGCCCAGGGTCAGTCATATAGTGCTCCGAGGTAGAAGTCCTCGGCCTGGCCATGCCATTGACCACCTCAGGCCTACAGGTGGTCATGAATTTCTTGGGGATGATGATTTGGGAGGGTGATCAATTCTGTTGACCTCTGGGACTGGGTCAAACTACTGTTGTAAATTGGGAATTTCAGACAGATTTAGAATTCAGATGATTGTTTCTTGGAAAACTAAAGGCAGACTGTACAGATAAGTGATAGATTGCCCAAAGCTTCACTTTCATTTGAGAACCCACAAAACTATGCATCGAAAGACAGTGGAGTTTGACATCATTTCAACAGGGATGACATCATTTCAGCATTTCCACAGACCATTTCCATAAACAAAATACTTGAGTACTATTGGAGTGTTTTTAGCAGAAGCATTTCACAAGAAGAGAGGAAAAAAGCCTCTTCTGGAAATAGGAGGGCCAGATATTAAAGAACCAGAGGAAAAAGCAGAAAGGCACCCTTGATGCGTACCTTCCATTCCCTTAGGAACTTCCTGAAAGATGAGATAGTCTTTGGCAGCATTCAGCTCTGGCGATATTTTCTTAAATGCTGGGTAGAATGTCATTCAGAGAACTAGTAGTAAGTATTCCTTTCCTTAATTACACGTAAAAGGCTTAGTCACTCTCATGAATTACGGGTTGATGTTTTTGTGGTAGGGATGGAGAATTTGAGAAGCTGGGTAGTTGGCAAATACTTAGAAGGGATAGGACTAGGATTAGAAACTGATAAAAATAAGGCTCTGAGGTTGCTAGGAGTCCTTGAGAAAAGTGACCTCATCAAAAGAGTGAATCAAGGAAAAGTTATGCTGATTCCAGAAGCATCACTCACTGGGGCACTGTATCCCTTTCCCTTCTCACTCTCCGAATGGAAAGCTGCGGGGCCGCTCAGAGCACCGCCCCCCCCCGCCCCCACCCAATGGCAGCTGTGCCCGGAAATCCCAAGTCCTGGGGTTGTTCACACAGTAAAGGAAGATTCATGCTAACACGTGGTTCTAGCGTACAGATTATAATCTGCTGAATCCTTTTTAAAGGATGTGGGAAAGCGACAACATTCAGAACTAGGTTCTGAACTAAGAGACCTACTTTGTAGACATGAAGGAAGAGCTTGTCATTTTTGTTCTCTGATCTTGAGCAGATCCCTTGTTCATGTTGGGTCACAGTTTCCTTGTGTAAAAATAAAGATTTGTTGGAATAGTCTCCTAAAGCCCCTTCTGGTTCTAAATAAGTATGTCCATTTTGAGTGGATGGGGTGGGGGAAGGAGGTGTCATTTGCTTAGCCCTGTCTCCCGTGTGTGCCAGGGGCTTTGCTGGGATAGTTCCTTTATTCCTCAGTATTTCTTTCACTCTGTAAATCATTCCCTTGAGGTAGGGCTATCGCTGTTCCCAGTGCACAAATGAGGGTGAGTAACACGGACAGGCTCACTCAGCTGCCACCAACAAATGGCTGGGCTGGAACACAGTGAGAAATGGTCATAATCGTACGAACAGTGACTCATCATAACTTTTGAATGGAATGGAAAAGTCAGTGTTTTGGGTATTAAAATTGTTTCATTTTCTCACAGGGTACTGAGAAGTAAAACAAATTTCTTAAAGACAGCAAGATCTCAGATTCTACCCCTGGAAGGGGAAAAACTCATTTTTTGGATCATTGGGATTTGAGGGAGGGGCAATGACACCCTAGTTTTTACTGTCAGTCTGAGTTGGAGCCAGGTCTGATAGAGACAAGGGGAAGAAGATAACAAGAAGGCAGATTGCATCTCTACACTGATAGAACTAATATCAGAGAATATGATTTAAGTGTGTGTCCAGAGTGTTCCTCCTAATACCAAATTCCACATGGTCATGCCTGGCTGCTCACAGGCCTTACTGGACCCCCAGGGCTCCCCAACATGGAAACCTGCTCCCATGCAGCCGGAGTGTTGGAAAGGCCTTCACCGTGTGCGTCCAGAGAGTAGCTTGGTCCTTGGGGAGAAGCAGCAGGGAGGGGCTAGGTCCCACCCCCAGTTTCTGTTCCTATACTTAAATGATTAGATAAGATTTCCAGGAAGAGTAGTGAGGGGCCAGGAGAGAGGTCGGGATGGTAGGACACAGGAGCCAGGCACACAACCCTGCACCTTCCCCCCAGCTTCCAACCCCCCAATGATAAATGCTGTTCTGTTTCCCAAGGCCAGCATCATTCTGGATAAATTGTTTTTTTCTACTTGAGACACTGGCTTTTGTAAAAGTGAAGTTGGTTTAAAAACACCAAAATCCCTGAACCATATTGCTGAGGCTGCTGCTGCTCTTCTTTTCATTTTGGTAGAAGTCAAAGTAAAATATTCTGGCATATGTTAGTCATTTTATGTTCTAAGAAAGTCACTGTAACTGTGCTAATAGCAATATTTTCAGCAGCCGTATTCAAGCACATGCCTTTGGAACTGTACAATACCTTGCAACTTCTGGTGGGGGTGGTGCATAGGTGGAAACTTCCAGGTGAACAAAAACTGCCCCTTTCCCTATGGCTGTTGAAGTGCGCCCTGCAAGAGACTGAGGTTTGAAGTTGTTCTCCCCACTCACACACTATTTTTTCCCAAGAGTAGTAGAAGATATTCAGACTGAAAATAATCATGGGCAATTGGCTTGTCATTTTCTAAAGTAACCTTTTTATTCAAGTAAAGCAAATTCGCTCAAGTAATTTATTCATAGGAATTACAAAACATGTCATTTAAAGTGGGTGTTGGGATATTCAGGTCATTTAGAAGTCTGTGGTTAAAAATAAAATGACCTACATATATAGCTCTACTTTTTTTTTTCTTAAGAGAAGTTTAAGCTTTTAATTTTTGTTTGACACTGGTCCTGATTCTGTTTCTGTTGGAGATGTAAGTAGCTACTCTTCCAGTGTTCCAAATAAAGAAAAGTCCTTCTCTTCTTCTTCATCGCGTCTTGCCAAGTTTTGTGAGTTCTGTGTCTTTTCTGATACGAGGCGTGTATGTATGATGAACAGAGAAACTGGAGAAGGTGGTGAGCAAATGACTCCTCCAAGAAAAATCAAAGACAGTTTGTTAATTGTTCTGAGAACTCCTTTCCTACTTTAAAAGGAGGGAGCACTTGAAATGGGGACTTGTCCCAATCTGCTTTTGGGCAGTAACTGGAGCATAAAATGTTGAAAATCAATTATGTATTTAGGGAGATGAAACAGGCTGACATATTGAAGGCATATTGTGTTCTGTTTTGGTGGACAAAGCAGGGCAGTTACATCATATTCATGCAGTAAAATTGTGTCCCCAGGGGGTGAGACACAGAGGATAACATCCTGATGTACCCAAACTTAACAAACATGAGAATATTTATGCTGTATGTGCCATTTGTTCTGGGGAAGAAATCCTATCTTAAAAATCGGCTCTGCTTTTTTGGTTGTTGGCTGATAAGTAAAGAATTTGATTTAAAAATGCATTCTTGGCCCAGATTTATAGCAATATGGTCAATTTGCAATGCATTAAACATTCCCTCTGTCAGTCAGGTGGCCAGATTTTTGCAGAGAGCAGAGAGAGTTACAGACTTCTCCTGTAGCCCACCGTGCCTCACACAGTGCCGATGGCTGCATAGCTCTTCGTAGATTTGCGGGGCACTTGCGTGTGTGTTGTCTTAGGTTCACTTGATAGGAGAGGCCCCTGAGAACTGGGCTGCGTTGAGTCTGAGGCCGCATGACTCATAAATAGCTATTAGTCGGCTAAGGCTGCCGTAACAAAGTACCACAGACTGGGTGGCTTAAACATCAGGTGTTTATTGTCTGAGTTCTGGGGGCTAGAAGCCCAAGATTAAGGTGGCAGCAGGGTTGGTCCTTCAGAGGCCTGTGAGGGGGCAATGTATTCCAGGCTTCCCACCTTGGGGTGTAGATGACCGTCTTCTCCCTGGGTCTCTTCACATCATCTTCCCTCTAGGCATGTCTGTCTCTGTATCCTAATTTCCCCTTTTTTTCAAAGGACATCAGTCGTACTGTATTAGGGCCCACCCTAATGAGCTCATTTTAACTCAATTACCTTTGTGTAAAGACCATTTCTCCAAATAAAGCCACATTCTGAGGCCCTGGGAGTAAGGACTTCAACATGAACTTGAGGGCAAGGGGGTCAAGGGTGTGTGTGTGTGTGTGTGTGTGTGTGTGTGTGTGTGTGTGTGTGTGTGTGTGTGAGTGAGTGAGTCTGTGTCTGTCTGTCTGTCTGTCATAATTCAGCCCATAACAGCAGATCTGGGGTCACACTCTCTTCTTTGTCTCCACATTCAACAGCTTTCCCCAGCCCTGTTTAATACGTATTTGTTGTTCGGTTTATCTGCAACCTGGACAGGGAAGGCCAAACTTCCTACTCACAGAAATACCAGCTCCTCTCCTCACAGCTCCCTGCCATGCTGGCTTATAGGTCAAAGGAATTTCTTCAATGGCAACAGTTCTGCTTGAGTTTTTTAGTGAGTTTTGAAAACATTGATCTTTTCTCCCTTTGACCCCTGGAGTACAGAAATACTTATCATTTGGTATACACCTTAGTTTTAAAGAGATATAAACTGTGTACTTTGCCTGTGATCTTTTCGCCTTTAGTCTTTTTGGAATATGTTTTTTGTGCTGCTGGGGGAAAATTGATCATCGGTATTTAAGGACAGCCAGCCACCCAGGTAGTTGGGCTTTTCACTGTCTGGCAGCAGTGGAAATCAAAGTACCAGCTAGTTTCACCCACACCGAGGTGGGGTTAGTACTGAGAATGTCATATTTACAAGACAAAATAATATCCTATCCTATCACTGTCAATCCTCCATATTGAAAGGGATCTTTCTTCCTAAACAACATGTGTGCCCCAAAGTTTATTTAAGAAATTTCCAAGGGTAGTACAGTTTGGTTCAGGACTGTAACTTGTGGTGGATGGCCCTGTGCCTGTTGGGAAATAAGTGTTTGCAGTGGTTCTGAGTTGGGAGTCCTACTGGATACACCTTTGTGTGTGTGCTTCTTGGGATAAATGCAGTTTTCAAAGTAGTTTTAGGCTTGTTTATATTTTACGTTTTTTGTTTTTGTTTTTAATTGAAGGACCCATGCCAAAGAAAGTGCAGCATGTAAAAATTTAAAAGTAATACTCTGAATGAAACGGTTTGGGACATTCTCTTGCGCTTGTTGATTTAGAGCCTGGCAGGATTCAGGGTGTGTGTTGAATGCTATTCTAAAACAGGCATGGATCAAAACCTCTTGTCACTGTTGCCCAGCGTCCCACAGTTCAAAGGCAGAAGTTACATAGTGCTTGGCAAGAAGCTCCCATTTCGTATATTTGTTGAGAGAAAGTGAGAATGAAGCGTCTGTGTAGAAGTATTTTGTGATGACGGAAGATATCTGCTGTAGACAGGTATTAAAAGTCTATCCCACTGGCCTCATACTCTATTTGCTGCAGATGCATTCCCAAGGGGCCTCCAGATTGAGAAGAAAGCCCACTGTTGTACGTTAAAATAGTTTACACTCCTCTTCTTAAACTATTATAGGAAATGCAATAGTATTTGGCTTTTGAGAACATGAATTCATAGTGCATTTGGGGTCTTTGCAATCATTACCAACTTAGTTCTAGCAAATAGCCACAAAGCAAATTATGCGGGCTCTAGTAATTCATTTTTTAAAAAATTGTGCTAAAATAAAGTAAAATTTATATTTTAACCATTTTTAAGTGTACAGTTCACTGGTAGCAAGTACATTCGAATTGCTGCTTATTCCTCATCTCCGTCCACCTCCAGAACTCTTTCGTCATTCCCAAGAGAAACTCTGTACCCATGAAACACTACCTCCCTGCTCCCCTTTCCCCTGCCCTTCCAACCTGGGTTCTACTTTCTGTCTCTATGACTTCACCTGTTCTGGGTACATCATGTAAGTGAAATCGTCTATCTTGTTTTTTGTGTCTGGTGGATTTAGTAATTCTTTAGTGGTATCTGAATAGCTTTCACCATCTACCATTTTCTTTTTGATCATAAAATAATTCAGTAGGTAACTTTGAATCTTAAAGCTCTAGGTCGGAAGTTCAAAACTCACATGCCTTACAGGGACCAGAAGGTGGTAACGTCTAATGTTTATGAGCAGTTGCTATGCATCCGGCAGAGCTCTAAGCACTTTGCAGTTAACAACACCTTTCCCCTCGCACCAGCCCTATGAGGTAAATACTATTAATAGCCCAGTTTTGCCAATGGGAAACTGGAAGGTGAATTACTTGCCTAAGATAATATGGCTAGTGTGTGACAGAGCAAAGATTCCAGAGCCCAAGCTCCTAAGAAGTTCCTCGATTATGGGCAGGTGGATGGGCTGTGAAAACAGAATCCTGAGCCAGTGAGGGAGCCCGCTGATGGTAAAGGACTAATCAGTGGGGTGCTGGAGGTGCAGGTGCTGCTCAGCTACCCTAGGTTGTTGCTGGGTTGAAGGTGGCTCAGAACTGCTGGCACACACGTTCCAGGAGAAGCTAGACCTCCTTATTTATAAATGACCTTTTAATTTCTAAGTGTTGGCAGTGTAACTCAATCAAAAAAATAAATAAATAAAGCAGGTGGGCCAGGCAGAGTATCTGTGGCTCACTAGTTTGAGACCTTTGCTCTAGAGGTTTCAGGATAACCTATACTTACCCAGGCCTCTAACAGTTTGTATCCCTGGGACACTCATCAGTTGGCATTGTTTGGACCCAGAGGCAGGGTCTTGCTGATCATTATTTCCCCAGCTGCAATTCCATATAGCAATTTTCAATAAATGTGTGCTGATCGAATGAGTCTTTACAGCACTCATGATTTCTTCCCACATGCTACCAAGAGCTCACCGAAAGTCTAATTTAAAGCAAAACAAAGCCAGTTGATTTTATGAGGCTCCTATCCTTTCATGAAGAGCTTCACAATTGACTGTTTCATTTTGGCCTCTGCTGAGTTAACAATGCTGATTAAACTAGGACTTTAAAGTGTTTTGTTTTTGTTTTTTTAGAAAGTCCCAGTAAAGAAATTAAAATACATGCTTTGTATAACAAATACAAACCTGAACCTCCTTATTTTAATAACAGCCACCAACTTTTATGACATGTTTACTGCATGTTAGCCACTGTGTTAAGGATCTTTCACACCTTGTTTTCTTTAATTCAGAGTCAACTAATTAAGAATTTATGGATTTATACTTGGAAGGACTTGAACACACCTAATTCACTTTGTTGACTTTGTATGTGAGGCTGGTCAGAGCAAACAAATTTAACAGGTTAGTCCAAGGTCATACATCCTGTGTATGGTACAGTCAGGACCCTCTGGCCACACACGTCTGTTGGGTGGTATAGACATAATCCTCTTGGATACACACATCTGTTACATGGTGTAGCCAGTGTCTCTTTTTTTCTCCCATCCAGTAGTCTTCTTCTAGCCACCGTAGTGATTCTGCTTTTATCTTTCCATCATCCGCAGGAACTTTATGTGTTCCGCAGGAGGCTTTATGTGTGTTATCCCTCATAAACAGCTTCTGAGCTGAGGATCATTACCAGGGTATTTGAAATAGTGGCTAGTGCAGGTGTAGTATTAAGAGTATCTATTGTGCCTTTGTGAGATGCCTAGAGTCTGGAGTTACAGGTGGTTCTGAAAAAGGGACCCAAGTCTTTACCTAATTAGCACAGGACCCTTTGAAAGAGCTGGCCATTTTACTGTAATACTATAAATGAGAATGTAAGGAGAATGTTTAGCTTCCAACAGGTAATTCACCTCTGAGTGACACAGTCATCATCACATTCACCCAACATGTGACCCTTTGCCCACGTTTGGTAGATGACAGTGGTTTGCAAGTCCGTGTTTGCAGCTGGAGGGCAGCGTTTGGGTCCTTCTCTCATGCAACTGAAAATTAAGGCTTTTCTTTTTACAAGTTATTTTCCCAGTGACAAAAGTAATCTGTGCTTCTGGTGCAAATCTTTTTAAAACCACAGAAAAGTGATTTCCCTTTCAGAAATTCACTGCACACATTTAAAAGAGCAAATTCATGTTAAGTTGAAGAGAATACCACTGAAATTGAAATACAAGGAATTGCTGAGCTAAGATCAGTGTTTTTTCACATTTCCTGTCTGCCACGCAAACCCAAAGGAGATTGCTCCGCTGTTAAAAGAAAAAAATATGTATGAAAAATACGGACAATCCAGCACAGGAATCTTCATTACAGGTGGTCCACATGCAAGAGAAGGGCACACCCTATAGTGTAGATATAAAAAAGAGCAAGAGTGTGCGATACAGACCTTAAGTTGGTGGTTGAGGAAGACTGGAAAATGGGGACATGAAACTGCTACTCAAAAAATTAAAAACATAAGACCGCTGACAGTTTTTCCTAGAGGAATTAATATATCAATTTCTTTTTCATTGCAAAATTGTGTAAGAAAAGAGTTCTTTAAAAAAGCTTAAAAGTAGGCTTGAAAATCCTGGATATACATTATTTACTTGCTCCCAAGAGCCTTTGGAGGTGTTCCTAGTCTGATCATTGAAGATTTGAAGGCTAATAGAGGGGAAGCAACGTGACTCCTTGAGGTGACACAACTTCTCAGGGGAATGGCCAGAAAGCCACCCTTTCTCGGCTGGCTCTCTTAGTGGCCTACTACAGGAGATTAGGGATTGCATGGGGACAGTTTAGTTCGTTACCTGGCAAGCTGGTTATTCCAGACACAGTTGTAATTTTGGGATTTAGCAGGAAAGCCCTCTGAGTCACTGGAATAGACAGTTCATGCATGTCATATGCACCTTCTAAGTGTGTGCCCAGCGTCCCTTCTATCTGGAGGCCATTTGAAATGTGGATGTTGGTGTATTTTCAGGGATCCTAGCCATTAAAAATGATAATCTGGAAATGAGAAATGGAGGTAGGCCGCAGAGGTCTGCCTGGGGAAGGCCATCAGCTAGGGAGGAACATGTGCCGTGCAGCCTGATGGGTCTCTTGGTAGGACAGTAACTGGGTTTTTGTGATGACTGCAGGCTAGGTCTTGTTAAATTCCCAAATAATCATCAGTGCATACTACATACCAGGCCCTGAACATATTATGATAAACAAATTAGGGTCCCTTTCTTACAGTCTAGGAGGGCAGATGGTTTCCTATGCAAATACAAGACAGTGTAATAAGAGGAACCTGGAAGAGGTGGATGGGGTGTAGTGCTCGCTCAGGGGAGACTGGGACCTCTGCTCTGGTTGAGAATGGGAGGTGGCGGGGCTTGAGGAGTGACTAGGAGTCGTCTAGGTGGAGTAAAGGGACATTCCAGATAGAGGTCTGTGTATGTTAATAAGGTGGCTGGAATCTGGGTAGTAAATGTTAAAGATAGTTTAACTCCAGATGGATAACCGAGGTCTTTTAAAAGTCATACAAATTGTCAAAAACCAGCAAGTAGTGAGGCATATAAAGAACCACATATGCTCATCAACCAGCCTAACAAATTTTAACTCTTTGCTGATTTGTTTTACTAACCCTGTTTTTTTTTTATGTGGTTAGAGCATTTCAAAGCAAAGTCCAGACATTAAAGCAGTTGACTTGTGAAGAGTTTGTAAGCATCTCTAACTGATCAGGAAAGCTCCCCCTCCCCTATGCCATTATCACAATACAATAAGGATAATTCCCTGATACTCATCCAATACCAGTCCATATGCATGTGTCCCCTGTTAATACAGGTTTTACCTTAAAGGGAGTGGTTTTGTTATCTAAAAGATGCATTTATTTAGTACTCCTAATTTTTCAGTGATACTAGATACACAGAGCATTAATTAATGTCATAGTTTTATTCCTTTCTTTAGAAATGTTACATAGTTTATCTGGTCTTATTTTTGGTTGTATTCAGTCGGACTGGCCCTGATGCAGGGCTGTTTCCTATAACCTTTTTTATGACTTACTTGTCATATAGCACGGCCTTTCCTGGGATTCAGAGAACGCTCAAAACAATGAGGGCTGGATTACAAACAGCTTAGGGTCCTCTGACCAGTTCCTTTGCTTCAGTTTGTAGCAGTCAGTGTTGAGTTCATGAGTTGGGAGTGTGGAGTCGGCTGGGCATAGTACTAGCCCTGCAGCCGGTGAAAGCTGTTTCCTAGATGCCTTCTTGGCGCGACCAGCTCAGTGTCAGCGCCAAGGTGTGCCAGGCTCGTTGCCATCTCCACAGGCTCAGCGTGGGTCTTCAGGGCTTGACCTGGCCCCTTGATGCCTTCCTCAACCGCCTCAGCCTGCTTTGGTTCCCCGTCCCCTCTCCCTTGCTCCTGCCCTGCGCTCCAGCCCTTAGTCATGCTAACCCGTATTGTTTTGACTTCTCTTTCATGTCGGTATTATGAAGCAGTAGAGAGATGGGAATTTGGAAGCCAGCATAATTTGAATTCCTGAGCCTGTTTCTTTCTTTCTTTCTTTTTTAATTGTGGTTTAAAAAAATTGCATAACATATCTACCCTCTTAACAAATTTTTAAGTGTACAGGCAGATTTTTAACTCTAAGTACAATGCTGTACAGCATGTCTCCAGAGCTTTTTCTTCTTTATGAGACTTTATACCCACTGAAAAACATGTCCCAGTTCCCCGTCCATTCAGCCCCTGGTGGCCCCCATTCTGCTTTCTGCTTCTATGAGCTTGACTACTTTTAAATACCTTGTATGAGGTGGAACTGTGCAGTATTTAACCTTCTGTCATTGTCTTATTTCATTTTGCCTAATGTCCTCGATGGTCATCCATGTTGTAGCCTGTGACAGGATTTCCTTCTTTTGTTAAGGCTCAACAGTATTCCATTATGTATATGCCACATTCTCTTCACCCATTTTTGTCTGCCAGGGGACATTTAGGTTGCTTACGAAGAGTATGTCAGTGGGCATGAGGATGCAAATGTCTCTTTGGGATCCTGATTTCAGTTCTTTCAGATAAATACCCAGAGGTGGGATGGATGGATCATATGCCTACCTTTCTCCTTTTAGGTTTGTAACGGGGAACTTGTGTAATGTGTGGCATACAAAGCGGGTCCTCTCCTGTCTAGAATCACTGGGCAGCTCCTCTCGGGCATGCATGTTAGCTGTGCTTTATTACAGGTAGGTAGTACTTCTTTCCTTATTAATGCCTTGCTGTTTTTGGCCATGCATTCAGTAACTTTGAGAATTATTTTGGAAAGAAGTCATCATATATCCACCCTCCACTCCAAAGTAAAAAACAAACAAACAAACCCTTTTATTCACTGGTCACTCACAGCAGCTGTGTCATTGAGGAAGTGTTGACACTGCTTTTGGATTTTAAATGACTACGTGTTGTTCCTTCCCAGGGCTGAAAAAATTGCAAGGTTGGAATTTTCAGGATGGTTAACAAGATCAAAAAGCAAAGATATAAAGCTGTGCGGGGGATTTTTTTTTCTCTACAAAATAATAATAGAAAGCAAAAAATTTTAAGTATTGCAAAAATAAGCTTTGACCAGAAAATAAAGGTTGCTGTTTTTCATGTTATTTTGAAGTGGAAGACAGGTTAGTCAGCTAGAGTTCTTAAGGTTGCCCAATTTTTTAAAAGGATATCAGTTATTAATATGTATATATACATTTAGCTTTGTTTGGAGGGTTTTAAAAGATGAATTGATTTCCTAGGAGAGCAGACTTACCTAGTTATTTTCATATTTTTAATTCCATAGCTATAGGCGTTAAAACTTTGAGGGGGTTGATTAGAAGCCGATTCCCCTCCACCCAGGGGAGACATAGTTGTAGCCATTTCTCTGATATTCAGGTTTCATCTTAGACCTAGTAGACGAGGGTGCCATGGCTTCAGCATACTACAGACAACAGGGGGTGTTGAATTCTCAGGGAAAAGAGATATCCTGTTTTTTCTTGCTTTGTTGATGTTTTGTGGCTGGGGTTTTAATTTCTGAGAGATCCAGATCCTGTGACTTATTTGTGTTCTGGCCAGAGAACCCCCAGCTTTTTATGATCTGAGTCATTTCCTAGTGAGGCTCAGTTTGGGCCTGCAACTCCTCACCCAGGAGTGGGGGCATATGGTGGGGGCAGCGACTTGGTGTCTGTAGCTGGGAGGAAGTCCAGTGTGCCAGGGGGAATGAACAGGGGACTTAAGTGCCAATGGCCTGGCAGATTGTGGTCTGGAGTGACCTAGGGCATCAGAGTGCCCTGTCTGCGTGTCCCCTGACCGGCTGTGGCCCTGTGGGTTCAGAGTGGACCTCCAGGCCCAAGGACAAGGAGCACATCAACCCCCAGGGACTTGCAGGTTATCAGGAGAAGAGCTCAGGCTCAGTTATCAGAACCCAGCTGGAGGGTGAGTTAGGACTGGAATGCAGTAGAAAGGAGCTGAGTTACTAACACCAGGTCAGGGCTGGTGAAGCAGCAAGAACAACTTGGCCCGAGCTGTTTAAATTTCTATTCTAGAAATTCTTGCTGGATTTCAGCCAGCAAGGGGAGGGTGGGAGCAAGGGTCAAGAGGCTTCAGCTGTGGGGAAGGAAGGGCCGTAGAAACTGAAAACATCAGGCCAGGCCTGGAAGTCCCAACAGCCTCGACCTGCAGAGGGAGGTTTTCAGGACCCTGGTAGGTCATCGTAGCCTGTTTGTAAATGAATGGGGCTTAGAGTGTGAGGGGCGTATTCAACAAAGAGTTTGAAACAAGACTGATGATTACTTTTGTGAACCTGAAAGTACATTTTGTTTTTAATTCAATTTAGATAAAAGACTCCTTAAAGCATGTGTAAACCATAACCTTGTATTATACAACTACCAGTTAAATTCATTAAAGTACTATCTTCACTAAACCCCTTGCAGATCAGTATTTTTTAATGCTATTACTTAGCAAGACCTAATTATGCAGTTATCCATAATCAGTTCTGAATAGATGAATGATTGAAGCTATTTGAGGTTAGGTTGCTTTAGATCAAGGAGAAATGCACCCCAGCCTTTGTGGTTCGGATGTGTACACACAATGGTGTAGAATTTATTCCTGGGCTCTATGTGCCATACAGATTAGATTCTAAGATAAACCAAAACATGCCCCAATTAATCACAGAATTTGAACATTTAAACCTCTTTTCATTTTTACTCTGTAAGAAAGCAAGAAAATCAATACCTTTAAAGACTATAGAAATGCTTGGGTTATTTTATTTATTTATTTTTATTTATTTTTTTTATTAAGGTATCATTGATATACACTCTCATGAAGGTTTCACATAAAAAACAATGTGGCTACTACATTCACCCATATTATTGAGTCCCCCACATACCCCACTGCAGTCACTGTCCATCATTGTAGTAAGATGCCACAGAGTCACTACTTGTCTTCTCTGTGCTACACTGTCTTCCCCATGATCCCCCCACACCATGTGTACTAATCACAATAACCCTCAATCCCCTTCTCCCTCCCTCCCCATCTGCCCTCCCACACCTGTCTCCTTTCGTAACTGCTGGTTCCTTCTTGGAGTTTGTAAGTCTGCTGCTGTTTTGTTCCTTCAGTTTTGCTTCATTGTTATATTCCACAAATGAGGGAAATCATTTGGCACTTGTCTTTCTCTGCCTGACTTCTTTCACTGAGTATAATACCCTCTAGATCCATCCATGTTGTTGCAAATGGTAGGATTTGTTTCTTTCTTATGGCTGAATAGTATTCCGTTGTGTGTATGTACCACATCTTCTTTATCCATTCATCTACTGATGGACACAGGTTGCTTCCATGTCTTGGCTATTGTAAATAGTGCTGCAGTAAACATAGGGGTGCATATGTCTTTTTTGCATCTGAGAACTTGTTTTCTTTGGATAAATTCCTAGGAGTGGAATTCCTGGGTCAAATGGTATTTTGATTTTTAGTTTTTGAGGAACCTCCATGTTGCTTTCCATAATGGTTGAACTAGTTTACATTTGCACCAGCAGTGCAGGAGGGTTCTGCTTGGGCTATTTTAAAACACACTCTTTTAAATGCCTCTTTCCTTAAGATCATCTGGCCGTAGGGCTTCTAGATGGATGGAGTGGCACAGGGTCAGCAGACATCAGCTTGATAAACAGAGGTGGGGCGTGTGGTGTCCACACAAAGGTGAAGTCTATCTGCTCAAGGAAATGTTTAATCTGGTGAGGAGCTGTACTCACAAATACAGTGAGAAAAGGTAGATGGAAAGTGATGCGTATGTGGCAAGTGTGAGAGTAGCTAGACCGAAAGGTTTCTGATCATCACGGAGTGGTGCGGGTTGTGTACTTGCCTCTGACAGTCTGTCCTTGTGTCAGTGACACTGGAGGCCACATAGAGACAGGACGTTGTGGATGCATACAGTGCCCACTCCCGTTTCTGAGAACCCCTGGGTCGTAGGGCCTGAGGCTGGCCACATGGGCATCTTCTCTCCTGCGTATAGTGGCTGGAGACCCGCTGAAAGTGAAATAACCTTTTCTTGCTGCCTGGGATAATCTCTCAGAGCTACTAATTGTGCTGTTTTGAAGTGCTTTGTTTTGGTGTACTTGGACGCTTTTGGGGATTGAAAAGCTATTTAAACTGTATAAGCCTATAATCTGCTTGGAATTTTATAAACTGTCTCTTGTCAGTCATAATTTCTCAGGGCTGTCATTGTGCCTTGATCCAGCAGTTGTCCTCCACCCTTTTAATTTATGGTGACCTGGGAAACCAAGTATTTCCCTTCTGTTAAAATTGTGTCTACAAGAGGATCAAAATAGCTCTCAGGAAGGGCCTGGGAAAGAGGTGTTGGATAGGGGTGGGGAGAGGCTGGGAAGTTGAATTGTGTGTAAATTTAGTTGCAGATTCTGGCAGCTGCAAAGACTGAATGAATCTTGGTTCCTAGTTGTTTGCTGAACAGTTGAGATTGCTAGCTCATGACTTCTGTCTTCCCTGCTTTTCCCCACTAGTATGTAAATCAATCTTTTCTCCCACCCTATTCTGAATCAAGTTTGTTGGGGAAATAGAGGAATGAAAGTTTTCTCAGGGAGAACGAGAAGGTGAGTGAAGGAAAATCAGGGGCTGAGGCCAGAGGCTTGGTCTGTCAGTCAACCACTGGTCTTGAAAGCTACGATATACCGAGGCCTGTGGAAGATACAGAGGGGGATGTGGGCCCTGCCTTCGCACACTGAGTTGGGAGAGGGAAATAACAGACCCGGAACCCTCCCATGAAAGTGGTACAGAAGTCATATTGGTACAGATGGCCCGCAGGACATACTTGGGAGACATTGGTAAAGGGCAGATAAGGCAAAGCTGATTAATTCACGGTGAGAGACAGAAATTGAGGAGGCATCCTAGCTGGACACCTGCTTTTTGTCTCCATCACAGAGGGCAGGTGGAAGGCATGTAGCCCTAAGAACTCAGGAACCTGGCTTAGAGCCTAGAATTAGCTCCTCAGCTGGAGGCTGCCTTCCCACCCTCCTCCCCTTCACCCAGGTGCCCAGGTTCTCTTATCTAGTCACTGCTGCACCTGAGAACACCGTGCTGCTAACTGCAGTTCAGTTCAGATTCAGCCCTCGTGTGAGCCGACTGGTTCTACACCTAGGAAAGTTCTCTTCTTTGGGCGCTGTAATTCCAGGCGTTTGTCCTGAAGTGAGTGTGTGCTTTGTCAGATTTGGTGTGCAAGGAACTATGCATCTTGGGTAAAAACAAAACAGCAGTTATTCGACAAACCAGGAGAAACTATAGTGGTAAATAGTTTAGATTTGTCACATGTGAAAACCAGCATATTGTAATCACTGTCAGGGCGTAAACACCTGACCTAGGGATGCTCTTTGTAGATGAGCTTTGAATTGCTATCTCTTGCCACCTTGATGAGGGGGCCATCCAGGGCTTACTTGGGAGCATCGCAGTTGGTCCCCACTGCTGTCTTCTCAGGGAGGGTGCACCTCCAGCCCACACTTGGCACCCACCTGAGTGATCATCACCTGCAAGTTGTTAGCCACTTGAGCTTCCTCCAGCTCTCTCCCCTTCCCAGTTTTTAGGCATAAACACTGCCCCCCCCCACCTCCCCACCCCCGCCATATGCACAGGAGGCAGGTCACAGGCAGTGGTTTGCAGTCCTGGCTTTGCATGAGAATCAGCTGGTCAGCTTTTAAAAGTACTGACATTTGGGCCCCCTCTCCAGAGATCCTGTTTTAATTTTTCTGGGCATCAGAACTTTTAAAGCTTTCCAGGAGATTCTAGTGGGTGGCCGAGATCGAAAACCACTTCACTGTTTGAAGGACACCTGTCTCAAGGAAATGGAGGGACGGGGGGCTGTAAGATTTGAAATGGAAATAGGTATTTTTAAATATATGCCTTTTGCTGCTCAAGTCCCAAATAGATTCCAAGTCTCTAAAGTTCTTCCTTATTTCAGCCTGCTTTCCATGAAGCACCAGTTTCCAAAATGAAACAAAATAAAAACGAGTTCTTTTGCTCACTTTAGGATCACTATGGTATTGTTTTCCACTCTGTCCTGGCACCTGCCTGTGCCCTGGGCCTCCTGGGGCGCTCTCAGCCTGGCAGGTTGTGACAGAGAGGCCCTGTGGATAAAATGGTAGTTCCTGGGGCCAGGATTCTCACCCGGCCCTGGTTGACTAGCTCATTGCATACCTGTGGGCAATACATGGCTATTGACTCTATATAAAAAGCTCCACCCAGTACCCTGGGCACGACATGGTGGCAGGGCTGCAAGGCTGCAGGAGAGCAGAGCAGAGGCTGGAGTGGTAGCAGCGCCGAGGACAGAGGCCCAGAGGATGACTGTGTGGGATGACGGTGCAGAGAGGCCCAGAGGACGGCTGTGTGGACAGAAGGACCCAGAGGCAGAGGCCGGCTTGCTGCATGCAGACTCTCTGAGTGAACGGGCTTCTAGTGACTGACCTACCACCTGGAAATGAAGTTGGGTATAACTCTTTCACCCCAAGAAGGTTTTGCTATCAATGTCTTTGGTCACACTAAATCCATAGCAGACTTGCCCGGGGCTGAAACCCATTGGCAAGACAGGCCCCCATCGTGGTGGTTGACCTTGCTGGGCCTCATCCTCCAGTGGAGCTGGGCTCAGTGCTGTCAGAACCTTTGGGCTGGAGCGTTTAGACTGACACAGGGAGTTCGTGGTCACATGCCTTGGGCTGTGAACACAGTCAATAGTCTTTGTTTTGTGGTCTGAGGAGGCCCAGTGCTGGGTGTCTCACTCGAGGATTTCAGCCCTGGGCAAGTTCACTCTGGATTCAGTGAGACTGAAAAATGACAACGGAACATTCTTGGGGTAAAAGGGTTTATACCCAATTTATTTTCATGAGGACAGGTCAAGCACTGGAATCCCATCCGCCTCAGGGTAAATCTGTATGCAGCAAGCAGGTCTCTGCCTTGGGCCTCACACCATCTCGCAGCCCCAGAGCACTGGGTGGAGCTCTTCACATGGAGTCAGTAATAGCCTATTGCCCACACATGTGCAAGCCTGCGCCTGCGAGCATTGCACGTGCACAGTGGGCAAGCAGACCAAGGTCAGGTGAGAATCCTGGCCATGGAACTCCCATTTTCTCTACACTAGGTTTCTAGGAGGATACTTGAGAGAAAAAGAAATTTTTTTTGTATGAATAATTACTTCTGATAGCTTAACAACTTTGAAGTCTTTCTGTGCATCCTTGAAATGCACAAAAAGGACCAGGAGGTAAGCCTAACAGTTCTTCTCAGAAGCGTTTTAAGTTTTTTTTTTTTCTGGGGCCAATTGGGAATGAGATCTGCAAATTAAAAGCTAGTGATTGGCAGTTGAAGGTTATCATTCACCCAGTCTTTCAACTCCCATGTTCTAAGTTCCATAAAAATTCATCCAGAAAATATATTTGTCATTTTGAGTTTTACATGAAAATGTTCATGTGGCATTGTGGATGAAGTGAGAGTTCCTGGGGCCAGGATTCTCACCTGGCCGTGGTTGACTAGCTCACTGCACACCTGTGGGCAATGCATGGCTGTTGACTGTATATGAAGAGCTCCGCCCAGTGCTCTGGGCGCAACACCATGGCCCAGTGGCATGGCTGGCTGCAAGGCTGCAGGAGAGCAGAGCAGAGGCTGGAGTGGTGGCAGCGTGAGGACAGAAACCCAGAGGATGGCTGTGTAGACAGAGGGGCCCAGAGGCAGAGACCAGCTTGCTGCATGCAGACTCGCTCTGAGTGAATAGGATTTCAGTGACTGACCTGCCACCTGGAAATAAAGTTGGGTATAACCCTTTCACCCCAAGAAGGTTTTGCTGTCAATTTCTTTGGTCATATTGAATCCATAGCAAACTTGCCTGGGGCTGAAACCCATTGACAAGACTTGCTTGTTTTTCGAAACTGTCTTGGGCCTGAATTTGGATTGCACATTGAAAATGAATGGAGCCCTTTGAATAGAGGACTGCTGAAATACAAAAAGATTGAAAGTTCCATTTTTCTCTAATCTACCATTGAGCCTGAAGGATAAAAGGTAAACTGGAGGCACAGTTTCTCCTCTCAGTCTGGGAGGAGGGACCTGCTGTAGTTATAAGTAGCTTCTCAAATGCCACTCAGACTTCCTCTGTCTTGTTAACCTCCCCTTTTCCTTTCTGTAATTGCTGGATATGGCCTTTCTAACCCATGTAGGACCAAATACAGAACCTAAACTCTGTGATCTCATCACCACAAAAACAGGCTGTAGAGACAGTCCTTGTCGCAGGAAGCCGCCTCCCCTTGGGACCTCTATAACTCTGTAATTTACAGCAGTGCTTTTGTGCTCTTAAACACAGCAAGGACTCTTCCCCCTGCCAGAGGTAGCGTAACACATGGGTTGCTCTGGGTGGAGAAGAGACCAGAGAGAAATGTGTGTATAACCTGTTACAGATCTAACCTTTCACGGTGCATACATGTCCGTGCATCCTTGGGCAGAGGGGCTGGCTGACAGCAGGCATGTTGTGAACTGTGATGGACATTCTTTTGTATTTGTCTATTGCTTGTGGTTGGGGCAAACGAGAAGCCTGCTTTTCCTGCTGAGGTGTGCTTTGTGAAAGGAGGTTAGCTGAAGTAGTTGCAGCCGCTGTGAGATGCATGCCCTCCCCGGCTGCCTGAGCCCCTGGCAGAGTCAGGTGATCGCTTTTATGAACGAATAGTAGCCTCAGGTAGCTAAACTCCTGTTCACCAGGTGGTGCTGTCCTGCAGTGAATGCTCGAATACTACCAGTGAGGTCAGCAACCTGGCGAAGGGAGAGGCTGGGGTGCTCAGGAGCTCTGGCAGCATTTGTGGACTGTCACCACGAGATGAGGCCCTCTTGGAGGAAGTGTTTGACACGGGGTGACCACCTGGTCCATGTTGATTTCTCCTCCACCTTCTGCTTGCTGAGCTGTCGGCTGTCTCTGGAGTGGAGGGAGACTGAACTTGTCCCCTGGTTTCCTCCCAGAGAAAAGT
Organism: Manis javanica; assembly: GCF_040802235.1. Lineage (NCBI taxonomy): Eukaryota > Metazoa > Chordata > Mammalia > Pholidota > Manidae > Manis > Manis javanica. The sequence goes on from NC_133162.1 coordinate 126,032,117, forward strand.
TCCTGTGTGTGTTCTCATCTTTGAAGTCCTGGTGGGTAAGGGGGGTGGGCAGGTTTTCTAGAGTAGCTCATTAAACAGACTTAAAGGGGAGTCAGGCCTCCACCCAGCCTTCTGCAGGCACAAACCTATACATGCTGGTGCCCTGCCAAGGTGGTTTTGTGGCCTCGACATGACTACACACGATTTCGGCCTCTTTGGCAATGAAGCCTGGCAGCGGTGCTGTGAGGGAATCTATTTGGACAGAGCCTGGTGGTCGGTGTGGGTGACCGTGCATGGCACCCTTAAAACAGGACATTCTCCAGGATCGGTGTAGCTCTAAGAAGAACATTTCCCAGTGAAATGGACTCTGAGTCGGTCATGGGAAACCTCTTGTTGGAGTCCTTGAATCAACCAGCATGCATTGCGCAGCTGCCTGTAGTTGTGGTAGGAGCAGGAGGGCGGTGTGGGGGATGGGGCAGGCGAGACAGGCCTTGAGAAACTGGTAGAGGGGAGGTCAAGGCAGAAGAAGGCAAATGCTAGAGCTCAGGTCCCAGCAAGGGGAAGGTCAGGCGCAATGCTGGGGGGTGTGTGGCGGGCATGCACCGCGTGCTGGGAGGGTGACTCATCTCCAGAGCGGGGGAGAGGGAACGGGGGAGCAGAGGTGTGACCTTGGGCGGTGGGCTGGGGCCGGCGAGGAGGTGGGCAGGAACTGGGGGGAGAAGGTGCTGGCAGAATTTTCAGCACCCTGTGTGTTTTGGAGAGGCTCTCGGCTTGCTGTCTCAGATCTTTGAAACATTTGTGTATTGGCTCAGATCTTTGAAACACCCCCACTGGCACGGGTTAGAGAGAAAACCTGAGACGGAAGGAAAGCAGACACGCGGTCCCTTGCTCCAGGCAGGCGGCTTTCAGGAAATGTCCCTGGTCAGCTTGGACAGAGGGTATTGGAAGGAACATGCTGGCCAGCTGGTCACCCCGCTTGCCCCCTGGTAGCAGTGTGTGTATCTGCCGAGGTCTCCTCCTCCGCGTCGTGGCTTTGTGGGGAGTCTCAGGGAGGATGTAGCTGGTCCTATAGGCTGTGCTTCTTGTCACACAGGGCGAGTGTGCTGACGAGTTTTCTTCTCCTCCAGTTCTCTTTCTAGCTTCCTGTGGGTAGCGTGTCCCGAGGAAATATCTCGTGTCCCGTGGGGAAGGCAGCTGCTCTGTGGTGCAGTCCGAGTCGGGTGAGGCCAGGTGAGTGAGAACCAGGGCGAATCTGTATCCTGGCCACATTGTCCACAGTAGGTTATTTTCTGAGAATTTTGAGGGCTTTGAAGGTAAATTGGGTTTTTATTCAAAGAAATTTAAGAATAATTTTTAAAAAAATCAGTGTCTTAATTAGCATGTTAAAGCACTGGATATGGATGCTTCAATACAGTCTTTCAAAACTTCCCTGATTTTATTTATGTGCCCATTTCTGAGTCTTTGGACCCTTCTTATGTGCTGCTTATTGGCACAGCATTTTGCCACTAAAAACATTTCATGTGTTCTGTGAATGGCTTACTATCTTAGTGTACAGTTTGAAAACATATACAGCTGATAAAATTTTTTCAGATTTTTAATGTCAGACTGTCTACTCTTTTGTTTTTCTTAGTTTTTAAAATTTAAGTAGTATCGACCTTAGTTTCAGGTGTACAATGTAATGACTCAATCTATGTATATATTGTGATGTCTGTTTGTACATCATGAGAATGACATTTTCTAATCCCCATGAAAAACTTTGTGAAGCTTAATCAAAAACATCTCTTTAGCTACCAGGAGACAGGAATATTTATAACCTGCCATACTGGACTGTTCTTATGTTGGGTTTTTAGGGTCTTGCCAGTTACAACTGGCTTAGGTCCTGTCCCTCTCCTGTTCTACAGACTGTCTGCTAAGTTATTCCAAGTTGTATCATTCTTGGTTTCAAGGAGGACTTCCAAGTTGTGTGCATTAGCAACTTGAGGAAATTTGCTGAACTTCTGGACTTTGCTTACCTGTACTGCAGTCTTACGTGTGTACATTTTGAACCAGTAATACCTACTTCAAGAGATTAGGTGAGGCTGGAGGCACCCGATGGGTAAGCCTTTGTTGAATCCATCTTTCTGTTTGCATTCCTGTCTCCAACACGTAGCATGTAGTAAGACTCAAATATTCCCTCTTTAAGAAGAGAGAGAATTGGCTAAGAATGGGCTCTGATCCCATCTTAAGTGAGCACTGCATGGAGGATTGTTACTGTTCACGCTCAGCTGCTGCCAGGAGAGGCGTGGGGTAGGTGGCAGCATCCTACAGATCAGAATAGCTGACTGGGGCGTCAAAGACTCTGCGCTGGATGCCCCTCCCTCCCCCTGCCAACCACAGGAGATGGGGATCAAGGTTAAAGCTGCTTCCAAGCCTCTGTGAATTCCTGGAACCATCCATATAATGCACAGGTGCACTCTCCATCTGTCCTGTGTGGCTTGCTAGCAGGTTTTTATATTCTGCACTCCCCTCTCCCGCCATGAAGAACACAGCCACGTTGCCCCCCAAACTTTGGGGGATCCTCCCAAAAGGCAGAGCTTCTCGGGAAGAGATTGCTGGGGAGCACACCTCAGAATCTCCCCTGAAGCTTTAAAAATTAAGATTCTGTGACTTCTGAACTAGAATTTCGGAGATGAAGAGGGAGTCTCTTGTTTTATATGTATGTATGTTTCTTAAACTCAAAAAGTGATGGTGTGTAGCTTCTTGAAAAATATTTGTATGTGGAGTACCCTTAAAAAACAAAAACTCTTTCTTTGAGCAGATGTTTGGGAGAATTATTTTTGAATTCTATTACCTAGTTTAACCAGTTTATACTGCCAAGCCAAACATTCTCCTTTTGTGCTGTAATTTACATTGTAGAACCATTTTATAACTTAAAAATTGCCTGGCATAACACTTTCTGTGGTTCTAAGTATACAGGCAATGAGGAAAATGACATTGAAGAATGATGTACTAAGTTTTATAAGAGGTTAGGCTTATTTAGAAATCCAGGTGGAATCTCCTTAAATGGAATTTTACCAAAGTGTGCCGAGATTTGCATCCTGAAACCAAATGTGGTAACACATTTCTCCAAGTGATACTGAAATGCCAATTTAAGTGTATTGCCCTCAGATATTGGACAAGAAATTTCTTTAATAAGTTATACATCTTTTACCTCCTGTGGTTTTTGGGTGTCAGAGAATCAGCTAATTTTTTCCTGGGAGCAACTTCAGGAAATAGACAGGAGCTTAATAGCAAACATTATGTTAAATGTTTTTTTGTGTGTGGTTTTTAACTATAATCTCTAGCAAATTCCCATTCTGTGAAGGAAAGCCTTGCTACTTGTTATTTGATGTTTTAATAATTTGGTGGGTTTGGTGGAGAATGGTGCATTTCTATTTTGAAACCAAAGAATCTTATCATTTAGGAGGGACCTTACAGATGACCTATCAGCTGGTGTCCATCACCTCAACTTCACAAAACTCCTCTTGTTAAGTTCAAAGATGGTCCCTGAGAGGACTCTTGGCCTGAGCATTTTCTGTAGCATTTGATATTCCTGACCGGTCCCCATCTGACACTGTCTCCTCTGTATTCCTTTTCATCATTCCTGTCTACTTGTCTTTTTTCTCTTCCTAGATCCTACTGTAACTGCCCTTCAATGCTCACATTCCCGGGCTTTTGTTCCTGGTGGTTTCCCATTCACTGACTGCCTCTTTGGGGGAACCCCAGAACTTCAGCCAGCACACATTAATAACCCTCAGGTCTTTCTGTGAGTTCACCCTAGCCTCAAACAGTCTTTGGGATATTTCTACTTGGATATCCAAACTGAATTCATTTCCCTCCTAATTATTGCCTGCATCTTGTCCCCACTGCCAGAGTCCCCCCACCCCCATGCTGCTTGTCCCCCTGTCCCCCTGTGGTCATGGGCAGCCAGAAACGTGTGACTCATCCTGCACCCTCCTGCAGTCAGCCCCATATTTTGATTGGCAATTAAGTCCTATCATTTGGATAGCCTAAAAAAAAAAAAAAGGGTAATGGCCATTCCACTGACAATTATTATGGACTTCAAAAGTTGTAGTAGGGCCTGTATGAGGAGATACAATGACATGAGACAATTTTGACCATTTATGTAACATACATTCATGCTAGGCATGAAAGAAAGTGCTTTCAAATTCAGGGGCGTTTTGAGTCGAGGGTATTTATATGTTGTTAATTATTTTCAAAACTCTTCATTTCTGTTATAAATGAGAATCTAAGGTTCCGAAATTAAGTTGCAGGCCTGGGATCACAAGGTGAGAAAAGCCCGGTGGAGTTAGAATTGGGGATATCAAGGCTGTGGGTCCGTCTGCCCGATGCCAGAGACATGGCCATCACGTCACTGCGTCACTGTCTTGCTCTGCTCCCTTAAGGCCAAAGAGCTGTTTCAGACGTCTGGGGAGTAGACTGACTGTGAGGGTGGGAACTGGGTCTTACTCAACTTTGTGTGTGGTATATTCTTTTTCTCAAGAGTTGGTGCTAAAAACCATGGCAAAACCATGGTCTGGGTCTTCTTGGCTTCACTGGGTTCAGTTTCTGGTCCTTTCACTTGCTGCAGCTCAGCAGGGAAGCCTGAGATTGGGATAGTGGGATGGTGGTGCTTATCCTCACAGGGTTTTTATGAGAATCAGATGGGACAGTGTAAAAGAAAAGTGCTTTCAAATTCAGGGGCGTTTTGAGAAATTCAGTTGAGTAGAAGTTGCCTATTGGCCAGCTCAGACAAGCCTCTGTTTATAAATGACAACATGTGACAATACAAACGCCTGGATTTCTGGTGATCATGCTCACCAAATCATTCACATGCCTGCAGTAATGTGAAAACACCCGAGACCAGACTTTAAGAGGAAATGTATACATCTAATTTTCATTAGTTCTGAGTGTAACTCAAATATGTAGATGTAAACTCTAATATGTGGATCTAATTCTTATTAGTTTTGAGCATAATTATTTTAGAACAGATGAGGATATGATCTACGAAAACCAGACAGTAACTATTTAGGCAGGCGAATGAAAGCAGAGTCTACTGAAGTTTTTATTAAGTTGATCTTGGGAGGATGGGCTTGCACACGTGGTGTTCTGCACCAACGCAAACCCTCAGTCATGCACAGATGGTTCTGTGTTTTGTTCCCTCGTAGTCTCTCCTTTTGCCCTGTCCTGAGAAGGAGGTGCTCTTTGTTTCCCCTACTTTTTCCCTTTGCCATCACATTTTGACACGATTTTGTCAAAGGAGAAGGTTTCCTTTAGTGAATTTTATAAAATGAGTGTGTCATTGTGGAACTTAGAAATCGTTTTACTTTTCTAGTCAGTTTTTTATAAAATTGCCCTGTAAGGTCGGGGCAGTGCCATATATTTGGCAGGTCTAACTGCAGCAACGCGCCTAAGGCCTGGCAGGTCCTTGGTTAGTAGGAGCTCCTGTTCTCCAAACTTGGTTATCTGAGACCTACGTTTTCAGATTTAGAATGGCATACACTGGTGCATGAAGAAAAGAGGAAGAATTTGTGTAAGTGAGATGGAAAGGGAGGGAGGAGAGTCCGTGGTCCTGAGGAGCAGCAGCAGCTGGCACTTGTTAGAAATATAAAGTCTCAGTTTCATCCCAGACCTAAATCTCAGAGACTCTGGGGATGGGGCCCAGCATCTAGCTAAGCAGGCCCTCCAGTGATTCTGATGTACCTTGACTGAAGTGCAAGAAATGAGGCTGCAGGCTTTTGGAGTAGTCCGTGGAGGGAGGGTGAAGACTCCGCAGACGGTGGGAGGGAATGGAGAGGAGATGAAATTGGTGAGATTTAGTAATTGGATTGGCTGTTTGTTAGACCTGAGGAGGGCCCGTGAGGTGTAGAGGACTTGAGTCCGGTGGACTGAAAGGGGGTGGTGCTTATCAGTAGGAAGCAGAAACACCGGCTGGTGGTGGGCGTGGGAGGTTGGGGGAAGAGGAAGGTGAGTTTTGATTCAGACAAGTTGACTTTGTGTGCCTGGGTTGATTTCTGTGAGTTGAGCACGAAGTTCTGCAACTGCAGTGCAGATTTGCGAGCTGCCTGCATGGAGGGGGTGATTGAAGTGGCCTTTCGGATCACGTTTTCTCAAGGAAGACGGTGCTGAGAAAAGAGAGCCGTGATTGACGGCTTGGATTGGATATTTGGAATTATAGCATCCAGCTTCTCTTTCAGAAGGTGTCTTGCCAGTGGGTTGCAGCCCTGGGCAAGTTCACTATGGATTCAGTGTGACCAAAGAAATAACAGTAGAATGTTCTTGGGGTGAAAGCGTTATACCCAACTTTATTTCTACGGTGGCAGGTCAATCACTAAAATCTCTTTCAGAGCGAGTCTGCAGGCAGTAAGCGGGTATCTGCCTCTGGGCCTGCACAGCCGTCCTCTGGGCCTCTGTCCTCAGTGCTGCCACCACTGCAGCCTCTGCTCTCTTGCAGCTGTGCCACCGTGTTGCCCAGAGTACTGGGCAAGGCTCTTTATATAGAGTCAGTAACAACGTATTGCCCACACTGTGTAGTGAGCTAGCCAACCAGGGCCAGGTGAGAATCCTGGCCACAGAAACTTTTTTTATCCACAGAAGGATAACTATAACTGTTTAGGAATGCATGGTGATACAGTTTTAAATAAAGCCAAACTATCACAATAACATTGGAGTTTTGCCATTATGCTAACTTGAGGCCCCATGCTGTACAAAGAGACTGGTCTTGTGTGTTATTTAATCTTGGGACCCAAGGCAGAGGAGGGTACCAGAAGCAAGGTTCTCGTATTCTTTTGTCCGAAAGAGGAAGTGGAATTCTGTGTTAGAATGGAAAGTGTGGCCTGGGGCAAACTGCTGAGTTTGTTAGTCTCAAGTCCTTTATCTGTCAAAGAGGACAGTTACAGTTCCTGCCTTGTTCTGGGGTCTAAACAAGATGCTTCATGGTGAAAACATAGTGCCTGCCACAGGGTGCATTTGTATCTCTACTGCTGCTGTTCTTTCATGGTGGCTGCATTTGTGGAGTAAAAGTCTTATATTTGTAACAGATTTTCAGTATTGATAAGAGGAGATGATTATAAGAAGGCATAATGGAAGTCTGAGTTGGAGATGCATATCTTTATGGTTCTCAGTGAATTATCAGTTATGGGGAAGTTGGGGTTCCTATGGCCAGGATTCTCACTGAACTTAAACCACCTGATGATGTAACTGGCCTGTGGCTAGGCTACCGCTTCCACACCTTTAGGCAATAAGCTATTGTGCTGTATAGAGAGCTCGGCCCAGTGCTCTGGGCGGAGACAGAGATGAGAGTGCTTGACAAACCCTTTCACCCCGGGGAACGTTTTATTGTCAATTTCTTTGGTCACATTGAATCCATAGCGACCTTGTGCGGGGCTGAAACCCATTGGCAAGACATCGGTACATTGAAATACAGACCTTATTTGGTTTGTGAGAAGGCAGAAGGGAGTTGACTTTTTGCATAAAAACAAAGGACCAGATCATTAAAAAATTATTTTATATCCAGCTTTGTTGCAGATGCACATATGTTGCCGTAGCAGAGATGTTTTGGTGAGACCGTGGAAACTCAGTACACCTATGCAACACCTTCATTGTATCTAGAACAATTTCACATCCACTGTCTCTAATTCATAGTCATTCAAGAAACATGTGTTCCTGTTTTCCACTGGGCTCTAATTAGGCTGTTTTTCCTTACAGGAAGGCATTTGGATCACATACATGTTTAGGAAGTAACTTTGTGACTGTGCAACATGTACATATATGAGACCTCAGTTTGGAGACTGGAGTTTCCGAAAGTCCCCTCCCCCCTTCAACTTGAAAGAAAAGTGTATGTGTGTGTGTGTGGTTTCCAAGCCACTTTGCAGTACTGATTTTGTTCTTTAGGTCTGAGGGATGTGGATACTGGCTGTATATGTTAAGAGAAGTGGTGACAATCCATGATCAAAGGTTTCCCTGCAGAGTTACTATAATTAAACCTTGTACTGAGTTTTAGAGGGGGGAAAAAAAGTCTGTTCATACATGGAATGCCATATAACTTCACATGTAAAGCTTGCACTCTCTAGGTTCGAGCTAGTTTGTAGTTTTAGGGACCTCCTTAAAAGAACATTTGTAATGTCCACACAAAGGAATTACGCTGTAATTCAAAATTCAGCTGAAGTGTTCTTTGCCATTGGGTCGAGTTTGAATGCCTCCAGTGTAGCTTAGAGCTGCCATCGGCTCTTCTAGAAATACACAAAGCTTGCATCTTTCTGGGAAGTTTGGCTGCTGCCACAGCTGAAACAGTGGGCCAGACTTAGGTAATTTTATTAGTCGAGAAAAAGTATTACACTCCTGCAGCTGTTGTCGGTCTGAACCATGAAAACAAAAACCGTCTCAGTTACTCAGGACCCATGAGAAACTGGCAGTGGCCCAGTGGAAGTCCGTGTATTTTGGACTCTGAGTTATATTTATCTTCATATGGGTATCCCCTGATTTAGGGCATGCAGCTGGGGAATGGCCTGGGGATTATGAGGCAGGGTGGTGGGGGTAGAGGGGGAGGCCCAGGCTTGGGTGACACCCTCACTAGGAAGCCTGAGCCAGGTCGCTGGAAGACTATACTTGCTAGACCTTAAATAATTTTAAAAAGCATATGGCTTACATCCAAGAAAACAGCAGAACCAATATAAAATACACTTGTCCCAAATATTCAACCTGGCTTTGCTGTTTGTTTTTTTTTTTATCTCACATATATTTTTCACAGGTCTTTCTCCTGCAATGCCAGGCTGGTTATTGTGGGTGAGTTAGTACTTCAGTGGGGATGGGCTTTCTTGTTAAGTAGAACTTTTACAGATTACCCTGAAAACTACTGGACTTGGGATTTCATTGCTGGGAGGGGTGCATAGGTGGAGTACCCAGGTCTGATGTGCACTGATCAGTAAATTACTGTTCAGTTTTCTGAATTTCAATGGTTCTCTTGAGTGGGATAAATAAGCTACTGCTTTTCTAGAAGCCCCTGGGCTATTAGCAGAGCTCTTGGCCAGTCTGAGTGATCATTCCATTGGGTTTCACTGATTCTCTGGGTGAGGGTTTCTAACCCTTAGAGGCACTGGGTGCACTTCAGGGGCTCTGTGAACTTGGATGGGTGGAGGAAAGAAATTTTCATCTTTATTTTCACCAACCTCTTATCAGAATGTGGCTTTTCCTTCAATCATGAAAGAGGGACAGATGTCGTACTATCAGCACCTATAGGTGTGGCCTAGAAGAAATTAGATGTTTGTGTCACATTGTGGGAAATAATTTAAACTATCATTGATGCCCATCACTAGAAAAATACAGTAGCTGTTAGATCTGCTGCTGTGTCTTACTATTTATGTGCTAAGAAATATGTTATCACAGGTTTGCTTTTTAAATATTTTGCTGTCAGTGTTTCAGTATAATTTTCTTTGTCTTCGTACTTCCTATCTCAAAGTCATTAAAAAACTTTCTGATGAAGAGTGTCTAGGTTGCCGAAGCAGTCCATGGCATTTGAAACGTCACAGACTCCTGCCATGAATGGCACCCTAGTGTATTTCTTATTTTGCTTTGGGACCAGATTTATTAACACTAAAAAAAAAAAAATTTTTTGGCTTTCGTCTCCTACCATGAGTTGTCTTTGACTTTTATCATCTGGAGCTCTAGTATTTCCCCCATTTGGGGACATTGGAGTGAATTAGAAAATAAAGCCATCACCCATTCCCATCTTTTCCTGTGGCCGCCTGTGGCAGTCCCCTTTAAGACTGCTTATTGCAACCAAACGTTGATGGCAGGGAATGGTACCAATTTCAGATGAGAGCAGAGTGATCCCTGGGTGGTTATTATCTTCTTTAGTGATGGGAAGGGATATTGCTATGTGGCTTGTATGAATTTGATTTGCTCTCCACTGCATTATCCCTGGGGACATACCCTACTTTATTTTAAAACCTGATGTCCAGGCTTAAAACCCAATTCTGTGTATTCGACTGTCTAAAACTACCCAGGGAAAGAAAGCATGGGCACTAGGCCATTCTTGCCCCATCCTATCACCCTTTAACAAGCAGCATGTAACTCATTCTGTGGGAAATGGGTGGTTTTTGGAGCTCCTCTTGAATGACATAGTTCCTAACTTCTGGGTGAGAGGAATAAGGGAAGCGTTGCCCATTCACCCAGAGGTCTATGTCCCAAATAACCTTCCCCCTTGATAGTATGGCCCAGCTCCCAGCATCCTGTCCCTGTGTGCTCCTGAATCAAAAGAGCTTGCCCTTTTTTGCATATATTTTGTTGAATGACACCTCCAGGTCACACATACAACACTAGTTTGAAATAACCCTGATGAGTTGGACTTCTGTAGACCTTGACAGAGCGGACAGAAGGTGTCTCTCAAGAGAGGTTGAATCTCTTTTTCCATATAGATTTGAGGCATGGATTCTGCTCTGGGATGGAGGTAGAAGTGTGTGTGGGAGCAAAGATGATTTTTTCCCCCCTCTTTGGTAGTTTTGTCTGACCACTGCACCAGGCCCCTGGGAGCTAGTTTCTCTCTTTATCTAGAAAAGGCATACAATAGGGACTGCTTGGTCAGACTCTGGAGCCAGATTGCCTAGATGGGGACCCCTGCTCTGTCCCCATGAGCCTTGTGACCTGGGGCAAGGCACTAGCCTCTCTGTGCCATTGTAGACTGGAGGTATTAATAGCACCTTCTGCAGAGGGTGGCTGTGAGGAGATAATGACGATATATGTATGCTAAGTGTTTAGAGCAGAGCCTGGAATACAGTTAGTATGAAACAAGTGTTGCTGGCTGCGCATTAGAACCACCTGGGGGAGTTAAAAATTACATGTGTATTGAGGACACCGCTTCTAATGAAATGAAAGCCTGCGGAGGTTATAGCCTTGTTCAGAGCATCAGGGCAAGTCACTGACAGAGTGGAGAAGGAATTTTGATGTCTTATATTCTGGGGCTTTAAATGAAAGATGCATCTGTCAGCAACATAAGCAGGAGATCTTTGTGTAATGAATAGCTGCCTTTCACAGGGCATCTTTGAAGTTGTCTGACCCTTTTCACTTTGAGGCCAGATGCAGTGCAATTTAAAAATTTTAATTTCTTTTGATGTATAATACTAGACTTTGTTCAGCTGGCATCGATTGATTGCCTTTAACACTATTTGGAAAATGGACTTTCTGACGTGTCTTCAGGTCTCTTCTGCTTTCATCCTAAAGGCTCATCACCTTTGTCGTAGAGTCCTCCGCAGGGTTGTTTTTCCATCTGTTGTGATGGGTTATCAGCTACTGTGATTACAGTGGACTTATGAACAAGAATTAAAGTCCCTCCCCCCAATTATAGATGAGACCTGAAATTGTCCAGTCAAGCAGGAAAGGGAACAGTGTTCCCTTTAGACAGGTGAGCCTGTGGAAGGCCAAATAACTGGCCCAGAGTCATTTTATTTACATAATGCCTTCTCCTTTTATTCAGGGAGTTGTAGTTGTCCCACATCAAGAAGGTGGTCAGTACAAGTTGGGGTTCTTAGCTCTGCTGTAGGAAGGAGAAGGGAAAAGAGAAGAGAATGTACTCAGAGTGAAATTCTGATGCTAAGGCTGTAATGAAGATGGGGGAGCACCCTGTGACCATGAGCTGTGTGAGTGAGGCTGGGACCACAGTCAAAGACTGTCGTTCATATTCAAGCCCTAGGTGGTTCCCCATGAGCTTTTGGTGTCATGGCCCCTCGGTCCAGGGTTGATGTTGTCTTTCTCCCAGCTCCGCTTGGCTGGACCCGTAATAACTACTCTTCCACATGCACAAGCTACTGTGTCTGCATGGCTGGTATTCTGTGCTCTCCTCTCTGTCTCCCCCCTCCCACCGAGTTCATAGAGGACGTTGGAGGCAGTGCCGCAGCTTCCAAGTGAGAGCTGGGTTCAAGTTCCAGGTCTACCTTTACTAATCGTGTAACCTTGGGAAAGTTGTTAATCTCTTTAAATCTATGCTTCCTTATAGTTTACTGATTCCTTTTTATAAATTTCACAGGCGATTTCTTTTTTTAAGGATAAAATGAGATGATATGTGTATGTAAGCCCTTCCCCTTACCTGACAGAGTGAGCACTAGCTGTTGGGTGGTGGTGATACCCCACATGCTGTCCCTGTCACTGCAGTGACATCTGCATCGCCCTTTCCCAGACCAGGAATCAAGTCCCTTGCTTTCTTTGCTTCCGACAGCCCTCACTCGAGGACATTCTGCTTTACCAAAGCGTACTGTTGGCCATCGTGCGGGGTTAATCATTGCCTGAGATCGTTCCGCATCCAAGTTCATTGAAAAGGACTCTTTTTCAACTTCCTCACTCACTTAGTCTGACTGTTTGCTCTTGAATCTCTGAGACACCATCCCTGTCCTCTCTGGCTTTCCATCGTTAATGCTGTGGCACAGCGCCATGAGCACTCTGATACGAGCACCCTTACCAGTCCCCTGTGCTGCAGACACCCAGTTGCAGATCGGTCCACTCCTTCCCTGGAGGTTCTTTCATGGGGCTGAGCATCACAGGAGGAAATTGCACAGTAGGAGCATTTTTGCCATGGCTTGGTTGCAGTCTGGGTTGGGCAACCAGAGATGTTCAGCTGTCCTTTTAATCTTGTGCTTGCCTCCCTTACCCTTGCAAGGGCAATTCTTAACCTTCACTGCTCCTCTCCCACCGTATTATTACTTTATAGAGAAAATGGAAGCATAAACTTGTCACTTCCTGCTACAGTGTTTGTTGACATTCCTAAAATGTTTGTTGACATTGTTGTGTTCCTCCTCCATCATGTTATACTTTGTGTCCCTCTTTGCTTGGCATGGAGTAGATACTTAGGAATGTGTGTAAAATGAAAAACATGCAAATGCTAGCCCAGTGTTCATTCCTTGATTGGAAGATCGAGTTGTCATCCTCTCTCTGCCACTTGTGAGCCCTCAGAGTCAGTACAAGTTCCTCTGATGTCCAGGGCCTTGTGTTTTGGACGAGATGATTATATTTATTTAAACTTACTAAAGGATAGCAATCTGTTTTGAGATACAACCATTCCCTTTTGAGGATTAGAATTATTTTTCTACCTGACGTATCCATTGATATTGAAGTGAGACAACAAATACTGGGGCAGGATGGGGTGTGGGGCAGCGTTTGATCGTCCAGAGACTCACAGCCTAGTGGAGGAAGCAGGTGGCTAAGCAATTAAAATCAGGCAAAGGGGGCTTCTAAGGGGAGGAACTTTTGAGGTGGGTTTTAAAGTGGATTTGTGAAATGCCTTTGCTTTCTGTAATAGATCTACTTACCTATCGATATCTGGGTGATGGTGGTAATGCTGTAGTTATTATGCCTTCTGGTTTGGGGTGTCTTGCTGTTAGGGTAGGGAGGTAGATGCATGGCTGGAGAGCATGTAGGTGCAGACAGCTTCTGGGTGAACAGGGACTTTTGGCAAGACTGGTGCTCCGTCTTGCACACTGATCATTGGCTTGGGAGATGTAATGATTATTGCCAGGAATGCTGCCCTTGGTTATTTCCCTGTCCCAGTCCTGGTTTGAGGAGAACGTATCGATATCAGGTTTTGGCATTTCTGTCATTGTACTTTGCCCTTCTGTATGCATATTTGTCTACAACAAAACCTTCCTGCAGCTCGTGCTTCTGAACTATGGACATGTGCTATTCATCATGTATAGGCCAGATGATTTTGTCCATGACTAGTAAATTAGTACTTGGTATTAGAAGAATTCTTACATTGTTAGTCCAAACCCCTTGTGGGAGAGAATTGTCACTGATTTTAATTTCCCTTCCATAAAAGGATTTGTAGAGTTTAACATTTTTCACCATGATTTTGATTGATAACCCTATATGAGGACACAGTGGGAATGTGGAAATGAAAGATACCTTTTGACTGCCATGGCCTCAGAAGGCCTTTAATGGAGGAAGGAAGAGTGTCAAAAGTTGGGTTGAACAAATCCCTGAGCAGTGGACAGAAATGGCTCTTGTAGCCAGAAGGAAATAGCTTCTTCGTATTTTCCTCCAAAAGTGAAATTTCCTTTTTGCTAAGTAGTTAACAAAATGAGAACTATTTTAAACAACTGTGTGTATGGTATTTTCTAGCCACTTGAAATACCAGCTTAAGGAAGTCAGATTTTTTTAGAAACTTTTCCCAAAACAACTTGTGTATCTTCCTGCATATATTCTAAGTGTGGGTTGAAAGTGATTTCAGCCTAATAGGGAGTTTCCACTTAATTTTGTGCATCAGAACTTAAATATTTGAGTTCAAACTTCATGCCCAGAACTCTTAAATTCACATTAGTTGTGACTGTAAATTTGCGTTTAATGATTCAAACTCAAATCTGAAGTCTTTTTGCTTAAGACTGACCTATGTATAGAGAAAAGAACAGTAGAATTAGAGGTACAAATTGTAGAATGGCTTTGAAAAAGACCAAATGGTGGAGCTATGTGTCTTAGGGAATAAATTACAGCCTAACAGTGCCAGATTTGCCAGTGATGCCAGCTAAGCAAAAAATGATCACAATTGCTTTCTGGTTGCTTCATCAATAATCCACTCTCTTCTCCCCAGCTTTTGTGGGCGAAGCATCTGAGTCCTTGAGAAGGTCGGTGACTTGCTGCCACTCACAATACTGGGGCCAGGTCTTTGATTCCTAGGCTTTTTCTGCTACGGTGTGTGGTAGGGGGAATGTGAGAGAAACCTCCTGGAATTTCAAGTATTCATCAAGGGCTGGGTTTTCCCAGCCTCGTGGGATCTCTAAAAGAATGTTCAGATATGGCACTTGCTTTCAGGAAGCTTCTATAATCCTGGTTTCCATGAGTTTCCAGCCAACAGCCAGTGCCCCCTCCAGCAGACCTCTTTGTTTCCTTCTGTGGCCTCTACTCTGCTTTGTTTCCTTTTATTTGCTCTATGCGGTACTATTTATCTTGTAGGGAACTTCATACCCCTCCCCCCACTGCCACCACCCATTTCCTTTCTTTTGATAAACACTAAAGGTTGCTAATGCAAACAGCAACTCTAAAGTCAGTCATACAGAAGACATGGCTATTCTGTAGGAGATTCGAACATCACTAGGCCGAAACATTTTTTTTTCAAGCCACTAAAGTCGAGGATGTTTCATGTCTCTTCCTCCTCTGAAATAAAAAATGTTTTTTTCTTAATGATGTTTACCTTCGTTTTCAGTGTTTCACTTGTAAATATTGCTACTCTGGCTTGCTTGCTTTAGTTTGATGAAATAAGAGGCACTGTCAGAAACAGCTTTGCTTTGAGGTCATATGGATGATGGGAGAAGCGCCTTGGAATGGAGTGTGCGGGAAGCATGTGAGTTTAGGTATGCGGTCTACCTGGGTAATAAGATTTTAATATGATCTTGAGCTTTGAAGGATAATTCAGGTGTGGACATGCCAAGGATGTTACAAAATGCAGTGTTTTCCTCCCTTCTATCTCATTGCCAGGTGTCATACGGATTTAACTGAATTTTCTTACATTCCTTGCAAATGAGAATGTATAAAAATGTTCTTTGTAACTTATAAGCTGCTGTAAATGTTGGTTAATTGCCCGATTTGGAGGACATGGCTCATCTGTGTTCATTGCAGCCTAGTTAAATCTGTCAACAAATACTGAGAACAGAGTGGGTGCGAAGGCTGTGTTCTAGCTTCTGTTTGTATCTGTTAAGGAATAAACACAGTCCTTGCCCTCAGCTCACAGATTCGACTTTAAATTGTTTAAACAGGCAGTATGACACTCCACAGAGGAACATCTTAATGCTCTTGTTATTCTATGATTTCTGACAAGATGATCACAGTTCTGAGACTGACATTGGGATTGCACATTGAAATAGATTTTGTCTTGTTTTAAAATCATCTCGCTGTTTTATTTAGGGTGATTTTTCTTAGACTTTATATACCATTGTAATCACTGTACAGAATTCTAGCACATAACATGAGGACATTGTGCCTCTCCCCAAAGATTTTATGTATTAAAGGAGAAATCCAAGAAGTGAAAATAAGTTTTATAATTAATTTAAATTCTGAGTGTTTTAAAAGGAAGAATCTATGGCATTGTGAAACTTAGATGTTGAATGATAGAAAAATAAGGATGTTTAGGTGACATCCGGCCATTGGTCTTCTAAGTCTAACGTCATATACTCACATTTTTTTTTTTAAATGAACATTATAGGAAGTTCTCACCCATTAGATAATTTCAGTTGTAACCTAGACGCTGGTCTTTTCTCTTTCCTCAAAAGTATATAATTTTTAAAGGAATGACAGCTAAAATGACTTCACACAAGTATATAGTAAGTTGAAGTTTCTCCAGGTCACAATTTGAATAATAAATGTAAGCTCTTTCTTTGACTTGCTAGTTAGGGAGGAAAGCAGGAACTGGGAAAAATAAAATTCCAGGAGATATCTGATAGCCTCTCCCACTTCACTGGAGACCGCTGATGTGGAAATGTGATTGTCCTGAAACCAGCTGAGCTCCCCAAAATGGCACACAGAGTGTCTGGGTGGAGACCCCCAGGTCAGTGTTTTGCAGGCCTTGCGCTGGGGGATGTGTGTTCCAAGTGGCCCTGTGTGGGTTTGCTGTGGACTGGTGATGACCGGCGCGGCAGATCGGGGACAGCTTCTCCGCCACGGTGGGGCCCGAGCTGAGCAGGGGTTCAGGGAAACGGGGCCCCTGCAGGGTTCACTGAGGGACCATGGCCACACTCTGCTGGCGTGTCCCTGTTAATATTTTTCTTTGTCTTACTTCTAAGGCATGTAGTCTCTGCTAAATGACAAACCCTGAAGGCCAATTGACTTATTTGGAAAAGGAAATGTTTATGCTCACCAGGCACCTAGTTATTTATCATTTACTTTTGTCTACCACTTTTTACAGCACAGCACTTTGCATTGTTTCTTTTAAGCCTGACCAGAAATGTGTGTTTCCACAGTTCTCCTGCGGAGGCACACTGTGGCCTCCTTCCAGATTCCATGCTTGCCCTTCAGGAGAAACCCGAGTATTTTCAACAGGGTTCATTCAAGGAGCACTTTAAAAAAGAATTAGGCCCTCAGCCGTGTCCTTTTTACATGTGAAGACTTGTCTGTAAGATGTTTGAACCCTCATAAACGTCACTGTAGCTTGCTCCACATTCTGCCTAAGCTGTATCTCTCTAGTATCTCTTGGATTTGTTCTGCTGTGGAGGTTTTAGTGGGTTGGTTGGTTTGATTGCTGCTGCCCAAGGCTTCCCTTGCCCCAAGGGGAGAGGCCAGGCGCAGTGGGGGGAGGAGGACCCTTGCTGAGGGTCTGCAGACTCGGTTTCTGGCCCTGCTGTTAATTAGCTGTGTGACCCCTGGACGAGTCAGCCTCCCAGGACCTCTGTTTCTTCATCAAGAACACAGAGGCCTTGGAAAAATAAATAGAGGCCTGGATCAGATGATAAGAAGGGACATCCAGTGTGCTTATGCTTCTGGGAATGGCAGCATTTGGGACTCTTCATTCCTGTCAGTGGTCCCTGCCGAGCCTCTGCTTCCTGGGTGGGGCAGTTGTGGGGTGTCATACAGAAGGGAAGCTTTCCAGCTAATGAGGCAGGTGGGGGGGCCTCTTCTGCAGAGGAGTTTCTCCCGCCCTCTCCGCCTCTCCCTCCCTTCTACCTTCCTGTCCTTAGTGCGTCAAGGAGGGTGTGATGGGTAAACGCGGCCCACTCAGATTCCTTCCCGTTTGGAGTCGCCCAGCCATCCCGTCTGAGTTACTGGAGGGAAGGCAGAGCGAAAGGAGACTGACTAACGGATGAAATAATGGTCCTTTTGTCTTCTCTGGCTGTAAGGATGGTTTCATGTTTCATCCTAGGCCCGAGCCATTGTGTCGTTTTTATATGCTAAGTACAACCCTGCTTAAAAATACAGCTTATTTAAAGGATTCAGCTTGTAATGCCACAGGCCTATTCTACTCTTCTTCCCTCCCTGCAAACAAATTCATAACTATATGTAATAAAAATCCATTGTAGTGTGTGCTGGTTTGATTGGGTCACTGGACACCAGGGTGTAAATGTGTTCTCACTGTATTTATTTTGCAGATGCTTGTAAGGTATGTTTCAGTCTGATCGTCTTCCAAAATGTTTTCCTTGTGTTATGTAATCAGTAGAACCTGTAAAACATGCCTTTAACCTTGAAACTTCCTTCTTAACTATTATCTTTTGATTTTCTGTTTTCATGTTTTCTTTTGATGGACTGGGACTGGGAGACCTGCATTCCTATGCCAGACATCATACAGCAGCGTGCCCAGATTTAGCCGCATAACCTTAATTAGATGTGGAATGCTGAGAATGCACTGTTACAGCTTTTTTTTTTTTCACTTTTAAAACAAGACAATGAACTGATGACTTCTTTAAAAGTTATAAAACGCTCCTTGTGTCTTTAGCATTTAGTTCCTCTTCTTAGTTTATTCAAAGAAAATTAATGTAAAACTCAGTACCCTTGTATTATCCTAAGCAATCTGGTTTGAACGCAGTTACCTTTTGTGTCAATGTGCATATTATGTTCTAATTTATAACCCTTAATTCCTCCTCCCTCCTCTCCCTTTCTCTTTAGAAGCAAAAAAAGAACTGAAGATGTTAAAGGCCGTGCTGAAGAAGAGCCGAGAGGGCGGAAAGGGAAGCAAGAAGGAAACAGGTATGTGTGCAAGAATGAGTTGGGTTAACAGGCATGGTGGGCGCCGAGCAGCAAGACCTCACTCACTCCAGGCCGGCTGGGTGTCATTGGGTTGGAAATAGAAGCAATATGGGTTAGAGCACATATTATAGTAGAGGCTATGAGAAACCAAATATACTTCTGAGCTTTCTTATGGGACGTGACTTTGAAAATTGAGTTTGGGTTATGAACTAAATCCTTCCCCGGAAGACTGGTAAAGATCATAATTTTGACAGGTCATTCAGATCCAAAGTCAGGCAGAGTCACAGACATTGAGGGATAGCAGGTGTGTCCAGGAATTTGGTTGCAAGAAAGCCCTTTCCCTTTTGCTACGTGCAGTTGCATTTTATATGTTTGACCAACTGCTGGCCCCCTGGTCCTCATCTTTGGAGTATCATATTTTCCTCCTAACAGGTGTAGCCTCACTCAGTGCCAGACTGCTAGTTGTCATTATGATGAGAGCTACTTTTCTTGGCTTGGATTTCATTCCTGTTTGTAGAGTCCTGGTGTACTTGTGGTCACTGTGACTGCATTGCATTCCATGGGATAAACTCCTCGAAAGTTACTTGGGTGACTACTCAGTGGTCAGTTTCTCCTGCTAGAAAAACTATATATTGTCTACCTGTATCGCATAATAATTCAAAAGCATGGATTTCCCTGAAAAGTGTCATTTCACTTTGTAGACTCCTGTTAATCCAGAGTTGGGGAAGGGCTAGTATTCTGAGTCATGTGTATTGAATAACATTTCAGTTTTAATTTCTATTAAAATATAAATAAGGACACTCATTACTGAAACATCAGTGAGTTATAGTTAACTCTAATTTAGAAGATCTTGTAATACTTTATAATGGTATTATCATCTGTTTCTGTACTTGTGTAAGAGAATATGTGGACTTACAAACTTCTTGGTTATCTGGAAGCTAGACAAACTTTCTATTTATTAATTATTTCTGAAATCAAGTCTGCAAAATGGCAAGCTTACCTTAAATGTAGAGTCTTTGTTGTAAAGTTACTTTTAAGATTTCATTAGCAGCTTCTCATTAATGCCTGGATGAGCAGATATAAAGAAAAGAAGCAGCCAGTTTTAATGATAGAAACAGGAGACCACAGTTAGGTCTTGATCTTAAGAAATCAACTCCTAACTTTGAATAATTAGCATTGTTTATGTGGGGAATTTTCAGTTCACATAATTTCTATGCAGGGGGACATTCACCCTCTGCTGGGTCAAGGCCAAAACATTCTTCTCTTATTTCTCTGAAAGCTGTTTCTTTACAAAAAGTCTTGTTTTTTTCAATTTTGGCTCATCTGACATTCATCCTAGGAACATTGTTGCTTGCTAAGATGCCTTTGTAGTTTTCACTATAAAGTTAGATCCGAAGTTGTCTGTCCGTTGGAGCTGCCAACCCCTGGCCAGGGTCTCCAAGCCAGCACTCCCCGCTTAGTTGCAGTTCTTCCCAGCAGACCTACCAGCCTCTGACCAGTGCCAGACTCCTTGAAAGGAATAGCATGTTAATAATTTTCGGCCTCCTGCTTTCAGTCGGGCCAGACAGCGTAGTTTTGCATTTGAAACTTTTCCAGTTTAAGATTGTGTGATTTGGGGGTTATTTCCCCCTTTGGTCTTTAAGAGCAACTACTGTTTTTTTTCGGAATCACTTCTTCACAATAATTCCCACCCAACGGCTTTTCACTAATGCACACCAACTTAAAAAAGCAGTAGGGACATTTCTCGTAAAACATCTGTTATGGTATGTGCCTTTTCACTCCCAACTACAACCTGGTTGTGTTAGTTGGGGAACAAAGCAGATGGTATTTTAAATCTTGATGACATTATGTCACACTGTGACTGGGGAAAATACTTAGAATTTGATCATTCATATGTTGAGCACTGTGCCAACTCTCATTATATACATAAATCATAGCTAAGTCTCTCTGTAAATTAAAGCTGGCTAATCTACTGAGACTGCTTTGAAATGGGGTAATAATATCGCCTTCAATATGGAAAAATTTTGCTCTACTGTTTGCAATTAAAACCAATGTTTGTTGCAAAGATAAAAGGAAATTCATTTCTATATACTTGAGCTCACAATCATAGAAATGTAGGAAATATTTCTGTCTAAAATATTAAGCTCAACTTTTCATATCCTTTATGGACTATTTTTTAGTCTTGAACTACGCTTCTATATTGAACCCATTTTGAGAGTTTAGAAAATATAATCAGGTAAATTTAGTGTTCTTCAAAATAAAAAATATCCTTCAGAAGTACTGTAAAGTTGTTAAACCCTCAGCTTTTAACACTAAAAAAAAGTCACATATCTGTGTTAAACTATTGATAAAATTTCAGCAGGTATTGAAATATAAGTATGTATATATAAGGAATTTGAAATATGTGCCCTGAGTATCAAACTATAGAAAGCCATTGAGTGAACTCTAAGGAGAGCAAAATTCTTTTTTTCTGATTATGATTTTTTTTACTTAGAAAATGCTTATAGCTGAGCAAAAAGTGTTTTCTAGAGGCTGTAGAATCATGTTCGGAAATGCAACATTAAAAAGTTGAAAGTGTTTTTTGAGAAAGCACATTTACGTTGTCACCATTATTCTGTCAGTGCAAATGAGTACTGAATTTCTCTCAACCTTGAGTTAGGCCTATGGGAGCAAAAATCAATATTGAACCGTAATGTGGGGAGGAACACACAAGGGCATCTATTTTTTTTTCTCTCTGCTCTTGTTAGGACCTTGATCTAAAATAAGCAAATGTGGTGTTACCTTTCTTTATTTTGAAACTCTCTAGAGAGAAGAGACCTGTGTCTCTTTAAGTGATCTTTACTATCAAAAATCTTTTATATTGTTATTAGTAAACCTACTTAATTTAAAAATGAAATACTGTCCTCTAAGACTGAGTATTCTGAATCAAAATCTGGACCTAATAAGACTTTAGAGTGGATATAGGAAAGAGCAATATAGGAAATATCTTTTCTGTACAACCACAGTGTTTAGAAAAAAAATAAAAAGTCCTGTTCTATAATAGAAACAAAAACTTTAAATGTCAAACTAGGAAGAAATGTACTGCCTTACATGAAGAGAATAATAAAGCTTTACTGAAGAACTTAAAGGAAGACCTGAAAAATGGAAAGAAATACCATATTCCTGAATAGGTAGATTCATTATTTTAAACTGACTAGCTCTTACAAAATTATATACATTCCATTCAATCCCTGATGAAATTCAGCTATTTTCTTTTTAAAGACTTTTTTTAAGAGGATTTTTAGGTTCACAGCAAAGTCGAGGGGAAAGTATAGAGCTTTTCTATCTACCCTCTGCCTCCACTCATGCATAGCCTCCCCTATTATCAATGACCCCCACCAGACTGGGACACTTGTTGAACCCACACTGACACATAACCTCCCAAAGTCTATAGTTCACATTGTTTCACTCTTGGAATTGTACATTCTCTGGGTTTGGACAAATGTATAATATGTATCTACTATTACAGCATCATACACAATATTTTAACTGCCAAAAAAAAAATCTCATCAGTTTTTTTAAACACAAAATAACCAATGATTTAAAAAAAAATTCATTGGAAGAGAAAATGCTCAAGAATATCCAAGGAAAAATTGGAAGTCTGGGGCAGGTGCATCTGACTGACTGAGTCTGGTTCCTGCCTGGGTTCTAGCTATAGGAGAGGTTAGGCAAGTGTGTTTTGACTTGTTAGCTTCTATAGGGCAGGGTGGACTTCACCCCCGACCAAAGCTCGCCTTGTAGAGGACTCTTCTGTCAGAGACATCGAGCAGGTCCCGTCCACTCCAGAAGCTTAGCCGGGCACAGATACCTAGTACAGCTCATTGGAATAGCCACTGCTTCCACATAGTAAATGGCTGGGTTTTTGACCCTTTTCTTTTTACTTATCTCCGAGACATGAAATAATTTTATCTGACATCTGTGACACAATCAAAGCTCACAGTTGATAGTGGTTTTGATTTCCTTTTAACCCTGGAGATAGTGACATCATTCTGTAAGCATGAGACGGGCAAGGCCTGTCGCGCTCCTAGAGGGGGCTGATCCCTCTCCCTTCCTGGGCATCCCTTCTTCTGTCCTCAGCCAATCTTGGAACCATAGTCTTTTGCCCTGGCCCACTCTGTTTTGGTGTGGAAGTAGCTCTAAATTTAGGCAGGAGAGCAAAGTTTGGTGAACTTGTTTGTAATTGTAGTACTGCCCAATTAAAATATAGACTGATTAAGGAAGGGTTGCTTCATATGCCAAAATAATTGTTTATTAGTCTCTTCCTTTCATTTTAATTATTTGTGTTCTTTTTTCAGCAGGGGGTCTTAGTTTGAAGCACTTTATTTTAAAAAAGAAAACATTTAACCTTCACCTTCTCTTCTTTAAAACCCAGCGGGTTGGCTAACTACACTTGCAGTGGTGTTAATTAAGCTATTGCATAGTTTCTAAGCTTGAGTGTGTACTGAATTAATCTGTTAGCTTTGCATCTGATCCTCCGCTTTGACTTGTAGTAAAAGGAAGCTGTTTGCTTCCAAAGTTTAAAAGCCATTGATGTGATTGTTAAATGTGGCATTTTAAGCCATTCCAGGCTGCAGTCTCGTTTTCAGTGGTACCTTCTAAAAATGCCCCAATACAAACGACGCTTTGTTTTGTCTGGAAAATATGAAGCTGCTTTTGATTATTCTGTGCTGCATTGCCCATTTTCTGTGGTTGTGGACTATTATTTAGGAATTTTGTGCACTGACCGTCTTGCTGAGCTTATGGGTATTTGGTATCTTGTTGTTAACTGACTCCAAAAATGTTTCCCAAATAAGAAAACAAGCAGAAATAATTGAGTCTAAAGGTTTTGTATTTCTCTTTACCAAGGCATTTAAACAAATTCTGCAAAATATTATTAGGATGTGATTTAAACATAGAAGGGGACCAGGCTGGTTTTTAGTAGAGCACGAATGCTGTTCCCACTGGATCGTTCCTTTACCAGTTTTTTTTTGTTGTTCCTTATACGGGCCACAAAGCCTAGAAAAAGCACAGGCTTTGAAATTGGAAGATACAGATTCAGATCCCAGCTCGGTCACCTCCCTGTTTGCTTAAATGTGGACAAATTTCTTAACCTCACTGAGCTCTCTTAAGCAATGTTAAATAAGAGAACCTTTATGCAAAAGTGTCTTGCTTAACATCTGGCTTCTGCTAGATACTCAGTAGAGCTTTGCTTTCTTGAGAAAGCTTTTGTGGTACCTTGAAGACCAAACAGAATCATTGTAAAACTGCATGATCAATTCCTGTTGAAGAGAAAGTGGGACTGATCTCAGGTTAAAGGAGTGATGTTCTGGAAGCTTCTTTCCATGACTTCTCATCTTCAAATACAGATTCTGCCATCAACCTCAGATAACTAAAATTTCTTCTGCCGTATTTCCCCTTTCTCCATGACAGTGACAAAACTGGGAAAGCTCTGAGTTGTCTGTTGTATGGTGGTATATACATTGAAAATGTTTTTTTTTTTTACCCTTCGCTTATATCAAATACTTGCATTTTATCCTTTCTCTTTGTGGAGTTGAACTGTTAAAGTTAAAAAAAAAAAAGGGCTTTTGCCTTGCTTAAAGAGATTTCAGGAGTCAGGAAGCAGCTTCAAGAGTGGATTTCTAAGTGCAGTTTATTATAAAGTTTCTGAAATGTTTCATTTCGACACATCCTTAATTAATGAAGGCCTTTTTATGTGGAAGGCTCCATCCCCCATCCTCTTTGTTGTAGCTTTCCCATATGTTTTAGGGACGTATAAAGGATGAAAGCGTTAGAGAAGGAAGCTAGAGGCAGGCGCCTGCGGGTGATGAACCAAGCTGATCCATCCCGAACAGCCTGTTTCCTGTGAGGGCTGTAATTAGAGAAGCTCTGGTCAGAGAAGAAGGTGAATTCAAGACACATCGTGCATCTTCCACTTCTTACGGCCACTAAGACCTCCAGCAAGTCACAGCCTATCTGAGTCATCATAAAATACGTGGCAAATTCTCACACAACAGCACTTACTTACTTGGCTCCCTTTTTGTGTGTATGTGTATAAATGCTCAGAGTCCATATTTTGGGGTCAAATCTAATTTCATAACTTGTCTCATTAAGGCTGCTTTTCTGTTGGAAAAAAAAGTCTTTCTATAGACTAATTTTCAAAGAGCTTTGCCACGTGTAGCTTCTTAATTCTCATTAAAAACTCCATATCTGAATTTTCATGTGACCTATTCGCATTTCCTAGAAGGGGCATTCCAAGGTTTTATTTCTATTCTACAAAAATGTAAAAAACTTGATTTCGTTTAATCTACTAGCAAATATAATTCCTGAGAGGGAAGCAGGCTACCAAAGATTTTGACCTGGATTGACTTTTTTTTTTTTTCTTGTGAGGGACAATTTAAACTTACTCGTCTTAAGGGGCTGAAGGCTTTGACCCTGCAGCTGCCCATCAGTTGATGGGTGGCCATCAGGGGTAACAAGCTGGGTAGCCCTAGCCCTGGCAGAGTATCACAACGAGGACCCTTTATTCACAACTGAAATCTCGTTATTAGTAGGGCAGCATCTGTTGTCTCCATACTCTTCCCCTGCACTCCTCTCCCCCACTTTGGTAGGAGGTTAGTTATAACACATTGGCAATTAAAGATGCCAGTGTGGACTCAGCGATTGTTGTCCTGTGTTCTCAGGGACCACTGCCATTATCACAGGGATGAAGATAAGACACGACCTGAGCAGCTGGTTCTAGTTCTGAACTCTTTTGGAGTTGTGTCAGAGTTGCCCATTGTTAAGGGAGTCTGGAAACATCAAACTGTTAGATGTGGTACATGACGACATTGTTTTCTTCTGAGACTGTGCCAGAGTACTCCGGATGATGCTGTCTCTGATACGGGACTGCTTTGGGCACTTGTCTGTAGTTTTTATAGATCATGGAACTGGCTACCTGCAGAGGCCAAGAGCCTGGATGCAAACTCCAGGTTAAGGATGGAAGAGAGCCCCCTGCACACCGATCCTGAGGATTGTACTTTTAGTTCAGCTCTCAGAATTGGACAATTTATATGTTAATACCTTGTATTTTCATGAGGGCCTGTTTGTCTCCCCCTGCCCCATCCTGAGCAAGTTTTCTACATAACTTTATATAGAAAACTTTCTAGGTACCAGGTGTTAAAAATATCTTGATTTTTGATGGTACATTTTCTTTGTTTATATGCTGCCAAAACAAAATGCCATACACTGTGGCTTTAACAATGGAAGTTTATTTCTTACGCTCCTGGAGGCTGGGAAGTCTGATCAGGCCACCAGCGGGTCGGGTTCTGGTGGAGGTTCTTTCTGGCTTGTAGTCAGTTTCCTTCTGCCTGTGACCTGAAATGGCAAAAGAGAGACAGCAAGCTCGCTGGTGCCCCTTCTCATAAGGCGCTGAGCCCATCCTGAGGGCCCTACCCTCATAACCTTGTTTAAACCTAATTATTTTCCAAAGGCCCATCTCCCAACATCATCCCAGGGCGGGGTTAGGGCTCCCACACACACATTTTCTGGGGACACAGTTCAGCCCCTAGCACTTTCATTGTTCTGATTATAAAAGTAATACCATATTTCATTGACTGCGAAACATTATTTATGACCGTGAAAGAAAAAAGTGCTGTCAGTCAAACTGACAATACATTATTAAGTTTGTTAGACTTGCTGAAAATTTCCTTTCTTTAGAGAATTATTTTTACATACCTCAGTCTTTTTCATAAAATAGAGGGAAAGTATAAATAAGGCATTTCTAATTTCTATTAGAACATGATTCTTCTGAATCATTTTGTTCACCTAGTAGTCAGGGTTCATTGGTCTCCATACCGCATCATCTTCTCCACCATGAAAAGCAGTGATGATGCAGCATTTTTTGAGCCCCTCATTTTCTCTGGGGCTTTTCTTCTAAGCTGCAGACATCCATTCTCAAGTTTGATACTGTCCATTCATGATTGCAAAAGGAAATTTTAATGGAAGACTATCAAATAAAATCCAGGGCTCTTTTTCCTTCCATAGGGGACCTTAAGTGGTTTGTTGACTGAAACCTGGATGGGCTAGTCATTCCACCAGATGCAATAATCCAAGTCTGCAGTCAGCGACTGTCATGCCACAACTATTGCCTGGTTGATTGTGATTTTAAGATACCATCAACTTTTATATACATTTTTGTTTGGGAAAAGCTGAAGTTAAAATTAATAGGGGTCTTTGAATCAATGTCCAATACATTTGCTAGAGAAAATTTAGAAAATACTGATAAAGAATATCCTGAGTTTTTTTCTTTATTCTTATATTTTGCTCTGCCCTTTTTAATGTCATTAGTCTTTGCCTGATACTTTTTGTACCAATATACCCTGATTTTGTTTGAGTGCATCTTCATTGTTTTCATGTTTTTCTCATTCATTTAAAAGAAATAACCTCTGGAAAATATGTATCTTTGTGCAAATCTGATGATTTTAGTAGAATGTTTCTAGGCAAGGAATTAAGGGTGAAATGAACTTTTCAGAAGCTTGGTACCTCTTGCCAGATTGTTTTCCAGAAGGATTGTATTGATCACCACCTGTAGGCAATGTGTGAGCATGCCTGCTTCCGTGACTCTTACTGGTGGTGGGTACTTGTGGATTTTAATCATCTTTGCCAATTTTATAGGTAAAACATGTAGTTGTTTTTTTGTTTGCATGTCTTTGAGATTGGTAGACCCCTTTAAATATCTAGTGCTCATTATTTCTTCAGAGGTTGTCTTTCTATGTTGTGCATTTGAGAGGCATGTGAATGTGAGATGCTCTTCAGTCTGTGTCTTCCCTTTTCCCAGTATGGCTCCTGGTGTGTAGTAGTGGCGTTACCTTATAAAGTCACTCATGGGGGACTTTTCACTGTGAATTTACTAGTAGTGAAACTGCCTGTGTTCCAAGGGTAGAGGTGTCTCTTGCATTATTAAAATGTCATGTTTGTCAAGAGGAACAAAAATAGCAGTAGACTGAGAGACACTGAGAAGGGACTAGTGTTTACCAAAGGCAGAGTTGGGGAGTGTGGTGTGTGGGGGCGGGGAGAAGGGGATTAAGGGGCACAATAATTGCAATCATAATAGAGGTTGGTCACGGGAACAGTAGTACAGCACAGAAAATACAGTTAATGATTCAGTAACATCTTACTGCATTGATGGACAGTGACCACGCTGGAGGGTGTGAGGACTTGATAATATGGGTAAATGTTGAACCACTGTGTTGTGTATTTGAAATCAACATAAGATTGTATATCAATGACACTTTAATAAAAAACTTCAAAAAAAAATCTATGGAAATTCAAATAAAAAATAGTCATGTTTGCCTAGAGGCTAGAGATCTAGTCTGATTGGTTTCTATTTAAGAAATTTATTTGATAGAGAAACTGAAATAAAAGCATAAAACCAACTTGAGAGTGATCAGGTCTTTCACTGTGCTTGATAGCATTCTGCTTCCATGCAGTCAGAAAGGCTAAGTGCTTCCTCTACCTGAGTGTGCCACGTGGCTTCTGCTGAGTCCCTAGTAGCAGGCAGGGATCGTTCCAGAAGCTAATAGTCTCCTTAATACATTGCTGAATTCTTACATGTAAAAACTTTATCCGCGGTTTATATTCTTAGATGATTATGTATAGGGCTTCTTTTTCAAGCTAAGATAAAGTAATGAAATTAGATGGTAGACCTAGAAAGATCTTAGAAATTGAGTTCAGTATCTTCCTATTTTGAGGAATATTCAGAAAAGAGGCCTTAGGCAACTGCCCAAGGTCAGATAGCTAAAGTAAAAATGGGATCAACCCGATGTTTAGTTATACTGTGTCTCTGGCTCCTCCATCTCTAGCATTGAGTGAATATAAAGGAAAACCTATCCCTGGCCGTAGATTTCCTTTATAATTTCTCTTTCTGGGGATATTTGATTTTTTTTCCCTTCTCTGAAAGTGTTTGTCCCTGCACCTGTAAAAGGATTATTTCTGAGATTCTTATATGTTCTTAATCTAGACTCAGTCACTGTGAGTAATAATTTCTATTTCCTGTACCTTAAAACCATTTCTTCTTGGTGTCTATGAGACTGTTATACATCCACCCAATTTTTTCTTTTTTTGTAAAGCCATACAAACATTGTAAATGTAATAGTTAAATATAGAACACAATTATAAAAAAAAGCTGTGAAGTGGTATTGAAATTAAATACAGTATCCCCTCTTTTTCTCTGCTTCCTTTTTTCTGCCCAAAGGCAGTTAAAGTTAACAGTTTCTCATTTGATCTTTCCAGATATTCTTTATGCCTGTATGTACATATGCACACATATACATATGGCTATAGATCCTTAAGAAAACCCACAAAGACTTTACAATGGTTTTACTTTGTAAATTTCTGTGTTGGCAACTTGGATTTTTAGACTTTTTTTCACATTAGCACATACTAATATATAAAAGCTTTTAAAAAGTTGCTCAGTATTGCATTTGGCACATACCCTATAATTTATTTCATTATTCCTCTATTGATGTATCTTTTTGTCCTCATTGTCATCAGTACTAGAATGAATATCCACTGCTCCTAAGAATACTTGTGAGAAAAATTGTTAGTTAACAAGTTTGTTCATTTCTGATTTTTCTAGATTTTGTCAAATTGCCCTTCCAAAAGGTGACAGTAAATGTTCAGTTCCACCTTCAATATATGAGGGTGCTTCTTAACTTAACGTGCTTACCAACATAAATGATAATCAGACGATTTCATCTTTGTCAGTATGACAGGCAAAAATTGTATCTTGTTTTAATTACGCAATTCTTTAGAGTGAATTCAAACACATTTTTATGTGTTTATTGGCTTTTGGAACCATACTGCCCGGATTTGTATCTTGGCTCCACAGTTAACCAGCTATGTGAACTTGAGCAAATTACTCAACCTTTCTGTGTCTCATGGTCACTTAGGATTAAATGTGTTAATTAATAAAGTGCTTAAATCCATGCTTGACACATAGTATATGTTATTTAAGTACTTGTCAAAAAGAAAGACTTGAATTTTTCACTGTCCTGCCTGTTCATTTGTCTGTTTTTCTGTTGAATTCAGTAACTGTTTTAATATTTTGGGAAGTGGTTAACCATTGATTGTTTACCAGCTAGAGGTCTGAGCAAGTCACACATGTTAGGTTTAATTTCGAATTATAAAACCTAAAAAGATTCATCTAAGTCGTCCTTCTTCTTTGGTAGGATTAAGTGAGGGATTTTGTCTTAATTCTGTAGTTCAGTGTTGAAAGAGAGGTTATAGATCATTATTTCAGGGAGGTCAGCTCTTTCTTTCCCTGCTTTGTGTGAGAGTTTTGATGCTGCTAATCTGATTAAACCCCTTAGGAGCTATAGCCTTAGTTCTAAGATCCTGAAGATTAGGGATTCTGGAGTTTTTCCCCCCTCCATCCATTAAATTGTTACCATGGTTATTGGACTTGCCAAAGGGTAGTTTAGATCCCTTCTGATTTATGGAAGCAACATTGTGAAGGGGAAGGAGTAAGCTCTCTGCTGGTTTGGCTTAAGGAAAGTCAGAGCTCCAGTTTGAAGATCCCTACTAGTTCTCTTTGAACAAGTTGTTTCATTTTTCTGAACCTCAGTTTGCTTGGCTGTAAAATGAAGGTAATAATCTCTATCTGTCATATAGTAATGATGATGGCCAAATGAAATGTGTTTGTTTTTTTTAAAACTTCAAATGTTAAGAATGTTACAGATCTGGGAAATCTGCTTTACCTTTAACACATGGTACCCTTGGTTTTGGGAAAATGCCCATGAAGTAAGGAAATAAAATACATGCATACAAATATTTTAATTTATTTCGGGAGTTGTGAGAGGTAAGATACCTCTTTTTCTTCCTCAAGGTATTAAAGAAACCAGAAAGTGAATTCCCTGGGAGAAAATATGACAGTACCAATAAAAGTTGTTCTTTGAGTATTTATTGTGTATCAGGGTCCTAAAGGCTTGTGAATAGTGACCTCACATAGTGAATAGCTTATTAGTAGGTTAAAGAACTGAAGAATGTGCATTTACTAAATGGCAGAGCCCAAATTTGAACCCGGTTTGTTTCTAAATCCTATGCTTTGGACAGTATAGCAGCCAGGTCATATAGATTCATTTCCATTTCTGCATCTGCAAACTAGGGAAGATAACAGTATCTGTCTCCTAGGATTGGTGGCTGTCCTGAGGATTCAGTGAGTGAAAATGCTTAGAATAGCACTGGACCATCTAAGCATTTTATAAATGCTTGCTCTTATTATAATTTATGGTAATTTCTCTACCATTCTGGCTCTTTGCTTTTCTGCTCCTTGGCCTTTTGCAGGGTCTAGTCAGTGGCAGTGTGTTAGATACTCTGGTTTCCTTCATTCTCCTCCCTGTGTGGCAGTGGCAGGCGCAGCCATGGCTGGTCCACCTGGTGTGGATGGAGGAGTGCTGTGGTGGCAGCCACGGCCTTGGTGGAGTGCTGGAAGCAGTCTGGGAGGGCATGTGCTGGCCAGGAGAGGGAAGGGGGAGGAGGAAGGGACTTAAAGCCTGAATGCAAGGCTCTGCCACCAAAACTCTCTCTAACTGGAAGAGAAGTGTGTGCCCGCAAAGGTGGGGTGTGCCGGGTGATCAGTATTCGCCGTGGCTTTGCAAAAATGGGCTCTGGGGCAGTCATTCAGCACAGCCATTCCTGAACCTGGCTGGTTCACTGGAGGCCCTTGTGACCCAAATTCCCTTGTGACCAGACCGAATGGATCACTCACCAGCGCTGGGGCCCAAGCACCTGTATTATTTTTTTTATTAAGGTATCATTGATATGCAATCTTATGCTCAGGTTTCACATGAGCAACATTGTGGTTACTACATTCTCCCTATTATCAAGTCCCCACCACATACCCCATTACAGTCACTGTCCATCAGCATAGAAGATGCTGTAGAATCACTACTTATCTTCTCTGTGCTATGCTGTCTTCCCCATGCCCCCCACCCCATGTTATGTGTGCTATTCATAATGCCCCTTATTCCCCTTATCCCTCCCTTACCGCCCATCCTCCCCAGTCCCTTTCCCTTTGGTAACTGTTAGTCCATTCTTGGGTTCTGTGAGTCTGCTGCTATTTTGTTCCTTCAGTATTTTTCTTTGTTCTTATACTCCACATATGAGTGAAATCATTTGGTTCTTGTCCTTTTCTACCTGGCTTATTTCACTGAGCATAATACCCTCTAGCTCCATTCATGTTGTTGAAAATAGTGGAATTTGTTTTCTTCTTATGGCTGAATAATATTCCATTGGCTATATGTGCCCCATCTTCTTTATCCATTCATCTACTTATGGACACTTAGGTTGCTTCCATTTCTTGGCTATTGTAAATAGTGATGCAGTAAACATGGGGGTGCATATGTCTTTTTGAATTTGTGATCCTGTGTTCTTAGTGTAAATTCCTAGGAGTGGAATTCCTGGGTCAAATGGTATTCCTATTTTTAGTTTTTTGAGGAACCTCCATACTGCTTTCCACAGTGGTTGAACTAATTTACATTCCCACCAGCAGTGTAGCAGGGTTTCCCTTTCTCCACAACCTCACCAGCATTATTTGTTGTTTGTCTTTTGGATGTTGGCCATCCTAACTGGTGTAAGGTGATATCACATTGTGGTTTTAATTTGCATTTCCCTGATACTTAGTGATGTGGAGCATCTTTTCATGTGCCTGTTGGCTGTCTGGATTTCTTCTTGGGAGAAGTGTCTGTTCATATCCTCCGCCCATTTTTTAATAGGGTTATTTGCCCTTTGGGTGTTGAGGCATGTGAGATCTTTGTATATTTTGGATGTTAACCCCTTGTCGGATCTGTCATTTACAAATATATTCTCCCATACCGTAGGATGCCTTTTTGTTCTATTGATGGTGTCCTTTGCTGTACAGAAGCTTTTCAGCTTGATGTACTTCCACTTGTTCATTATTGCTTTTGTTTCCCTTGTCCGGGGAGATACGTTCATGAAGAAGTCGCTCATGTTTATGTCCAAGAGATTTTTGCCTGTTTTTTTTCTAAGAGTTTTAAGGTTTCATGACTTACATTCAGGTCTTTGATCCATTTCGAGTTTACATTTTTTTTTTTTTTAGAGGGCATCTCTCATATTTATTGATCAAATGGTTGTTAACAACAATAAAATTCTGTATAGGGGGGTCAATGCTCAATGCACAATCATTAATCCATCTCAAGCCTAATTCTCGTCAGTCTCCAATCTTCTGAAGCATAACGAACAAGTTCTTACATGGTGAACGAATTCTTACATAGTGAATAAATTCTTACATGGTGAACAGTGCAAGGGCAGTCATCACAGAAACTTTCAGTTTTGATCATGCATTATGAACTATAAACAATCAGGTCAAATATGAATATTCATTTGATTTTTATACTTGATTTATATGTGGATCCCACATTTCTCCCTTTATTATTATTATTATTTTTATTTTTAATAAAATGCTGAAGTGGTAGGTAGATGCAAGATAAAGGTAGAAAACATAGTTTAGTGCTGTAAGAGGGCAAATGTAGATGATCAGGTGTGTGCCTATGGACTAAGTATTAATCCAAGCTAGACAAGGGCAGCAAAACATTCACGGATGCAGAAGATTTCTCTCAAAACAGGGGGGGTGAGGTTCTGAGCCTCACCTCTGTTGATCCCCAGTTTCTCACCTGATGGCCCCCCCTGCGACTGTGCCTGTCTTAGGTTGTTCCTCCCTTGAGGAATCTTACCCGTCTCTGGCTAACCAGTCATCTTCCGGGGCCATACAGGGAAATGTAAAGTTGGTAAGTGAGAGAGAAGCCATATTGTTTGAAAAGGTTAGCTTTTTACTTCTTTGCAGATTTATGCCCTGTGGCTTCTATGCCCAGCACTTGTCTCAAGGTATCTTTACCACCTGGAGGAATTATGATACTTGGTAAATTCGATATGAGGCACGAATTCTATTTAAGGGTTGTAATTAGGAAGGAAGAAGAAAAGCTATAGAGGTAGCATATGAAGGAAACATGGGAGGATTGATTATTTCTTTGACATATCTTCTTGTAGAGTACCTTAAGCATGTATAGGTTTTAAACTACTAACTAACTTGCGCTCACATATTAACATAATAGGAATACAGTGACATAAACTAAGCAAATCTATAATTACCATCCATCTCCAGTGAAGCCAAGAAAACCATTTAGGCACCCTAGGCATTTGTGAAAATTTGTCTATGATATGATGGATATTGTCCAACTGTACTTGAACAGTCTGAGAGAAATCAGACAAAGCAACCCATTTCTGGGATCTGTTCACATCCCATATGTTCTTTTAACTGTAGATAGTCTATAGTCATAAGATTTTGGAGTGCTACAACTTGCACCCCTCCCAATTCCTGATTGAGTTCCAACAGAACAGATCTGGTCAAATTTGTTGTCTCACTGTATGCACATGCCAGCCTAGACATCTCCCTCCTCATTCCAATGGCAAGTCCAGGAAATGGTGGGGTGGATGCAGCCACAACCGCAGCATCGTCCGGATCCCTGTGGAAGCTTTTTGGTGATCATCCCCCTGCACAAGTCCTCCAGAGAGTGCTGATGCTGGAAGCTCCTCCTCATATCGTATCTTAGTTCATTTTCTGGGTATCCAAGCTAGGCCTTGATCTTCTGTATAGAAACAAACAGACCCTTTGCCCACACTTTGACATGCCCTCTATACCACTGTGTAGAACTCATTGGAGGTCAGCACACAGGAACTGCTTTTTTTTTTCATTAACAGAAAGGAATATTATCAGAAAAGAGTACCTCCATAGTGATCATCTGACACCCTTTAAGTGATCAACATTAAGGATGTTTAAAGCATGCGTTGATCTTTGATTTACCAATAGTTTTATCCTATCAAGGAGTAATACCCCTTTTCTTTCTTTTTTTTCTATTTTTTAATTTTTTTTATCTTTTAATCTTTAATCTACACTTACATGAAGAATACTATGTTTACTATGCTCTCCCCTATATCAGGTCCCCCCTAACAACCACATTACGGTTACTGTCCATCAGCTTAGCAAAATGTTGTAGAATCACTACTTGACCTCTCTGTGTTGTACAGCCCACCCTCCCCTTTCTCCCTCCCCACCGTGCATGCTAATCTTAATACTGCCCTTCTTCCCCCACCCCTCCCTTATCCCTCCCTGCCCACCCATCCTCCCCAGTTCCTTTCCCTTTGGTACCTGTTAGTCCATTTTTGGGTTCTGTAATTCCGCTGCTGTTTTGTTCCTTCAGTTTTTCCTTTGTTCCTATACTCCTCAGCTGAGTGAAATCATTTGGTACTTCTCTTTCTCCTCTTGGCTTATTTCACTAAGCATAATACTCTCCAGCTCCCTCCATGTTGCTGCAAATGGTTGGGTTTTTCCATGTCTTATGACTGAGTAGTATTGCATTGTGTATATGTACCACATCTTCTTTATGCATTCATCTACCCATGGACATTTAGGTTGCCTCCAATTCTTGGCTATTGTAAATAGTGCTGTGATAAATATAGGGGTGCATCTGTCTTTCTCAAACTTGATTGCTGCATTCTTACGGTAAATTCCTAGGAGTGGAATTCCTGGGTCAAATGGTAGGTCTGTTTTGAGCATTTTGATGAACCTCCATATTGCTTTCCACAATGGTTGAACTAATTTACATTCCCACCAGCAGCGTAGGAGGGTTCCCCTTTTTGTCTACAGCCTCGCCAACATTTGTTGTTGTTTGTCTTTTGGATGGCAGCTATCCTTACTGGTGTGAGGTGATACCTCATTGTAGTTTTAATTTGCATTTCTCTGATAAATAGTGATGTGGAGCATCTTTTCATGTGTCTGTTGGTCATCTGTATTTCTTTTTTAGAGAACTGTTCAGTTCCTCTGCACATTTTTTAATTGGGTTATTTGTTTTTTGTTTGTTGAGGCGTGTGAGCTCTTTATATATTCTGGACGTCAAGCCTTTATCGGATCTGTCATTTACAAATATATTCTCCCATACTGTAGGGTTCCTTTTTGTTCTATTGATGGTGTCTTTCGCTGTACAGAAGCTTTTCAGCTTAATGTAGTCCCACTTGCTCATTTTTGCTGTTGTTTTCCTTGCCCGGGGAGATATGTTCAAGAAGAGGTCACTCATGTTTATGTCTAAGAGGTTTTTGCCTATGTTTTTTTCCAAGAGTTTAATGGTTTCATGACTTACATTCAGGTCTTTGATCCATTTTGAGTTTACCTTTGTATATGGGGTGAGACAATGGTCCAGTTTCATTCTCCTACATGTAGCTGTCCAGTTTTGTCAGCACCATCTGTTGAAGAGACTGTCATTTTGCCATTGTATGTCCATGGTTCCTTTATCAAATATTAATTGACCATATATGTTTGGGTTAATGTCTGGAGTCTCTAATCTGTTCCACTGGTCTGTGGCTCTGTTCTTGTGCCAGTACCAAATTGTCTTGATTACTATGGCTTTGTAGTAGAGCTTGAAGTTGGGGAGAGAGATCCCCCCTACTTTATTCTTCTTTTTCAGGATTGCTTTGGCTATTTGGGGTCTTTGGTGTTTCCTATGAATTTTTGAATTATTTGTTCCAATTCATTGAAGAATGTTGCTGGTAATTTGAGAGGGATTGCATCAAATCTGTATATTGCTTTGTGCAGGATGGCCATTTTGACGATATTAATTCTTCCTAGCCATGAGCATGGGATGAGTTTCCATTTATTAGTGTCCCCTTTAATTTCTCTTAAGAGTGACTTGTAGTTTTTAGAGTATAAGTCTTTCACTTCTTTGGTTAGATTTATTCCTAGGTATTTTATTCTTTTTGATGCAATGGTGAATGGAATTGTTTTCCTGATTTCTCTTTCTATTGGTTCATTGTTAGTGTATAGGAAAGCTACAGATTTCTGTGTGTTAATTTTGTATCCTGCAACTTTGCTGTATTCCGATATCAGTTCTAGTAGTTTTGGAGTGGAGTCTTTAGGGTTTTTTATGTACAGTATCATATCATCTGCAAATAGTGACAGTTTAACTTCTTCTTTACCAATCTGGATTCCTTGTATTTCTTTGTTTTGTCTGATTGCCATGGCTAGGACCTCCAGTACTATGTTAAATAACAGTGGGGAGAGTGGGCATCCCTGTTTGGTTCCCGATCTCAGAGAAATGCTTTCAGCTTCTCGCTGTTCAGTATAATGCTGGCTGTGGGTTTATCATATATGGCCTTTATTATGTTGAGTTACTTGCCCTCTATTCCCATTTTGCTGAGAGTTTTTATCATGAATGGATGTTGAATTTTGTCAAATGCTTTTTCAGCATCTATTGAGATGATCATGTGGTTTTTGTCTTTCTTTTTGTTGATGTGGTGGATGATGTTGATGGATTTTCTAATGTACCATCCTTGCATCCCTGGGATGAACCCCACTTGGTCATGGTGTATGATCCTTTTGATATACTGTTGAATTCTGTTTGCTAATATTTTATCGAGTATTTTTGCATCTACATTCATCAGGGATATTGGTCTGTAATTTTCTTTTTTGGTGGGGTCTTTGCCTGGTTTTGGTATTAGGGTGATGTTGGCTTCATAGAATGAGTTTGGGAGTATTCCCTCTTCTATTTTTTGGAACACTTTAAGGAGAATAGGTATTATGACTTCTCTGTATGTCTGATAAAATT
Organism: Manis javanica; assembly: GCF_040802235.1. Lineage (NCBI taxonomy): Eukaryota > Metazoa > Chordata > Mammalia > Pholidota > Manidae > Manis > Manis javanica. Next base: position 126,069,430 of record NC_133162.1, read on the forward strand.
CCGAGGTAAATCCATCTGGCCCCGGGGTTTTGTTCTTGGGTAGTTTTTTTTATTACTGTTTCAATTTCTTTGCTCGTAATTGGTTTGTTTAACTTTTGTGTTTCTTCCTTGGTCAGTCTTGGGAGGTTGTATTTTTCTAGGAGGTTGTCCATTTCTTCTAGGTTTTCCAGCTTGTTGGCATATAGGTTTTCATAGTAGTCTTTAATAATTCTTTGTATTTCTGTGGAGTCTGTCGTGATTTTTCCATTCTCATTTCTGATTATGTTGATTTGTGTTGATTCTCTTTTTCTCTTAATAAGTTTGGCTAGAGGCTTATCTATTTTGTTTATTTTCTCAAAGAACCAGCTCTTGGTTTCGTTGATTTTTGCTATTGTTTTATTCTTCTCAATTTTATTTATTTCTTCTCTGATGTTTATTATGTCCCTCCTTCTGCTGACTTTAGGCCTCATTTGTCCTTCTTTTTCCAGTTTCGGTAATTGTTATGTTAGACTATTCATTTGGGGTTCTTCCTTCTTCAAGTGTGCCTGGATTGCTATATACTTTCCTCTTAAGACTGCTTTCGCTGCATCCCACAGAAGTTGGGGCTTTGTGTTGTTGTTGTCATTTGTTTCTATATATTCTTTGATTCTATTTTGATTTGTTCATTGATCCATTGATTATTTAGTAGCATGTTATTAAGCCTCCATGTTTTGTGAGCCTTTTTGTTTTCTTTGTAGAATTTATTTCTACTTTTATACCTTTGTGGTCTGAAAAATTGGTTGGTAGAATTTCAATATTGTGGAATTTACTGAGGCTCTTTTTGTGAGCTAGTATGTGGTCTATTCTGGAGAATGTTCCAAGTGCACTTGAGAAGAATGTATATCCTGTTGCTTTTGGGTGTAGCGTTCTATAGATGTCTGTTAGGTCCATCTGTTCTAGTGTGTTTTTCAGTGCCTGTGTGTCCTTACTTATTTTCTGCCTGGTGGATCTATCCTTTGGGGTGAGTGGTGTGTTGAAGTCTCCCAGTATGAATGCATTGCATTCTATTTCCCTCTTTAGTTCTGTTAGTATTTGTTTCACATATGCTGGTGCTCCTGTATTGGGTGCATATATATTTACAATGCTTATATCCTCTTGTTGGACTGACCCCTTTATCATTATGTAGTGTCTTTCTTTATCTCTTGTTACTTTCTTTGTTTTGAAGTCTATTTTGTCTGATATTAGTACTGCAACCCCTGCTTTCTTCTCACTGTTGTTTGCCTGAAATATGTTTTTCCATCCCTTGACTTTTAGTCTGTGCTTGTCTTTGGGTTTAAGGTGAGTTTCTTGTAAGCAGCATATAGATGGGTCTTGCTTTTTTATCCATTCTATTACTCTGTGTCTTTTGATTGGTGCATTAAGTCCATTTACATTTAGAGTGACTATTGAGAGATATGTACTTATTGCCATTGCAGGCTTTAGATTCGTGGTTACCAAAGGTTCAAGGTTAGCTTCTTTAGTATCTTACTGCCTAACATAACTTGCTTATTGAGCTGTTATATACACTGTCTAGAGATTCTTTTCTTCTCTCCCTTCTTATTCCTCCTCCTCCATTCTTCGTATGTTGTATTTTTTGTTCTTTGCTCTTTTTAGGAGTGCTCCCATCTAGAGCAGTCCCTGTAGGATGCCCTGTAGAGGTGGTTTGTGGGAAGCAAATTCCCTCAACTTTTGCTTGTCTGGGAATTGTTTAATCCTGCCATCATATTTAAGTTATAGTTGTGCTGGATACAGTATCCTTGGTTCAAGGCCCTTCTGTTTCATTGCATTAAATATGTCATGCCATTCTCTTCTGGCCTGTAGGGTTTCTGTCGAGAAGTCTGATGTTAGCCTGATGGGTTTTCCTTTATAGGTGATCTTTTTCTCTCTAGCTGCCTTTAAAACTCTTTCCTTGTCCTTGATCCTTGCCATTTTAATTATTATGTGTCTTGGTGCTGTCCTCCTTGGATCCTTTCTGTTGGGGGTTCTGTGTAATTCCGTGGTCTGTTTGATTATTTCCTCCCCCAGTTTGGGGAAGTTTTCAGCAATTATTTCTTCAAAGAGACTTTCTATCCCTTTTCCTCTTTCTTCTTCTTCTGGTATCCCTATAATACGAATATTATTCCTTTTGGCTTGGTCACATAGTTCTCTTAGTGTTGTTTCATTCCTGGAGATCCTTTTGTCTCTCTCTATGTCAGCTTCTATACGTTCCTGTTCTCTGGCTTCTATTCCTTCAATGGCCTCTTGCATCTTATCCATTCTGCTTATAAATCCTTCCAGGGATTGTTTCACTTCTGTGATCTCTTTCCTGACATCTGTGATCTCCCTCCGGACTTCATCCCATTGCTCTTGCATTTTTCTCTGCATCTCTGTCAGCATGTTCATGATTTTTATTTTGAATTCTTTTTCAGGAGGACTGGTTAGGTCTGTCTCCTTCTCAGGTGTTGTCTCTGTGATCTTTGTCTGCCTGTAGTTTTGCCTTTTCATGGAGATAGAGATAGTTTGCAGAGCTGGTACAAGTGACCGCTGGAAGAGCTTCCCTTCTTGTTGGTTTGTGGCCTTCCTCTCCTGGGAGAATAGCGACCTCTAGTGGCTTGTGCTTGTCAGCTCTGCGCAGACAGGGCTTCTGCTACCTGCCCATTTGCTATGGAGTTTATCTTCGCTGTTGCTGTGGGCTTGGCCTGGCTGGGGCTGTCCCTCCAAAATGGTGGAGCCCTGTTGCAGGGGTAGCAGCCGGGAGGCTATTTATCTCCATAAGGGGCCTCTGTGCTCCCTGTTGCCCAGGGGGTTAGAGTGCCCAGAGATCCCCAGATTCCCTGCCTCTGGTCTAAGTGTCCTGTCTTGCCCCTTTCAGACTTCCAAAAAGCACTCTCCAAACCAAAACAACAACAGCAACAGTGAAAGAGGAAAAAGAAAAAAAAAAAAAAAGGAAAAAAATGCATTATTTTCTTTGTCCTCAGGCGCCGGTCCCAGGTACCCGCTCACTGGTCCTGCTGCCCTGCCTCCCTAGCACCGGGGTCCCTGTCCCTTCAAGGCTTCTAAAAAGCACCCGCCAAAAAAAAAAAAAAAAGTGAAAAATGCGCGATATTGTTTGTCCTCAGGCGCCGGTCCCAGGCACCCGCTCACCAGTCCTGCCTCCCTGACTCCCTAGCACTGGGGTCCCCGTCTCTCCAAGGCCTCTAAAAAGCACTCGCCAAAAAAAAAAAGGGAAAAACACGCGACCCTCTCCGTCCCCAGGTGCCGGTCCCAGGCACCTGCTCACCGGCTCTGCCGCCCTGCTTCCCTGGCATTGTGGTCCCTGTCCCCCTAAGGCCTCCAAAAAGCACTCGCCAAAAAGAAAAAAAAAGGGAGAAACACGCGATTTTCTTTGTCCTCAGGCACCGGTCCCAGGCACCCGCCCACCAGTCTTGCTGCCCTGCCTCCCTGGTATTGGGGTCCCCGTCCCTCCAAGGCTTCCAAAAAGCACTCGCCAAAAAAAAAAGGGAAAAATGCGCGATTTTCTTTGTCCTCAGGCGCCGGCCCCATGCCCCTGCCCACTGGTCCCGCTGCCCTGCCTCCCTAGTATTGGGAAAAATATGTGATTTTCTTTGTCCCCAGGCGCCGGTCTCAGCATCCATTCACCAGTCTTGCTGCCGTGTTTCGCTGGTATTGGGGTCCCTGTCCCTTTAAGGCTTCCAAAAAGCACTTGCCAAAAAAAAAAAAAAACCGCTCCGGTTTCTTTCCACCTGCTGGGAGCCGGTGGGGAGGGGCGCTCGGGTCCCGCCGGGCCGGGGCTTGTATCTTACCCCCTTCACAAGGCGCTGGGTTCTTGCAGGTGTGGATGTGGTCTGGATGTTGTCCTGTGTCCTCTGGTCTCTATTTTAGGATGAGTTTTCTTTGTTATATTTTCATAGATCTATGTGTTTTGGGGAGGAGATTTCTACTGCTCTACTCACGCTGCCATCCTGGCTCCGCCCCTCGAGTTTACTTTTGTGTATGGAGTTAGACAGTGATCCGGTTTCATTCTCTTACATGTAGCTGTGCGAAGCACCTGTAAGTTTAAGGACCTTTGAATGGTCAGCCATGTTTGGGAGCCCCCAGGCTGCTGTGTTTCCCTGAGACTAAGCACGGCCAGCCCCAGACGTCTGTAGCAGAGGTGCACATGTGTGACATGAAAAGTCTCAGGAGAAGGAGCTAGTGAACCTTGTTTTTGGCAGCCCCACAAAAATGAACTTAAAATACAAATATACAAGCAGAAGAGTGAAAAGATTCCATTAGAGAAATAACAAGGATTGGATTTGATCAAAGTAATTTGTCAGTATATTTGGTTCTTGTATTTATACCGATTCCTCATCAATATTTACTTATTCTCATACTTCCAAGTTAGATACACAGAAAGTAATAGTGACTGGATACAATTTTGATGTTTAATTTACATGCAACTTTATAGAAGCTGTTAGAGGGCTGTTTTCCCAGAGTGATACTCAGAGAATGAATGGAGTTGCTCATATTCCATTTTATATTTGAGAAGTCATGATTACAGTGGAACTTTACTACAGTTAGTTGTGGTGAGACAATATGGACAATTGTTGCTGAGATGTTTTACCAACCATGTCATTGAGGCTGCTGTTTTGAAAACTAAGCTATGTTTTTGTTTTTCTTTTGTTCGTGGTGATGGTAGAGCAGGAATATAGAAATAAAATGACAGATGCAGAAAAGGTAGTCATCTCATTCTCCCACTCCCTGCCCCTAATACAGGCCTACAAAGGGTCTTGTTAAATAGCCACACATACACAGTTTAGCCTGCTGCTTTCTATAGACCATTGAATTGGTTATATTGCCTTTTTAATATGGCATTTTTAGGAGGAAGAAACTTTAAATGTTGCCTTAGAAACTTTGAGGCATTTTTTTCCCCAAGTGTTTATAGATCCCATTTTCCTTGTAAGGAGTTGAACTAAGATAAATGTTAGCAGCTGCCCCCCCCACCCGCCCCTTTTTTCCCTCCCTTTCTCTTGTAATGAGGCCTGTTGGCAGAGAGCTTTGCTGACGGGACTGCCAGAGTTTGGATTTCAGTAGTTAGTGAGGGGGTGGTGCACTGTTATGGTATTGTTCTAAAAGTCTTATTCCCTCCACTTTTTTTCCACCCCCAAAATGTCAGCATGTCCAATATGACAGAATGTTCCTGATGATTATCATTCAGAGAAACATGACTTGCTGAATTATTTGGAAGACAGATTTTTTTTTTTTTTTTTAAGAAGCCCTTTAATAGTGCTCGTGGCCTGGTCCTGCACCTTGGTTAGGGGGTCCGGGCTTGGGGACCGCAGGCCGGTGTGATGGCATGATGGAGAGTTCTGACTGTCAGGTCAGACTGCCCGGGTTCAAATCCAGATGCACCCCTCACAGGTCGTGGGACCCTAGGCGACTTAGCCTGCCTAAGCTTTAATTTCCTCATCTGTAACCAGGGGCAATGATAGTGTCTCTTTCAAGTGGAATAGAGTGAGTAATAAACGAATGTAATGAAATGCTTAGCAAGGTGTCTGGCATACAGTAAGATCTTCACTGGCAACTGTCCTCATTAGGGAGCAGAGGAGCATTCCTATATAGTTTTAATGACTCAGTATAAATCCTGGTGTGTTCCTTGGGTATCTACTATAATGTGAGGTTCAAGGGTAAGTGAGCTCCAGCAGTCCTGGTGGGACGAGGCACGTAACGGAGATGGAGAATGGCTTTCGGGGTTGGGCGCTAAGTGGGTGGTTGCAGTCTCTAGGGCTGCCTCACTGTGCATTCTGGGGCCCAAGTCACATAGATGTGGGCTGTGCATCACAGGGGTCCTGCCCTCCTCGTTCCTCACATCGCTCCCCAGAAGGTCCTGTGGAAAGAGGGGAGTGTTCCGTGTTGTTGTAAGTTCAGAGGCTGTATTCAGGTGGTGGGTTTTAAGAGAGTTTAATGTCAGGAGAAGGATTCTTTGGTGGGAAAATGATGTTGTAAGCAGAGAAGTCAGAGTGTAGACAGAGCCAGGGCAGTGGAAGTATGTAGAATAAGGAACTGGATCGTGGACCACATGGTGACTGCAGGAGGAAGCCAGTCCAGACGTGACTGTGAGAACAGTCAGTAAGGAAGACCATCCGACATCAGTTAGACCTGGGACAAAGGTGACTAGGGACTGTTTGTACGAAAGTCTGAGTCAGCTGGGTTGCGTAAAGCCAGCAGGCATGGTTAGAGGTGCCTGGATAAAGGAAAAGTGAGCCCTCTTTCCCAGGGAAGGGGACTCATGGCAACAGGGACCTTACAGGCATCTGGGGTGTGGACTTGCTGGGGTACATCTGGAGATAGGAGATGGGTACAAATTCATGTTTCAAAGAAATGTGTAAGGGAAAATATTTTATAAAACATTCTCATTATAAAAATGAACATATGTGAAACTGAACATGTAAAAGGGGGAAAACCATTGTTACTTCCAACCCCTTAAGAACGACCATCAACTTTTTATCGAACTTCTGTCTAGCATTTGGTTGTGGCTGTTGTTTTCCCATTGTCAGCATATGACACATATGAAATTGTGTGTACTGCCTTAAATGTTTATTCCACATGTTTTTAAAAGTAGATCATATGGTAAACTCATTTTTCTTTTTTGTGATTTCAGTTCCTTGGCAATGAAGATGGTCACTGTGGTATTCTGGGTGACTCTGCTTGTTTAGGGGGCTGGGCAGGGGAAGAGAGCTTTCTCTGCCCAGTGTCACAGCCATGTAAAAAATGTCAGCATTGTTAGCAAGTTCTGGCACAGAGCACTATTGTTTTAAGAGGTCGCCAGATGAGGTAAAAGATTCTTTTCTGCCCTAAGGGTAAAGGATACATTAAAAAGTCACACTCAGTGAATGAGAAGGGAGTGGAAACTGAAAAGGGATAGTTGAGTAAGAGTTTGAAGGCTTGGCCTGGGTAATAGTTTATTGCCTTTTTCTTTTTATGGTAATGTCTCCACTGTTGAGCATTTAATTTTGATTCTTAAGTAATTTTTTTTCCCCAAGAATGATAAACAGGCTATGCACTTTCTGAGCCTTTGAGTATCCGAGTATGTTTTTTGGTTGATATTAGAAAACGTGGTGTGGTTTTATAGGGTTTGGTATCACCCTTCCCTCCAAGTTTTGCAAATACTGCTTTTTGCTGTCTGGCTTTCTGGAGAGGAGGATTGCAGGTTGAATTGTGTCCTCCGAGAGGTGGTAAGTCCTGACCCTCAGTACCTGTGAGTATCTGTGAGGGTGACCTTATTTGGAAGTAGGATCTTTGTAGATGTAATCGAGGTAAAATGAGGTCAGACTGGATTAGGGTCGGCCCTAATCTGTAACTGGTGCCCTCAGAAGAGAAGAGGTACAGATCTCGGGCAGAAGGCCATGTGAGCACAGAGGCAGAGACTGGAGGGATGTGTCTACAAGCCAAGGACTGTCAAGGATAATAGGTGACCCCTGAAACCAAGAAAAAGGCATGGACTGGAGCATGACCCTGCCGGACACCTTACTTTGGATTCTCAGCCTCCAGAAAAGTGGGAGAATACATTTCTGTGGTTTAAGCCCCCTAGTTAGTGGTACTTTGTTACAGCAGCCCTGGGAACTAATATAAGAAGTCTGAGGGTATTGGGTTCTGGTTCTTTGAAAGTTTCTGTGGTTTTATATCCCATTAAACTTTTTTCTTTTTAACTATCTACTTACCTGGATTCTTGTGATAGCTTTTTCTTAAACTATCAACATAGAGTTTTAGCCCAATTACCAACCCCCCACACAGGACCGAGTCGAGATGGGGGTCTCCCTTCAGGGAAAGAGCCCAGTGTATGGGGTTCTTTTTATCTGCATACCTTGATTCAAAGAAATTGTGGGGTTTTTGTTTGTTTTTGAGTTGTTTAAATGATCATACCCTTATTTCTCCTCAGAAACACTTTTTGTTTTCATATCTATTGTCGTCTTTCCTGTCAGTAAAACGTGAGCCCCTTTCCTCTGCGTCCTGTGGGGGCCTCCTCAGGCTAGCTCTTCACCACCGAGTCGACTTCTACAGTCTTGTCTTTATGCCTGAGATGTGGGTCGTCATTTGGCTATTGCTTTTTAAAACTTTTTGCTTTTCTTTCCTGATTTTTAATCTTCATCTATTACTTAATAAGAATAAGAAAATAAACACCATAGAAAGGGGGCAGAGGCCGAGTTACTCTGTATCCTGTTGAGGATGCCAAGCAGTTCACTGAATGTTTTTGTCTTTGAGCCTTCAAGAAGGTTCCCTTTCCTCTCACTAGTAAACCGTATGCCCCCTCCGTCTCCCACCATTTATTATTCAGGAGGATGTTCACGGGGGAAGCTTTTTGTCAAAGAAAAGATCTGATCTGCCCTGTTTTCACCTACCGGAGTCTGGTAGTTCCTGCTGGTGGGCGTGGGGTGGAGGCACAGGAGCAGACACAGGGGTCAGGACTGGGATGTCTTCCCCACCCATGGGCTCAGGTGTGTTAGACCAGCAGCAAAGGATGCTCTGTTGTCATGCTTAAAATTTTTGGAAAGGTTTCCCTTTCTGCACTCCCTTCTGTTTTGGTATGGGTTTTGCACTTGGGAGTTTTTGTCTTTTACTTTGTGGTTACAGGTGTTTTATCCGGGTGTTGGGAGAGGCTTGGTGAGCAGAAGCAGTTTTAGATGGAGACAGGAACTCACGCTTTCCCCTGCCACCACTGTACCCCTCCACTACTGGCTGTTCCCCCTCCTCTGAGACCTCTGTGTGCCTTGTCCTGCACCACCTCCTTCCCTTCCCTTTTAAGCCTTCTTTCCCCCCTGCATTTTCCCATCTTCCTGCCTACCTGGTATCTTCCAGGGCTCTGGATTATCCTATGTGAGCTGCAGCCACAAGTGTGCCCACATTCCACCCCACAACAGAGATGGCTGGGCCTGGAGGAGAAAGAGCTGGAGGGAGGCGGGTGAGGAGAGAAGAAATGAAACGTGCCCGTTGGCGATGGGAGCACGTGTGCTCAGAGAATCCACCCTCCTTCTGAGCAGGGCGCTGGTGCACTTCATTCCCTGTCCTGTGTCCACTTTAGCAGATGGAAAATGAGCTCACCTAGCACTTGCTAAGTTATTTTATCTACTTGCTAAGTTTGGCCATAGCAGGTGACCCATTTAGACTTAAGATCTTCATGTCTACACATGGCTCATTCCTAGGGAGAGTAAATTTAGAATATTTATAGGAAGCAAATGCACACTGAAAAAAACATGTAAACCATTTAAAAGTATATACCACGCTCCCAAATGGTTAGCTCTTGTTCCCAGAGGCAACCACTGCTGCTGGTTCCTGTGTGTCCTTCTAGAGACCCTCTGCATGTACTCGTCTGTATGTTTACATATACTTTATATGTAAACATACAGAATATATACATATGTGTATATATATATACACACACACCATGAAGGACTGCACATTTCGAATAATGCAAACTTTAGAGTTTTTCATCAAGTTTCTTTTCCTTTTTGTCTCTCCCGCCTCTTTGTCTTGTAATAGGAACATAACCATTTTAGATGTTTTTGATCACTTTCTTTCCTTAGTGGTTCTCAAGCCTGACTTACTTAGGAGGATCCCCTAGTGAGCTTTAACTCGCAGTGCCTGAGCTTTATCCCAGTTTAAACGGCCTCTTTGGGAAGGAGTCAGGCTTCCTTCCATGGAAGGATCGGGAACTGCAGCTCTAATCATGTGCCGTGGTGGCTCGCGTGGCAGATCTGCAGGATCTGCATGTGTGTTTGATGGGAACCGGAGGCCAGGGCAGCCAGGACAGTGTAGAATAATGCACTCCCTTCAGATGTAAGGTGAACTCTGCCAGGTTGCTTGTGACCACAGCTGATCTGCTGCGTCATTCTGCATCCGGGTCCAGGCAGAGTGGCCGGATCCTTTGTTCTTTGTGGTGGGGAAGTCTTTCGGCAGAGACAGCAGGCCCAAAGGCTGCAAGAGTTAATGAATTTACAGTACAGAGTGACATGAGAAGAAACTATTTAAGGTGCTGATGACTGAACATCTCTCTTGGATCCAGTTTACTTGTATGGTGATAGCATAAGGCGTGACTGAAAGAAATTAATGATCGCTGGGCCTGGGTGCCTCCCCAGTGCAGTGATGCAGGGGGGCTGCGGAGCTAATTAACTGGCAGGCACGAATCGTGAGGATGAGGAGGGGACAGGTTTCTTCTCACAGCAGCCCGGTGCTGCACATAGACCTACATATACTATTTTTGGGTTTCCCTGTTAAGTAATGAAATGATGTAATGTGGAAAAGCGTACCTCAGTAGCTTTTTCTCAGGGGAGTGGTACTGAGAGAATGGGCTCTGGACCAGACCGCCAGCTTCAACTTCAGCTGTGCCGTTCGCTGGTGTCCTCAGGCCCATCCTCGAGGTTTTCTGTGCCTTGGCTTTGTCGGTGTCATAAAAACAACATCTACTTCATGGTGTGATTGTGCGAATATGAATTAATAGATAGGAAGTGCCTACAGCCCTGTCCTAACACATAGTACAGTTAAGAAACTATGCAGTATTTTAAAGTGCGCCCCTCTAGGGCTTGGGAGTGGGAGTTTTTCTGAGGTCATATGTTCTTAAAGCTGAGAAACTTTTGCCTGGTGACATGGCTTAGAGGGAGAACTTGGACAGAGAGGAAATGCCAGTTTCAGGATATGCATCATGTTTCAGGATAAAGTACATTTGGCTCTATGACCACTGAGTGTTAAGAATAAAGCTGTGAGGAAAGTAGTTACTAATCTTTATTTAGAACACACTTGGTGGACGTTTGAAGACAAAAGGCTAAGCGTGTCCTCAGGACCAGGTTTCTCTGTCCTCGGGGCAGGGGTTGAGCTGCTTGGGGGCCTCTGAGTGGTATTGTTTGAGAATTAGTCATGACTGTGAATCATGTTTTGGTAAATTGCTTTCTTGGGTACATTTAATTTTCTTTTTGCAAATGTACATTAAGAATGAGTATCCAGCTGTGGCTGGATACATGGGGAGATCCTATAGGACAAGAAGCAGTTGAAAGTGCTTTCCATTGTGGAGAGGGCCTTCTGAAGGCACCAGAAATGATACTCAGTCTTGTGGGAGGAAATCTTTTCCAATTTTCTAGGTTTCTGTAAACATGTATGAGTGATGTGGTTATAAACAGTTACGATGGAAAATAACATTCAACAAGAAACATGGTGCACTCCCAGGCAGGGACTGCACAAAAGATGCCCTAACACACTTAATGCCCTAGTTAAATGCATTGCACAAGTCCCATTTTCAGAAACTGGATAAACAGAACATCTTTTCTCTTTCTATTCTAAGCTCCCATTTTCACCCTCCTCCACCTGGCCGCTTCAACGGCACAATAAATGGAAATCTTATTTCCTGCCTCTGCAGACCTATTTACCTGAACGTCTAAGCTCACCCTTACCTTTCTCAGGTCTCTTCCTTCTGAAATGCACTTTACTTTCATCTCCCTGACTTCGTTGCCCTCTTTTTTTAAAGCCTCTCTAATCCTGCACCCCAGGTACTTTAATCTGTAAGGTCGGACATTGCCATCCTGCATAACATCCTTTAAACATTCATTACCTCCAGATTCACACTGTCTTCCATTACAAATTTAAGTCCTTTTTCACAGTCTATCATAGTGGGGCAAAATGTAAAATAAAGAACTATTATCAAAAGCCATTCTGCCAGTTTAAAATGCCTCATTGGATGGCACTATCCCCTTTGAGAATTCCCTTATCTTTGCAAACTATGGCTTGGATTTGCAGTTCTTTTGTGTGTATGTATGTGTATCTGTATATATTTATTTATGTTCATTACAAATAGAGCCGTATGTCCCAGTGCCCTTTCTGGTCTTTTATTTTTGAAACTCAGAGAATGAGTGGTTTTAAAATTAGAAAAGGTGTGTGTGTGTATGTATGTGTATGAATGATAAGAGACCACATATGACCTGCAAAGCCAAAGCTTTTACAGCAAAAATGTGCTGACCCCTTAGAGATTTCTCTTTTCAAAACCATGTCATTTCCCCCCCCCCCCCAAAGTGTAGTTCTTAAATGTGTGGAGTAGTGGGTATGATAAAACCTGAGTTGCCGGTTGAGGGGGATTTGAGGGTGGGGGTTCTCCATGCGTGGTTCTCTCCTCACAGTTAACTTCCATGCCCTGGCATCCTATCTGGGCAACTGTGACTGGCCTAGATGTGCTCTGACATTACAGGCATGTTCGGATGGATGTGAGTGTCCACGGTGTATAAATGTTCCATGGGAAGCACCTGCCTGCGGAACAGGACGGGGCTGGGTAAATCATTGGTGGTTGCCAACCCACTTTTCCTACCCTGGAGAGGATGCCTTGTCCTACCTGGCCTGGCGCTTCTGCTGCTGCAACAGGAAGGGTGATTGAAATATGCTTCTTATCACTTAATTGAGGTGGGAATAAAATAGGTCACAGTTAAAAGAAAAACGTCTATTCCAGGCTCAAAGAAATGTGCCAGCCATGCTGGTTATTGCAGTGAAATGTTTTTAATTCCTCTAAAAACCTCCTTAAGCATCTGCTGAGGAATGTTAAATCAACTGGAGAATTTCTGGTGTCGTGTTGCCCAGACCAATATCGTGTAGTTCTCGTGGATGTCCTGAAGACACGTTCACTGTGTGCCACTGGCGCCTCAGTGTCCTTGTGTTACTCTTGGACTGACTGAGGCCTGAACCCTTTGCCCTGGAGCAGTTCAAGCAGCAGGCTCCAGAGTGCCGTCTCCAGCTTCTAAGCCACTGCATCACCCCGTGTGCTTTGTGCCGCCTGTTCATGCCTAAAGTTTCTGTCCCTGACTGTCTAATAAAAGGAAGCTGGAAGTTAGGGATCTTTGATTGTGTGTGAAAAACACCCCATCAGAACAACATGTCTGGGGCCGATACTATAGTGAAATGTCACTGTAAACTTGAAATAGAAACCCTTTCTCCCTGAACCCCATCTCTAAGTCCTGTTTTATTGCAGACCACATAAAATCAAAGTGCCAGAGCGCAGCTGCTCCCGAGGCTGAAGGCCCTCGTGGTTATGGCACGCTTTGGAAACTCATCCCCACCAGACTTGCAAGTTAGTGAAAATACTTGCTTTGCTTGATATAAACAAAGTTTATGGGCAGAATTTATAATTAGGAAGCTCCTTAATTCTTTTACCCTTCAATTCCCAGTTTCTCTTGAGTCATATTGGGGGGTACCAAGTTTTTAAGAAAATAAACGCTTTCTCAGTGTGATGAGCTTCACTTTTTATTTATTTTATAAAGGATGCGTTTCACCCTAATTTTGTGTACTTAGCCAAATTAAAGGACTTGAAGTCGGGAGGTTTTTTTTGTATAGGTCAGTAGGAAATGAGTAGGCAAGCAAGTGCTTTGTCACAGCGCCTGCTCCTGTCAGACTCGGCCTCAGCCCTTGGACTGCCCAGGCCTGTGGTTCAGTGGCACAGGGGCAGCCACAGGGCAGTGCAGCTCTCGAGGTCACCTCTCCATGGCCCCCCGCCCCATCTTATGTGTGTAACCCTGTGGAGCTTTGGTCTCAGAGCTTTCCAAGTTCTTGTCTGTCTCCCAGTGTTTCTTGTCAGTTATCTGGGAATCAGGTGACCAGGCAGCATCCTTGTAGGCACAGCACTGGCTGGGATTCCTGACATGAGGCCGGGGTGTGGTAGGGACAGTCCTAAGAGACAGATGTCAGACCAGAGAAGACACCTGCCCCTTCTCTTACAAGTATCCCCTTTTTTCCTCAGCGTAGTGGGCATTCAGCCCCTGTAGGAGCTGGCAGTATGGTGCAGCCCCAGCTCTGCCTGAAGAGCCATTCCATCGCCAGGCAGCAAAGCGGAGGCAGCTGGGAAACTTTTATGTCCTGGCTCAAGACCTCAAGGAAGTAGTTTTTGAAAGATCATAGGCTCATCCATGGTGGTATGAGGCCAGCGCCTGGGTGCTGGAAATTGGAGGTGGTGGCACTTACGGAGTTGATGAAGAAGCAGGGTGGGCCGTGACCCAGGAGGGCTCACGGGGACCCAGGAGGTCCAGAGCTCTGCTGACTCCTGCCTGCCCCCTCCTCTCAGGGACAGAACCTTCCTTGTCTTGGCTATTTGCATGAACGTTCTTGTTTTTGAAAATTGTAGTGAAGGTTTCCTGGTAATTCTGGGTTTTTTTTTACTTCAAATACCAGTTGTTTGGACATTTAGGGATAAATCTTTAGTTTCCCAACTTTATTAAAACCCCTTCAAACATGGCTGGCCCAGGTGAGACTGAAATTGTCTTTCTCCTGTTGCCGATTTCCCTGTTGTGGAACCCATGGCTGCTTTTTTCTGTTAACAGTTCTGCTGGTTTTGAATTGCTTTGAAAGTCAGGCATGAGCCTGTTTGACTGTTTTAACCCACCCCAAACCCAGGTCTGTGGAGAGGATGACTCCCCACCGCACCGTTCCTCCTAACATGAAAACATGCATGATGAAGCAGTTTGAATTTCATGGATTGGGGCACATCCCTTGTGAGCATTATGCACAGAGATCTATCAAGCCCACGTTCTGCCTGCCTTGAATTCAGATCCAGACAGCTTTCAATTCAAATCTGATTCTTCAAAGTAGGGAAGGCATGAGAAGGACCAGTTGGATAATATTTATCAGAGAGACTAGTGTGCTTATGGAACACATTATCTTTCCAATCGTGCTGATATAATTCAGAGCTTGAAGATGTTTTTCATCATCAGGATCTTTTGCACTTCCGCAGTTGCTGCTTAGTACACGCAGGAGGGGAGTTGGTGATCTGTTGGGGAGGAGCAGTAGGAGAACATCTTATTTGAATATTGTATTTTATTTTTTTTGAGAGGCTGATCCTAGCCTGCATATGCCCTTCCTTGGGTACCTTCTGCATTGTAATTGCATCCTCTGTATTTTTCTATCTGCTTTTGCTAGAATGTTTAATTTCATCATAGTAAGCTTGCTTGTCCTTAGGTTAATTTAGGGGCTGCATACTGAGGAGAACCTGCTCAATCAGCAAGCCAGTTCATCTCAAGACTAAAGGTTGGGTCTGGTTTAGATGTAGGCAGGTAGAACCTATGCCGTGGGAGATGTGGAGTGGATCAGAGGAGAGAGGAGATGTACGGTGCTAGGGAAGAATGTTAAAGTGGGGTAGACCCCCTCCCTTGGACATTCTTAGTGGAGTGAGGTGGTAGGGGGCCTGGAGGTTTTGGAACACTTCTTGGCATTTGAATCTCTTCTGCTGATACTGTGAGACCAGTAATAGCCCTCCCTTCCTTTAGCTGAAGTCACAGCTTCCTGTGGCTCACTCATACTTGATCTTGATCTAAGATCAGTGCCTTTCTGGACCTCTTGTTAGAAATGAAACCAGTCCAGTTGGTACGGCACAGAAAGGAGTATGCAGAATTCACTGGTGCTTGCTTGGTGAAACTTAATTTTCCCTCACAGGATAAAAAGTCCTACGATTAATAAATCATTTTAAAAAAGTTGAACGTATGCATATGACATATGGGAATTACATTCTAAGAATGTAGCCCTCAGGAATTATATGTGCACCTACCTGTAATGGATGGTCTAACCTAAGGCTTTCTCTCTCCACTGCAGGAGGTGACTTTGGTCCAGAGACTTCCCCGCAAGTCCTGACCCAAGGCCATGGTGGTGACTTTTCTGTGAGTGGTCTTCCTGTAGCAGAGGACACCTGCAGGGGAGGCTTGGCCAAGGGCGTGTCAATGTCTCTGCCTTCATCACCTCTGCTGCCTCGACAGTCTCACTCCGTGCGATCGAGGCCAAACAAGAAATCCCCAGGTAAATACGCATCAAAACACCCAGATTGTCTTGGTTAGACACATTATACATGTATTGAAATTAAGCAAAACTAATGGGAGAAGGTTTTTTTCTTTGTTACAGTAAAAAATCTTCTGGGAGAAGGTTTTTTTTCTTTGTTACAGTAATTTATGGAAGAACAAGATATATTTTAAAAACAACTTGTGATTTGAGTAGACTTCTTTGATCTGTACATAAGCTATTTTGATTGCTCAGACTAGACTTTTTCAAAAGATTGAGGATTTTGTTCTCAATATTGTTCACCACTGGGTCTTACTGTTTTCTTGCTCATGAACTAGGGAATGCTTTAATCTAAACTCGCTGTGGTACATTTAAAGGTTTTGAAGTGTAATCTAATAACAGTCCGTTTATTACTACCAAGTGTTATATACTGATATATTTTCTTTGATTACATCATCTGGCATTTGAGCAGCTCTAAAATATTATTGTTTATGAAAATTCAGGCTTGTGAAGGGGTATTATAGATTACTTGTTTAAAGTATTTTGGCTTCCCTTATCATTACCAACTTTTTGTACTTAACATTACTAATAAAAACCCAAACAGACTTAACTTTAACAGATGTGAGGAAAGCCTTTCTGAAATGCTGATACCTGGAATCATAAAAGTCTTTGCTATTCTTTAGGTTTCCTGAGTATTTATTTACTGAGGGCAGGCTTATTTGGGGCCTTACTGATAGATCATATGCTAATGCAAGGATTCATCTCATTTATATGTAGACATGTTTGGAATTGGCCTAAAGTGTGCCCCAGGACTATAAAATTGATATCCGTTTCTCTGGTTTTCTAAATATTTTGTATTACTTGATATGGTATGTGCTTTATTTCCAAATCATTTAATTGTGGATTGTGTGGGGGTAAAATTCAGAGGGTAAATCTTAAGGCTTTGAATGTTAGAAATGGTGCTATGAATTGGTAAGTGTCCAAAATCTTTTATTGTTCTAGAACTTTCTTATTTTGGACAACATTGTTTACAATCCAGTCATTAGCTGGAACTTGGAAACCTTTTTGGTATGAAGCGATTTCCTGTGCCAAAGAATTTGACCTGTTTATCAGTATTGGAGGAAATTCCTGGAATGTCCTTCCTTCTCTTTGCCCTCCCCCATCACTTTGTCTCTGTCAGATTTCTCTTCTCTCAAGTCACAGTTCCCACAGTGCCTTTCTTGCTGGTGACCCCATTGGAATTACTCTCTTCCCACAAACTGTGCACCACATTTTACTTTTTCTTTTATCAGTTACATCATTTGTCCTTTCCTTGAATTAGTTTATGTGCTTTCTATGTCTGATGGTTGAGGACAAGCATACTGTCTTCTCTAAGTATACCTCATTTGTATAAAACAAGTAATAGATTAGGAATGCTGTCTGGATCCTTAAGGGACCCCCATGGAGAGCTATGACAAGTGGAGAGATTTGACCTTTAGGATAATTTTCCTTCTGAGAGTCTGTGTTGCTGCCAGTGAATTGATGCCTCTTAGAACGGGTAACCCGAAAGACTAGGGAATACTGCATTTCAGATAAAATTTTATTATTCATAGTAAATTTGGTGTTTGTTGTAGTGGGACTTAGTCTTTTAACCTTTTTTGTTTTTCCCAGCTTTATTGAGATACGTTTGACATATGACATCGTGTAAGTTTAAGGTGTGCGATGTAGTGATTTTACGTATGTGTATATATTGCAAAATGATTACAGTAAGGTTAGTTAACCCATCCATCACTTCACAGTTATAATGTATCTACTTACTTTGAGGCATTTTAGTTGAATGTCAGGTCGCAATGAATGGCATGGCCAGCCCCAGAAATGTGGCTCTGCAGAGGGTCTCCCAGATCATAGAATGTGGGCAGTGAGATCCCGAATGAGGCCCTGTCCCTGTCTCTGGCCTGCCCAAAGCAAGTGCCTTCGGCTTTGAAAAAATATCCTAGAGTTTATTTTTTCTCCACAGAAATAAAATTTATTTCTGCTACATTCTTTGCAAGGCCTTATGAATAGAAAGAGTGGTTCTGTAACATTCAACCCTTTAAAGGATCGAAGAAAATATTCTCCATATTTGATGCTTTTTGTTCAAATGACAGTTAAGTACACTAAGCAGATTCTTCTCTAGCAGAGCCGAGCTTATGTGTTGTCCAAATTTGTGCAGCAAATTAGTGTCTCACAGCAGTAATTTGGCTTCGTTATCTCAGTAATTTTCATTCGAAAAGGAAAGGGCGGAGATGTTTGCTTAAAAATGGCAGTGACTCAGAATATATCAGGCAATAAACATTTTTGCGCAGTGTCCAACACAGGTTTCTGTTTAAACCATGTTGTTGTAAAAGTATCCAGAACCCGACCGTTCTACCTGCCTGTACAAATAGTTGACATATGGTTGTGAATTTGCACTGGATTATAAAATAGCCTTGTTTTTAAAAAGCTAGCGCTGCTGTTGTAAATGCAGTGCATCGCCCACAAGGACTGAGCACCACCCTGCCTCCCTCGTCTTCCCTAACCCCTGCAAGCTGTGCTTCAGGATCCTGTCATCTCTCAGACCCAGCTCTGAAACTACATTGATGACTTCTGTTCTCATTGGTAAGATAAGACCCCTTTCTCTCTCTTTTGTTTAAGAAGGTGTTTTAAAAACAACAACAACAACCCCCCCTCCAAACCTGTTCTACTTGTTTGGATAGAAACTCTTCACTAATTGATGCTAATCAAGAAACTGTCAGGAACGAAACTTACTCTACAAAGGTCAAATACTATAAACCCCTGTAATAACGCACTCAACACAGCCTCTGTTAATGGAAGTTTGTATTTTAATGCAATTGCTCATTAGCTCCTGGGCGATAGGAACTCCCTCGACCAGAGACAATTCATGAACTCTGCAATAATGTTGACCCTTCATTTTCTGGACTGACTTTTTTACATTCCACTTAATATTGCTAGTTTTTATTTTTATTTACTCTCCTTCCTTGTTCCATGTATATTATTTTTTCACTGCTAGTTGGAAAATTCGATGTTCTGAGTATTGTTTAAAAAAAAATTTTTTTTAATGGAAAATCCATTTTCTGGTAATGAAAATAAGGACCCGTGTGCACTAAAGTAGTTCTGTGGCTGTTGCAAACCTTTTTGGATTAAGAATTCATTAATATCCGTAATGTATCCTTTTGTCTTCCAGAGAAGAGCAAAGCCCATTTCCTGTGGTTTATTTATTAGTAATGTCATTAGTTACTTTGTATTTAGATTACATTTCCCAGATCACTTTGGACCCATTATGGAACAATCAAAAGGTAGGGACAAATGAGAAACAACCTTTTAAAAACCCTGATGGGGTAGGACCGCAGCTGGGGGGAAGTGGGGATATGCCTTTCTCTGCCTCACTTGTAGGTGGGGGAGGCCTGGTGGTGGTTGCATCCCCCAGCTTCTGTTCTGTCTCATTGACAGAGCTGATGTAGCAGGTTCGGAAACCCCCCCTGGCTGTCCCTTTAAGGGAAAAACCTCCAAGCTGACAGGCTGTAAAGTGGAAGTCATCCTGCCCTTTGATTCTTGGACCATGAGTTAATGTCTGCCAAGGCCCGCCCACCCTGAACTCTACAATAGAGTTCCGTGTAGAAAATATGTGGAAATCCCAGCATAGAGACAGAAATACTCTCAGTGTTTTTGATTTTCTAGTTTTTTCTTTTTTAAATCTATTCCATCTAAACTTGAGACCACATGTGCTCTGCCTTTTTCCACTTAATAGATCATGAGCAAGTTTGTTTGCTTGAAGAACTTGCTTTTAATGTCCATTGTTTCAATATCCTCTAATTGATTTTTAACTGATTTCCAATTTGTTTTTCAGTTTTTTAAAAAATTGGAGCACAAGTCAAGATGTTTTGTTTTTGTTATGAAATGCCTATGAATTTAAAATTTTTAATTGTGAAATAGAACAAAGTTCACCATCTTAACCATTTTTAAGTGTACAGTTCAGTGGTGTCAAGTATATTCACACTGTTGGGCAACCAGTCTCCAGAACTCCTGATGTGAATATTTTTGTCCAGTAATTTTTAATATACATCTGATATCTTAAGAGTGGCAGGTTCCCACAGTGGAATTATTGGACTAAATGGACTGCATTTTTAAAGATGCTTGGTACATACAGCCCAGTCACTTTCCAGAAAAGCTGTATTGATTTCCCATTCCCTCCAGCATTCTTTGAGGCCTCTTTTTGGAGTTAGCATCTTCTGGGAACATCAGTCTTAAATGGATGGTGCTGGTAGGTGGTTTGTGAGGCCTGGTTTTGGACCACTGAGAAATAATAAGAAACTGCTCCGAGAAGTCATTCTGTAATCTTCCTCTCTTGAACTCCCTTCTGTCTGCCCTTCTCAGACAATTGCCATTTTCTTTCTTTCCATGATATTGTGTCAGGAGAATTATCACAGCTGAGTCAGATCAAGCTCATTGTCAGAACACTCAGCTGGCTTCCAGTCTCTGTTCTGTGGTAAGGATCATAACCATGTTAGAGTTGGCAAGGCCTCCAGGCAAGACATCCATTCCAGGCCACTTTGCAGATATGGAAGCAAAGACTTCTCTACATCATGGAACTTGCCCCACTGTGCAAGCTGTTGGTAGAGCTTGGCCCACGCCCAGGTCCCCGCCTCTGTCCCCAGCATGTTCTTCTATGACAGTCTGTACTGCTCAGCCTGCACATTGTTGACACAGGTGCTGTAAATGACGTGGCTCTGTGTTCTGGTTGCATGTACATGGGGAGGCCACAGGCTTCAGGTTGTGCCCACATGGATCTACAAAGCTTCTGGGGAACAGAGGTGGAGAATAATACAGGAAATGCATAGTCCTGGCCCAAGGACACTTGGAGAACCAGCTAGTTCTAGGCCCTGCTTTCACCTCTGAGTAGTCAGGGCCACAGTCGGTGATCTGACCCTGCACGAGGACAGTCCTGCTGCTGTGGTGAATAGGAGAACATGCTTTGTTTCCTCCTAGAGACTTGTTATATGACAGCTTCCTCCGAGGAGTAGGCTGCCCAGCCTGTGCCTTACTGCCACACCCCGCTGTGACCAGGACACACACACTTTCTGTTCTGCATTTACACTTAGAACCTGTGTGTGTACCTCTGCTCCACTGTGAAGCCAAGGACCTTTGAGTGCCATTTATTCCTCTGCCCATGAGTCCTGGCTCATTCACAGTTTGGTGTACCTTGGAATCAACCCAGTCTTGTAAGGGATACTGATGCCTGGGACCTACCTTCAGAGATTCAGATTTAATGCACATGAAGTATGGCCTCAACACTAGGATTTTTTAAAAGCTTCCCAGGTTATTCTAATATGTAGCAAAGTTTTGAGAACCACCAATCAAGAATGTGTGATCATCTCATGCAGCTTCTTTTCAGTGCAGGTAAATACACAGATATTTGTTACCTTTTTAAAATAAATTTTAGAAATGATATCTGATGAAGAAAATACATTACAAAAATATACAAAGTAAAGATATGGTAAATCTTGGTTTCCTACACCCCCAGACAGACGACCACTTTTGACATGTGGTTAGATGTCGTTTTTACCACATCTCTTTAGTCTGTAAGAGACGTGATGTATTTGTCCCCCTAGCATTGGACACATAATAAGAGGTTCCTAGTTTTCCACTAAATAAGTAACAGTGGAAGAACATTCTCATATATTAATATTTTAAGGCATCTCTGCTATTTTCTTTGGAAAGACTATGAAAGTGGCACTGCTGGGTGAAAACTTACTTGATTCATGTTGAGAATGGATTACTATATACTTGTCATTTGTACTTTCTCCTTTGGGGAATTTTTTTGTCCTCTCTTCTACTGGGACAACATGTTTTCTTACTGCATTAACCCAGCTTTCTGGTTTTAAGGCTATCAGTCATGTAAGTTATTAAAAAGTTTTCCCAGATCATCATTTAATTACATTTACAAGTGTTTTATAACTCACAAAAGTTTTTCTCAATTCAAATGTATATACTTTTTGATTGTGATTTATTCCATTATGTTTTTGAAAAACAGCTTTATTAAGCTACGTTACATACAATATAATTCATCTGATGAAGTTTACAGTTCAGTGTTTTTTTAAGCATTCTCCCAAGGTTATGTAACCATTGCCACACAATCTAATTTTGGAACATTTTTATCTCCTTTAAAAAGAAACCTAATTCACATTAGCAATTACTCCACAGTTCCCCCTAGCTCCCCCAACCTACCCCCACCCCACAGGCCTAAGCAAATAGAAACTTACTTTCTATCTCTATGAATTTACCTAATCTGGGCATTTCATATAAATAGGATCATATAATATCTGGTCTCTTGTGACTGGCTTCTTTCATGTAACAGTGTTTTCTAGGTTCATCCATGTTTTATAATTTTGTCACCAAATTTTTATTGCACATACATGCCACATTCTAAAATCCATTCTTCATTTTTATGGACATTTGGTTTTCCACTTTTTTTGCTATTATGAATAATGCTATGTACTTTTGTATAGATGTACCTTTTAATGTTTTTCGTTGGTATATACTAGGAGTACAATTGATGGATCATATGATAATTGTGTTTAACATTTTGAAGTATTGCCAAATTGTTTTCCAAAGTCAATGCACCATTTTTCTTCCCACCAGCACAATGTGAGGTTTCCAGTTTTTCCATACCTGTCCAACACTTGTTCCAGTAATCCTTTTTATTCTAGCCATCTTGGTGCCATATGAACTGGTATCTCATGTTTATTAAGTGGTAAGAGTTATTTTTATATTCTGATTACACATCATGCAATATGCAAATTACCTTTTGTTCCATGGGTTATCTTTTTTCAAGTTGTTGATACTGTTGTTTCAAGCAGGAAAGTATTTAATTTTGATGGCTGATTTTTAAAATTATTTTGTTGTTCTCCTTTTGGTGTTGTACCTAAGAGACCTAATCCAAGGCCACAAAGATTTATGCCTGTTTTCTCCTGAGAGTTTTGTAGTTTTAACTCTTAAATTTAGGTCTACCATCCCTTCTGAGTTAATTTTTTGTGTGTGGTGTGAGGTAGGGGCCAACTTCATTCTTGTCTATACGGATTTCTAATTGTCCCAGCACCATTTATGTTAAAGATTGTTCTCTCACCGAATGGCCTTTGACTAGCCAAGTCATTGCTGTGCTCTGAGCCAGCCCCGCAGTCGCACTTGACCTTTGCATAGCCTCTTCCCTGTGCCCTGGGTCAGAGCTAACCTCACCCGTGGCTTGTCTCTTATTTCATCCAGGCTTTCTTTAAGTCTATTCTTTCCCCTGTGTGAGAAACAACTCAGAGCCCCAAGTACCTGTAGTGTTTTGCTTCCCTTTCCCTCTGCACAGCCGCTTACTGCCTTTCTCTGCCCTGACATTCCGTGATCTCCTTGTCTTTGTTTACCTCTGGAAGCCTTGAGAACAGGATCTGATCACTCCCTTCAGTTACCCTGGTGCGGGGCATATGTATGTACCTGTTAAATGAATAGGATTTTAGTAGTCGGTGGTCATTTGCTCTGTGTGGTTGTTGAGAATACTAATAGACACACAAGCATTTCAAGTGTAACAGTCCCTTACGTTTAGAAAGTTAGGAGTAACACATTCCCCTTTATCTAAAAAGAACGGATCCTTTACTTAAGGTCCTACCTCTCTGGGGTTTGCTATTATCAGGCAGTATGCGAAGGGGAGTAGGTTTCAAAGTGCGTGTGTCAGCAGCTTTCCCAGCCCAGCTTTTCTACGCCCCTGTCTCTCGCCTGTTATCTCGGCTTCTGGTGTTTTTGCTGTGTGCTGCCCGCTGCCTGTGGTTAATGATGACCGGAGGTTTTATCCAGTCCCACCTGACAGCTGGGTCAGCTCACCCTGTGATGGTGTCAGGTGGCAGCTGGAACAAGCCCAGTGCAATGCCCAGAAATGAGAGTTTCTACCTCAAGAAAGTGGATGGGGGCAGGGTGAGAGCAAGAATCTCCTCTTTTTGATCACATCTGGTTCACAGAGAAACACTGAGGTCACAGAAGCCGCTGGGAGCTGTTGCATCTGTAGCCGACGCTGAATGCCAGTGGGGAGTAGAGGCAGACAGGAAGGGAAGATGGGCGTTCTCGTGTGAATCCTCAGATTTGGTGTGAAACAAGTCTGTGTGTGTGTGTCAGCAGCAGTGGCTGGCTGTGTTCCAGGCAGAGGGACAAGCGTGTGCAAAGCCTGGAATCGGGAAACTGAGCGTAGAGTGGTGACCTCTAGAAGAGAGGCGGGTGAGAACTCAAGTGCCTCAGAAAGGGAAATCTGGGGCCATCAGGAGAACCATCATCATTCAGTCCTGGAGTGTTGAGACCCATCAGCCGAGCCCCTGGGGGCTTATCTAGAGCAGCCTGCTAGTAGTGACACATGGAACCCTTTCTCTGCACAAGATTCCTGAATGGTAAAATTTAGGAAACCCTTCCAAGGGGGGTGAGACTTTCTTGTTACTTCCATCACCAACCAAGTCCTCCTTTATCAGTCAAAGGTCCTAAGTGGCATTTAATGAGCTTGCTTTAAAAAAAAAAAAAAAGAATTCCTTTAGAACAGTTTTAAGATGACAGCCAAATAGAACAGAGGGCCCAGAGATTTCCTGTATACTCCTTGCCCCCACACATACATGGCCTCCCCCATTACTGACATCTCCTAGCAGAGTGGTTCATAGGGCACAATCATGAACCTACACTGACAGACACATCATTTTATCACCCAAAGCCCATAGTTTACTTTATGGTCCACTCTTGGTATTAGACATTCTGTGAGTTTGAAAAAAATGTATAATGATATGTATCCATCATTATGGTATCATGTGGAGTATATTCAGTGCCCTCAAAATCCTCTGTGCTTCACCTAGTCATCCTGCCCTTGACACCCCACCTTAAATCCCTGGAAACTAATGATCTTTTTACTGTCTCCATAGTTTCACCTTTCCTAGAATATCATATTTGGAATTATACAGTATGTAGCTTTTTCAGATTGGCTTTTTCACTTAGACATAGGCCTTTAA
Source organism: Manis javanica (assembly GCF_040802235.1). Lineage (NCBI taxonomy): Eukaryota > Metazoa > Chordata > Mammalia > Pholidota > Manidae > Manis > Manis javanica. Next base: position 126,094,203 of record NC_133162.1, read on the forward strand.
GGTTTCCTCCATGTCTTTTCATGGCTTGATAGCACATTCCTTTTTCGTGCTGAATAATACTCCATAGCCTGGATATATGACAGCTTATTTATCCATTTACTTCCTGAAGGACATTTTGATTCTTTCCAGGTTTTGGCAATTATGAATAAAGCTGCAGTAAACGTCTGTGTGCAGGCTTTTGTTTGGATAGAAGTTTTCAGTTCCTTTGAGTAAATACCAGGGAGATGATCACTGGATCATATGGTGAGAGTATGTTTAGCTTTATAGGAAACTAACAAACTGCCTTCCAAAGTGGCTGTAGCTCTTTGCATTCCCACAGTGAATGAATGAAAATTGCTGTTGTTCTGCATCCTCAGTATCATTTGGTGTTATCAGTGTTTTGGATTTTGGACATTCTTACATGTGTATGGTGCTATCTCATTTTAATGTGTATTTCACTGATGACATGTGGTAGACCATCTTTTCGTATGCTTATTTTCCATCTGTCTATCTTCTTTGTGAGGTGTCTGTTTGCCCATGTTTTATATCAGGTTGTTTTCTTATTGTTGTAAGTGTGATTTGTATATTTTGGAATATAGTCCTTTATTAGATGTGTCTTTTGCAAATATTTTCTCCTAGTCTGTGGCTTGTCTTCTCATTTCTCTTGACACTGTCTTTCTGAGAGCAAAAGTTTTTAGTGTTAACGAAGTCCAGTTTATCCATTATTTCTTTCATGAATCATGCCTTTGGTATTGTGTCTAAAAAGTTACTGCCGTAACTAAGGTCATCTAGATTTTCTCCTATGTTAAGTTCTAGGAGTTTTACAGTTTTGCCTTTTATATTTAGGTCTCTGGCCCATTTTTTTGTTCCTTTTTGTGAAGGGTGTAAAATGTGTGTCTAGATTCATTTGCCTGCATGTGGGTGTCCAGTTTTTCTGCCGCCATTTGTTAAAAAGTCTTTGCTCCATTGTACTGCCTTTTCTCCTTTGTCAAAGGCCCATTGAATATATTTATGGGGGTCTATTTCTAGGCTCACTAGTCTGTTCCATTGATCTATTTGTCTATTCTTTCCCACACTTTTTTTTTTTTTGAAGTACAGTTTGGTACACAGTCTTATATTGGTTCCAAGTATACAACACAGTGTTTCAGCAGTTACACACATTATTAAGTCTTCACCCCAACTAGTGCAGTTACTGTCAACATAGAAAGATGTTACAGAGCCATTGGCTATATTCTCCATGCTGCACTTCCATCCCTGTGACCAACTTATATTATGGTTGAAATTTTTGTGCCCCTTTATCCCTCTCACCCTTGCCACCTACCCAAACCCTCCCCTATGGTCACCACCAGCCACTTCTCGGTGTCTCTGAGTCTGTTGCTGTTTTGTTCGTTTTAATACCACGCTGTCTTGATCACTGTAGCTTCATAGTAAGTCTAGAAGTCATGTAGTGTCGGTCTTCCTACTTTGTTTTTCTTCAGTATTGTGTTGGGTATTCTGGGTCTTTTGCCTCTCCATGTAAACTTTAGAATCAGTCTGTTGATATCCCCAAAAAACTTGCTAGGGTTTTGACTAAAATTCCATTAAATCTATACATCAAGTTGGGAAAAACTGGTTATCTTGACAATATTGAGCCTTCCCATCCATGAATATGGAATAACTGTTTATTTACTCATCCTTTGATTTCTTTCATTAGTGTTCATAGTTTTAATCATAAAGATCTTATACATATTTTGTTATTTATATCTAATTTCATTTTTTGGGGTGCTAATGCAAGTTGTATGGTGTTTTTAATTTCAAATTCCACTTGTTCATTGCTGTTATATAGGAAATTGGTTGACTTTTGTTAATAACCCTTGTGTCTTACAAACTTGGTGTAATCTCTTGTTCTGGGAGGATTTTTGTTTGTTTTTGGTAAATTCTTCTGGATTTTCTACATAAATAATAAGCATGTTGTCTGAGAACAAAGACACTTTGATTTCTTCCTTTCCAATCTGTGTAGCATTTATTTCCTTCCTTGCCTTATTGCATTGGCTAAAGACTTGCAGTATAATATTGAAAAGAACTGGTGAGAAGGGGATGTGAGGACATTCTTGTCTTGTTCTTGATCTTAGTGGAAAAGATTTTTGTTTTCACCATTATGTGTTGTATTATCTATAGAATTTTTGTAGATACTACTTATCAAGTTGGGGACCTTACTTTCTATTTCTAGTTTACTGGGAGTTTTATTATGAATGGGTATTGGATTTTGTCAAATGCATTTTATGCATCCACTGGTATGATCATGTGATTTTGCTTCTTTAGCCTGTTGGTGTGATAGATTACATTATTTGATTTTCTAATGTTGAACCAGCCATGCATACCTGGGATAAATCCCACTTGAACATGATGTATGATTCTTTTTATACATGGTTGAATTTGATTTGCTGATATTTTGTTGAGAATTTTTGCATCTGTGTTTATAAGAGAGATTAGTCTGTAGTTTCCTTATAATATCTTTGTCTAGCCTTTGTATTAGACTCGTGCTGGCTTCATAGAATAAATTAGGAAATATTCCCTCTGCTTCTAACCTCTGAAAGAGTTTGTAGAGAACTGGTATAATTTCTTCCTTAAATGTTCAGTAGTATTCACCAATGAACCCATCTGGACCTGGTGCTTTTGTTTTTGGAAGGTTATTAATTGTTGATTCAATTTTTTTAATAGCTTGTAGGCCTATTCAGATTGAGTATTTTTTGAAAAGCCTAGGAGAATAGATTATCCACCATAAGTCAGGGACTTGTGAGACTCTGGTATTAGCTGACCAAGATGTTAATGACCCTGATCTGTGCAGAAGTCTCCAGTCTTGGGAAGGTTGGAACTGGATTCACCTCCTACTCGCTATGTTTGGGTGTTTCTCCATCTGGGAGTTAGGGATAATGATGATGCTTCTCTTATAGGGTAAGTGAAATTTAAATGAGATGTAGACTGTGAAGTGTAGGGCCTCATACACAAGCTCTCTCCTGGTATTTCAGTGTATCCATCTGCCTTGGAACCCGTCTTTAGCTTCCTTCATCTGACTTGGTGGCCTTGAGTGAATTCCCATAATATCAGTCTCAATGCTGTCCTCAGCCAGATGTCCCCCAGTGGGATTTCACCCTCAGATCTGTATGTTTTCTGGCGAGCATATGTCTTCTTGATGTGCAGCAGTCTTTGTTTCCTGTGAGCAGGACAAGAAGACATCATAATGCAGTGACCGACCAGCTGTCTGGGCTCCACTTCCAGCTCTGCCACCAACTACTTATGTTATTCATCTTCTTTTGATTTGCACATGGTTCATGTAAAAAAATTAAAATTATGTCTTTAAAATTGCCCTGTAAAGGAAGTCAGCTCTTCAAACTAGTGATGCAAGTGTAAGGGCTTAAGAAAGCAGTAGTTTCTTTGCAGAAAAAAATAAATTTGGTGAAGGTGGGATGCCTGGTGGTGCCCTGACTCCATAATTTGCTAAGCTCCTGTGGGCTCTTTATAGAAATGAAAGATAGTAATTCATGAAGCTGATGAAGAGTAAGTGTTCCAGAATGGTCCAAATTTGCTCACGAAGCAGTGAGAATGAAACTCCAAGGGCAGTTGAACTTACAACCCATTACCTGCTGTCCAAAGTTATGCATGTGAGCAGTTACAAAGTTGCTTCTTACACAGGTAAGTGGTAAAGTCGGCAGGTAAGGCAGAGACCTTTGTGTCAGGTTACCCCCAATCACCCCTTAATTGCCCATAAATACTGTATGTGGACATACCGTCTCTGGATGGCATAGCTGTTTTTCTTTTGCCATTGACATAGATTGTTGTTTATGTAGACGAGCACCAGATGAAGTAGGGAGATACCTTGTAAATAGGACTGTACCGTACCACAATTCATACCTTATACATCAGAACCCCATTACATGAGGGGCATGTAGGGGCCAAGAGTGGCTGAAGGAGCAGCAGATGCATGTCTCTCATCCTCCGGAATTGTCCGCATCTTGGAGAGCACATGTGTAGTTGAATATGAGTGCGGTGGCCCAAGTGACAGCTCCACTGTAACACTGAAGGGCTATGTAGAGAATGCAGGAAGTATAATGGACACTTCTGTCTTGGGTAATTTGATGTTTCACAAGGACTCTGGGTGTTAAGTGTCTTCAGTAATCAAAAGAAAATCTATGCCTGTTGTACACATCCTAGCATCTAGAGTTAATATTTGGCATGGAAATTACAGGTCTTGGAGTAAGGCTTATAGACTAGGTTGTGTCAATCAAAATATGATTCTGGACTTCAAGCTCTTTGGCAAAAATTCAGTAGCAATGTTCTTTATTACAAGTAGGTTACTTTGACCAAAACGATTTACATTTCTTTCAGTTCTAGAGTTTCTATAGAGCCAGATTTGTAAACTCTAAGATTTGAATAAATGAGTATGTGCACTTATATATATATATATATACATACACACACACATTAAAATTTGAGTATATGCATGTTAGAGTATGTGATTTTTCTTAAATGAGTTGTAAGGTTTAAGCAGATCTTATCTGCATTTAGATAAGCTTGAACATCTGTACACTTCCCCTTATCCCTTGCTGCCTTCTAAATAGAGAAATTCTGTGAAGCTATGTAGTGTCATGGAAAGTTTCTGGCTCTGAAAGTTGGATTGACCTTAGGTTCAAATCCTGAGTCCCCATTCTTAGGAGCTCTGTGACCTAGGAAGTTATTTGACAGTCTCTCTGATTCTTAGTTTCCTCATCTGGAAGTGAGAAAATATTATCTCCCATATGGGTCTTTGAGAGGATGGCAGGAATGTACGTGAAGTGCTTGGTTCCTAAAACATGCTCAGAAAATGCTCCCGCTGCCCCTATCTTCTGAGATTGGGTAACTTGCCCCTTACCCTCTTTGCAGGCTTCTCATGCTTCAGGCTCTTTGACTTCATTCTGTTTCTCTGGTATGAACTGCGGGAAGACACCATTGCTTCAGTGCAGGGACTGAAGTCTAATTGTTGGTATTGGGATTTGGGTTAAGAAATGTTGAGACTGTTCAGACGAAATTATTAATATTTGGGTTTGGGTTTGTGAGTTCTGGGCATGGCTTTGTCGAGAAGCTGACCTGTCCACGGCTCCTGTGGAAGGATCTCATAGCGTATTCCTTTGGTTTTCATATCCTGCGTGCGTTGCTCCCAGCCAAATGCCTTGTTTGTTTATGCTTGGTTCTATCATAGCTCATATTGAAAGTGATCAGATCGACCAGTGAGAATGCAGGTAACCAAGTTTTTGAATGTGAGAAGCAATTCCCAAGGAAGCAAACTGATATCAAAGACTTTGGGGGTGAGGGTAGGGAAACCGCTGAGCGTTGACATGCTGTCCGGAGGTGAGGGTTGATTCTGCCTGGATGTGAAAAGATGCTTCAGCATGGCAACCTGAACCCTCGAAGACTCGGAGTCAGAAAGAAAGCATGTCAGCAGGCCAGGTCATGGACATACAATTAAACTGTTTTTGAGAACTTGATATTTACTTGGGCTTAGGTTTTACTGTATATGTTTCTTAAGTTTGTGGTGTTTTAAGAAGCAATTGCAGAATAATAGGTCCTTTTAAGGCAGGAACAGTCTCCCTGTAGCTTAATACTTGTGAGTCACCTTGACTTATTCTCACTGTTCATACATTTCTTCATAATACACAGAAAGGAAAAAATAACGATGTGGAAGCGAACATGTGTTCCCTGAAATGAGAAACATTCCGGCAGACTGCTGAAGAGAGTCACATTTTTGTTTACATTTGGGCATCCTTTCGTTATTTTTGCGGTTCACTTTCCCTACTCCTTTCAAACTGGAAATTCTTAGTTTGTGTGCCCTTTGGCCTTAAAAATAGCCGCTGTTAGTGCACCGGGGCTCTCATGAGCTCTTTCTTCACCCAGCTCTGGGTTTGCCAGCTGCTCAGTTGGGAAGAGACTTCTCCAGGATCCCTTTCATCATGAGAGGACACTGTATAGGTGGTGAGACTTCTTTGGTGGTGACCTTTATTTTTCCAGATAGCCTCAGAGGTACCCTGAGTCACTTCAGTCTTTCTTTCATGTGGTGATGTCATGAGGTTCCACAAATACTTGTTTCGTATAGGCTTACTGAGCAGCAGCTGCGTGCTGGACCCTGGGCTAGAGATGAGGTAGATATAAAGGTAAATAAATACTTGGCTTTGAGGACCTCCAAGTTTAGTGAGAGAAGTGACGACTTGTAAGCATGGATGAGTCCATAAGGTGTGACGTCATGGAGAAGCACGAGAATCTCTTTGGGGAGCTAGAAAGCTTCCAAGTGTGTGTGACTTTGAGGGATTCTGAGACATGAGTTTGGGATTACACGGCAGTGTGGGTGGGTTCAGCAGGCAGCCTATCCTATAGGGAAAGAATAGCCCCACATTTTAAGTCTGGGGGGGCAATCAGGAATGTGGGTGACCAGACCACACTGGCTGGAGCTACAAGGTGGGTCACGTGGCATTACACATGAGAACAGAAATACAGTGGGAGCCAGAAAGGATTTGGTTCTCTTGGGAGTGGTGTCCTTTGAACATTTTTTAAAGTAGAGAGATGAAATAAATAGATTGGAAGTTTTAGGACAGTAATCGTTTCATACAGGGGATTTAGAGTTGAGGAGACCGGTTGGGACTCCTTGTAGTAGTGATTGAAATAAAGAATAGTGGCTTAAACCTTGCAGTGGCAGAGGAGAATGGAGGGAGGTAGAGGTCTGTTTGAGAAAGTTTTAGGAAGAAGAATCTGCAGGATTTGGTGACCTGTTGGTACATGAGAATTTAGAAAAGAAGAAAAGTGCAAAATGCTCGCTTCAGGGCTAGCTAGCCCTTTTCATATCATGGCACACATAGAAGATACTTGTCTGGCAGTTGGAATACATGGATTGTCCCATGGGGCACCGCCCAAGAGAGCCCAGCAGTCCAGAGAGCTGAGAGATAGACGTCTCTTCACATGCTTAACTCACTCCTTGTATACCAGTTGGGAAGCCTGCTAAGGTCCCTGGCTTGGTTTTCTAGGTGGCTCCAGATTCAAACAATTTTGTTGCCCTAGTTGCTTTCCATTTTCCCCCATTTGTTGTGTCTCCAAGGTGGTTGTTATCTTTGTATTTTAGGTAAGGCCTTGGGAGTTGAAATTGCAACCCTGGGATTCCAAGTCCTGCTGTTTCTGTCTCGCCACAGGCATGGGTGCTGGTATAATTAAGCATAGTGTGGAATATAGAAAGAAATTGACTGGACAGGGTGGCGAGTTTGACTTTGACTGTGAGATGTCAAGGGACTGTCAGGAACACAGCCTAAATGCCTTGATAAGGAAGATAAAGGCATTCTCTGGGTGAAACTTGGGCATTCCAGAGCCTTCTTGTGAAGAGCACCAGGGAATTGGAAGAGGCGGAGCTCAGATTGCCAGCCCCAAGGGAAAAGGAAGGACTTCAAGGCATGGCATCTGTGGCAGATGCTCTGGGGTTTGGGTATGATGAGGAATGAAAAGTGTCTGTTAGCTTTTGGAAATACAGTCATTGATGACAGAGCAAAATCGACAGACTTTCCTGCCAAGGGCCAGAGAGTCAGTATTTCAGGCTTTGAGGGCCGTACAGTCTGTATTATAACTACTCAACTCATTGTAGTTCAGATCAGCATAGACACAAGTGACTGGTTATGGCTGTGTCCCACTAACAATGCACAACTGAGCAGTCACAGCTATGTTGTATTAACATTTATAAAAACACCCAATGGATCAGATTTGGCCCCCAGACCATAGTTTGCCAACCTTTTTTTTGCTTTAAAGGAAAGGGAATGGGGAATTGAAGTTTAGTATTTCTGCAGTACTTGCCATGTTCTAGACACTATTATAAATATTTTTAGCCCTGACGTGTAGGTATCCTGTTTACAGATGATGGAAAGACCCAAGAGTTTAGATAACTTGTCTGAAGGTTACACAGCTAGTTAATGACTGGCTGGGAACTGAGTATCAGCAGGCCTGATTCCAAAGCCTGGGTCACTTCCACTTGAATTCTTTACCACCCAGAACAGCAACCTTAGGTCAGATCCCTTTTAAAATATAGATGGCCCGGAAGCCATCAAGCTTGCATCCCCATTGTCCTTCACATGACCTTCAATGAAGCAGCTTTTCTCTGCTGCTTCCTTGTGTCCGATTGCTGGGGCTGTCAGAGCAAAGCACCGCAGAGCGGGTGGCTGAGATGACCGAAATGTGTTTTCTCACAGCTCCGGAGGCTGGCCGTCTGGGTCAGCGTGCCGGCAGGTCTGGTTCGTGCTGTGGCTTGTCTCCGTAACTTGCGGGTGGGCGCCTTCTCCCTGTGCCCTTCCGCGGTCCTTCCCCTGTGCCTGTCTGTCCCTGGTGTGTCTCTGTACTGCCCAGACTTCCACTTCATTTTAACTTAAATGACTTCTTTAAAAGCCGAGTCTCCAAATCAAGTCACATTCTGAGGTTCTGGGTGTAAGGACTCCAACATATGAAATTTGGGGAGACACCATTCAGCCTGTAACAACCTTCCTCCTCAATGGCAGACATCAAAGATTCTCGGAACACAGCCTAAATTCTTTAATACAGAAGATAAAGGCATTCTCTTATATGTGGTGACTTCTCTTAGTTACCACTATTCTTTTAAAAAATAACCTGTTTATTTTAGAATAATTTTAGATTTATAGAAAAGTTGTAAAGATCTTTCAGAGCCCCCATAATACTACATACCTAGTTTCTCCTATTATGAATGGTAGTGCCCTAGTGTGATAGTGTCACTACTAATGAAGCAATGCAGATACGTCATTGCTGTCTCAAGTCTGTATTTCATTCATATTTCTTCAGTTTATGCTTAATAACCCAGATCTTACTCAGGACACCACATGATATTTATTTGTCAGTTTCCTTAGGCTCCTCTTGGCTGTGAGAGTTTTTCCTTGGTTCTGATGCCTTGGCAGCTTTGAGGGGCACTGTTCTGGTATTTTTAGGGTGCCCCTCTGTTGGGATTGTCTGATGCCTCTCTCAACATTAGACTGAATGGGGAGGAAGAGCACATGCTAACGTTCTCACCACACTGTGCTGACGATACATAACTAGCAACGTGGCTTTACGCAGTTGATGTTAACATTGGTCGCCCTGTTTCTCCACAGTAAAGTCACTCTTTTTTACTTATGCCCCCATCTATACTGTACTTTTGGGTGGGGGAGTCACTGTGAGTAGCTGTGGCACAGGGTGGGGAGTTATGCTCCCCCCTCATGGAGAGTGGCGTGTCTACATAAATTGGGAATTCTTCTGCATGGCAGATTTATTTATTTTATGTATTTATTTCAGTGTAGATTCACAGGTAGATGAAACTTCAGCATGGCACTGTGAGGCCACTGACTCGGGATACCTGGCCTTCTGCTCCACATGTTGTCTTGTTTGCTGTCAGTGAAGCTCATCAGCCTCCACAGGGACTGAAACTGTCTGAATTCTGTTAGGTCCAACCCAAGATAGAGGCAGAGAATTGCTGTGTCAGCAGTTTAATTCCTCCATGCGGGCTATTAACCATATGTGAGTTACCTGCACCCTAAAGAAAAGGCATTTCTGGACCTCATGCTCCTCATTCCTCATGGGTGCAAACATTGTTATCTTGGGAAAAATGTGCTTCTGGAGTTTTTCTGAAGTTTGCATTGAAGCAGCACCCCCGTGTGGTAAATGGTGAAGTATCGGTGTGTTCTAGAACAATTTCTGTGGAATTCTGTGACTTTTCTGACCCACATGCTATCTAATAGCTAAAGTACTTTAAGGAAAAATATTTTAAGTTCTTGAAAGAGAGGCTGCCTTCTGACTTTGCATTTATAGACTTACATAAAAAGTTAACACCTTAAAGTTAAAATTCTCAATATTCTCAATAGTTATTTATTTTGGCATACTAATTGTTAACTTTTAATATGTATTTTAAGGTAAGCTTTTTTTTTCTTTCTGATAATTATTTAATAGCCGAGGTATGAAATTATAGCAGGTTGAAATCCAGAACTTCTGGAGCTATTTTTTTTTTTTTTTTTTGTCTATAGGTAGGTTGGGGATGTATTTTAATAGTTTTATTCTTCTTTGCCCAAATGTTTTAAGATGTTTAAGCCTGTGTGGAAAGTAGCCAGAGAGCCTTCTGTTACCCACCGTGATGCGTGGGAGTGTGGGGTGGGGTAGGATTGGCGGTTCTCAGCCTCCTGGAATGTTTCCATTCAGAGGAAGCATCTTCCGAAGGGCGGGTGGGATATGAAGGGATCATTGAATATGGCCTTGTGGTTGACCCGGGCCACAGTTCCCAAGAACTAAGCTGGAGGTTAGTGTGATAGCCCTGTTAGAATTGGCTTAAAAAAAGAAAAAACACACAAGCAGCAGCCGATCTTCCTGTTGTAATAAATGGGTGTATGTATAATCTGGAGTTCTAAGCTGAATGTTCATCTTGATCAGTTTATGAGAGCGAGGGGAGGTAAAATTGTAGTTTCTTTGAAAAGAAAATTTTTTCTTTTGGAAATGGACTGTAACCCCACTTGGAAAAAATCCTTCCCTCTGTTGTGTCCTGAGTCCAGGATGCTGGTTGGAAGTTAACTGTTGCTGCTGCAAGGGTTGTGACCGCCGCGCTCTCTGCAGGGTGGCTGTAGGTGTGTGATGAGGGTGCGTGCCACCTGTGCCTCTTCATCTGGCTCCTGGTCAGTGATGTCATGGGTCACCTATGTCGTCTGTGAGTGCCATTTGTCCTGTTCAACTCGAGATGACTGCTCAGCCCCCAAATATCACTTGGCTGCGGCTCTCTTAGGCTGCTGCTCTTCGCAAGAGGTATTTCAGATAATGGAAGTCACATGCTTTCGAGTGTGCGCTCCTCCTCAAAGAGGTCAGAGAAGGAGGACACTGGCCCCAAGCTCACAGGCCCAGCCTCTGCCCTGCCCTTGCCCTCAGTCTCAGATGAGCCCGGCCCGGGATTCGGGGGTTGTTAGAGGTCACTGTGTGTGGCGGGCACGCCTGCCTTCTGACCGTGTACAGCAAGGTAGGGTCTCGGAGCAGAGTGCCTCCTCGGTACAGACACAAGGAACATGGAGGAGTGCGTTCTGGGGGATGCGGACAAGTGGGGACTGCAGTGGCACATGGAAGGTTCTAGAATTCAGGTGAAGGGCCTGGCCAGCTAGGGGCTGAGGGAGGTGGATAGGCAGTAGATTGTGGCAGACTTGGAGTTAAGAGAATGCTTTTTCTCCCCTTTCTCCCCCCCTCCCTTCCTTTTCCTTCTTTTTTTCTAGTCTTCCTTCACTCCCTTCTCCTCCCCACCTTGAACTCCTTCCAGTGAGCATTTTAAAAGTGAGAGGTTTGACTTTATACAGGGGAGAGATCATTGTTAAAACGAGCCTTTTGATTTCTGAGAGCAACATTTTGCATAAAGATGATAGGAGTTTCAAATTACTGTTCAGCGTATTATGGTTAATGATTTTAAGCACGGCTTTCCATAGCCTTTAAATTCAATTTGCAGATTTATGTTTGTGATCTAATTTAAAATCATACATTTAAAATTAATTTCACTTCCTGCTAAAAATTACATAGTATATTAAATAGGAGTTACAAAACCAAACAGATAAAATACTCTGATATGCCACATTTCAAAACATTAAACATTCTCTACTCGACAATTTCCTGATGATGCCCAGTGACGGCAAACTTATTCCTAAATGTTACACAATTGTATCAATACTTTGGATTTGGCTTATTTGTTCAACTCCTCACTTAATTCTCAACCTTGCTGAGGTTACAGGGCAACCAATGTGATTGATCAACACAGGCAAGGTTGGTTAGCGCCAATAACTCATGATCACAGTATGTTACTGTATTAGGATTATGTCTGACTCCAAGGGAAGAAAAATTCGGAACAGCTTAAACTAGATAAAAATTGACATCTTCCTCTTGACAACTGTCCAGAGGAAGGTGATACAGGACGTTGGTGACTTCGGGGTGTTGTCAGGGAACCAGGAGCCTGTCTTGGTGCTTACCGTCTGGATTAGTTTCTGGGACTGCTGTAACAGATCACCACCAACTTGGTGGCTTAAAACAACAGAACTTTATTCTCTCACGGTTCTGGGGACCAAGAGTCAGAAACCAAGGTGTCAGTAGAGTTGCACTCCCTCTGGAAGCTCTGGGGAGAATTCCCTGTCTCTTCTAGTGCTGGGCGGTTCCGCCTGTCCCTTGGTTTGAGGCTGTGTCGCTCCATTCTCTGTCTTCATACAGCCTCCTCTGTGTGTGGGCATCTGACCTTCGTCTGCCTCTTTTATAAGGATACTTAGATGGCAGTTGGGCCCACCAGGACAATCCAAGATGATTCCTTCATCTGAAAATCCTTAATTTAATCACATCCACACAAACCACATTTCCAAATAAAGATGACTTATAGGTTCCAGGGATTTGGTTGGGAGCCATTATTGGTCTAAGTACCACAAGGTCACTTCGATGATCCAGTATGATTATTAGAGCACTACCTAGCATGTCAACATTTCCTGCCAGAAAGAAGAGAGAGAGAGGAGTAAAACAGGACCCCTCACAGGTGGGTCAGTTCCCTTTAAACAGTCTTCCTTGAAGTCTCACTCAACATTCCATTTCCTCTCAGGGGCTGCATCTACCTAGCTGCTGGGGAGTCCAGGAAATACAGTATTCTATTTATTTAATACCCCTCTCTGCTAACGTATAGTTTTCAAAAAGCAAAAATATGACATACAAATGTAAAGAGGTCATATGTCCACAATTTTATTTAGCTTATCAATTAAAGAGGGAGTGGGTAAGATGTTAACACCAGTCTAAATAAGAATTTGGACCTTAGATTTATATTCTATGCCAGACAAAAGTAATTTTCATTTCTGTGGAGAGGAGGAACCATTTGCATTGCTATCAGTTTTTGGCAAGTTGCAGAGCTATAAAATAGTCCAGTCGGTAGAAAGTCAATCAAGAGTATACACCCAGAGGATGAGATAGTCCTGGGGAGTCTACTCTACATAAACAATGCCCAGCACCCCACTGGAGGGACACCCTGCAGTCTCTTTTGCCTCTTTCTATGTGTTGGATCCTTTAAAAACAGTGACCAATTAAAAATGAGGGCCCTTTCACCAAGGGGAAGGGGATGCTAGATGCTGGAATTGGCCTCTCACTGTTTCTGCCCCGCAGCAGGTCGGGGGTATTGCCCAGGGTGGAGGTGTCCTACAGCTGGGGTGATACTGCACAGATGGACACCCTCTGGTCCCCCCCCACACACATACACAATACACACCTTTTTAAAATATTTTTTTTCATTTGCTTTCTGATTAACATAGAACAAAATGTGTGTGTGTGTGTGCGGGGTACAGATTTATGGACTCTGCCAAATGCATAGGGTTATGTCACCACTACCACCACAATCAAGTACAGAACAGTTTCCTTATCCCAAAATAATCCCTCATGCTGCTCCCCGGTAGTCAACCATCAACCCCTGCCCGCCCTGGGAACCTCTGATCTGCTCTGCAAACCTGCAGTTTGCCCCTTCCAGAACATCATAGAAAGTGAATGATACGGGATAAGACCTTTTGAGTCTGACCTCTTCCACTGGGTGTAATGCACTTGAAATTCATGCCTGTGGCAGTGGGTTATCAGTCGCTCTTTTGCCGAGTATGATTTCATTGCATGGATCTACTATAGTTTCTCCATTCACCAGGTGAAGCACATATGAGTTGTTTCTGCTTTTTGGTGATTATGAATAGAGTTGCTTCGAGTATGTTTTGGGGTTATCATCCATTTTCATCTCTTTGGATCATTGTGGAATTGCTTGCTCACATGTTAACTGTGTTTAGTTTTACATGAAAATGCCAGCTGTTTACCAGAGCCGCTCTGGTTTTGCATCCCCACCAGCAGATCCCACTGCTCTGCATCCTCACCAGCAGTTTTTACTCATCAGTTTTTAGAAAATGTTAATCTTTCTGCCAGGTGTGTAACAGTGCCACGCTGTCCAAACTGGGCCCTGTAAGTGGTCACAGGTTATATCCAACATGCACGGCTGATCCTTGGCCCGAATCTGACTAAACTCATAAACCTCCCTCTGCAGAGCAGCACTTCTTAGAGATATTTCTCCATACACACTGTGGATTCTGTCTCTCTTGCCCTGATCTTGGCACCCTGTACATAGGATGGGTGCTGCTCAGCCTGAGCCAAGGATAGTTTCAGGTGTCTCCTGGCGCCTTGATCTCTGTGGTGTAGGAGATGATGTAGGATGAGGGTGGGGTGTGCATCGGGGTTGCCTTGAGGAGGATGGGGAAGTCTTGACCTGCAGTGGAGAATGGAGAGAGAGAGCTGATGAGCGAGGCACAGGACTGCTGTCCTCACCCTCTGCAGGGTCATGGAGCACCTGCCAGCAGGTGGGGGCCTCTGGGTGCACAGGGACTCGCGTTTTTGTCTCCCACTCCTTCCCTACCCCCCAGACCTCTTGCCCTCCACAGAGAGAACGAATAAGACTAGAACAGGATTCCATAGTAGCTACTGTATTGAGGATTTGAAAAGTATTTCCAAATCAGGAAATTCCTTCAAAGTTACTCATTTATAGCAAATAAGTGTCATTCATTTAAAAAGCAGAAAATTTCTTATTATAATCAATCAGTATTTGTGCACCCCTGAGAACATGGCACTGTAAGGAAGCCAACAAGAGGCAGGGTTTTCTTCCAGAAGCTGCTGGTATTCTGTGTCGGAATGGAAAAATGAACACGTACTCTCCCCCACCCCTGCATGCCCCTCCTGGGGGTGGTGCCACTGCATCCCACTGGCCTGCCGCTTCCCTCTCTTAACACTGGCCATGGTGGCTGTTCCTTCTCATTGTCATACTTGATTGTACGATGCTCAGGGCATCGGAAGGTCTGGTACAGCCACACTAGAAGGGCTAACCCAACGGATTTCAACCCTGAGTGCACATCTGAATCGCTCAGTGGTCTGGGGGTTTGTGGGGGGGGGGATGAGAATTTGCACTGCTAGCAAGACCCCAGGCAGTCCTTTTCCTGCTTACCAGGCACTGTGCTTTGAGTGTGGCAGGTCTAAACCTGCTGGGGAAAGAAAGTTCAGGAACCCTGCACCCCTCTTTTTGGAGTCATTACTTCATGCAGCATCGGCCTCTCTCCCACTCCGGCCCTCCACAGAGAGAACGAATGAGACTAGAACAGGATTAACATAGAACATGTTACATGTGCTCATGGGCTGAAGACTGACTCTTTAGTCCTCCTCTTCGGCTTTTAAGGGTGAGTGTGATTATACAGGACCTACCCAATTTCACATACAATAATAATGTGAATAACAGAACCCCTTCCCTTATGGGCTCCTTCCTTTAGTCTCTTAGGGGAAATTACCATCCCAGGAGGGACTCAGGCTGTTCTTCCAGGGACATTTGAAAATCAAGGCTTATGATTATTTATTTACTTGTGACAGTTTGGTTAATGAGTCTTAGCAGCATAACAAAACCAGCTACAGGTATTAGATACTTTAGTAAATTATTATCATCACTAATAGAGGAGGTGAGAGCTAGAGATTTCCTCCAATAAACTCACTCAGGTATGAATGAAACAAGGCTCAGACCAAGATCTGCCCATAAGTAGATTTATTAGCAAGCTGGCACAACAGAGTAATATAACCTGCTTTATATGCCTGGTAAAGTCCCAGCTCTGTGCTTTTAGGGAGTGCCCTGGCAGCACTTGCGTTCAGTATTTACCTGTAGCAAGTATGACAGTATTTCATAGACAAAATAGTAGTTTGTATTGTTGCTCTGAAAACTAACTACAGATGTATCAGCTTTAAACAACTGGATGATCTCATAGTTCCATGCATTAGAAGTCCAGATCCCGAGTGGTGAGCTGGGTCTCTGCTTTGGGTCTCACAAGGCCCAGCTGAAGACATTGGCACGGCTGTCTGCCCTTCTGGAGGCCCAGGGAACACTCCCTGAGGGAAGCATTCCCTCCCACACTTGTTCATTTTGGCAGAGTTCGGTGCCATGTGGCTGTGGGCTGAGGTCTCCACTTGCAGGCTCTCTCCTGGAGGTCATCTCCACTGCTTGAGGCTGGCTGCATTCCTCTGCTCATGGACCCCCTTCCTCCACCTTCAGAGCCAGCAACATGTCCAGAAGGGTGGAGTCCTTCTCATGTTGTGTCTCTCTGACACCCCCAGTCCCCAGACTTCTGCCCCACATTACTGCATCTTACCTCCTCCTCTTTGGGCATAGATGAGGTCACATTAATAACAATAACTCAGATTGCTCCCCTCCTCTTCCTGCACAAGGCCCCAGGCCCTTGTAAAGTGTTTCTGGAAGTTAATGGACGCTCCCTAAGGGGCCACATTACATGTGCTCATGGGATGAAGACTGACTCTTTAGTCCTTCTCTTTGGCTTTTAAGGGTGAGTGTGATTATACAGGACCTACCCAATAATCCAGGATAATCTCTCTAGTTTAAAGCTAGATGATTAGTAACCTTTAATTCTTAATTCCATCTGCAGAGTCTTTCACAGCAGTTACCCAGATTGTGTCTGAATAGCCAGGGGACAGAAATCTTGGAGTGACATCTTAGAGTTCTGCCTACCACAGCCAGTATTCTGGTGATCTTGGCTGTATCGGGGGCCACACAATCCCCTGGAATTAGCAGCTGGACTGGGGATACTCATTTCTCAAGCCTAGGGCACCTTTCTGAGGGCCTGGGTCATACAAGGGCCAGAGTGTGTCTGCGATATTTTTGGTGAGTTCTCTTAATCTCATTGCCATGAATTTCACCACTGAAAATAAATGTCCAAAACCACAATACTAATTTACAAAGTCAGTAATTTAACCAGTGCAAAAGTCCGTTTCTAACTTCAAGTGTGCTAATTATTAGCATAACCGTGGTTTGGTCAGTGATAAGGATGGCTCGGGACCAACTTGCGGTGGCCTGCTCTTGAGTGTGGCCTTTTGATTAAAAGCTAGTTAATCACTCCTGGAGTGTGTATTGCAGATTAGGACATCTAATTGCTTTTAGGTGATGGATTAAAGGCAGCTGACATATTTACATCACACTGTTTATGTTGAAGTATTTTGAACTAAGATTCAGACAATGTGATAGACTTTTGTCCCCCGAGCTCCAGGGGTTGAACAAGCTCTGCTCGTACTCAGCCTGTGCCTGGCATGCGGTGGGTGTGATAGGTACTTACTGAGCAAATAAGGTGAATGAATGCATTTCTATGCTTTAATATATAAAACCAGTTAAGTACAGTCTAGGAACAGCATGTCAGATCAAACTGCATTGGAAGAAAGTAGAAACATCACTCAGGGTGTTTTTTTTGAACTGGGAGTTTATTGTACTCATAGCACTGTAAACATGCACCTTCCAAACTGAGACTTGACTGTCTCTGCCAACATTGTATTTTAATGATGCTTTATTGAAAGGAACGTGCTTCTGGGGTGATGCACTGTTTTCCCACTAGCCTTAAGTGCTGTGAAGGCAGTGCACGCTTACAGGGCACACTGCCTCGTGCGTTGCATTAGTGAATAAAGGCTGCCCACCCTTCCCTGTGCACTCTTAAAAATAAGGTATTCAGAATAAGAAAAAAGAGGCTTACTGGGAGTAATTTTCTTATGCTACTTACCATCAGCTGGTGATCCATTATTTCCCCCCTCCCCTGTCTTTTCTTCCCTGGAATTTCAGTCTAAATTTCTGCAGACCTTACACCTGCCCTTGGGTACAGAATGAGGTTACAGTAGTTCTGACTCAGAGTGCACTGATTTGTCGTCCTCTCCTTTCCCAAGGCCCCAGGTCCTTGTAAAAGTGTTTCTTGAAGTTTCTGGAAGCCCCTAGGGGCAGGTCATATGAGCTCATGACCAGTGAAGGTCCTTCTGCTGGGGTGGTTCTTCTCTGCTGGAACCTGGCCTCACATCAGCTCCCAGTGTCCCGGGCGTGTGGGCCGGGGAGCCAGGTGGGTTGCCTTTGCATTCCGTGCAGTAGGTCCCTCTCAAGCAGCATTTTAGGCTTCTATTTATGGGCTTTCATCTGCTGCTTGTAGGAGAAACCCAAGGAATGGACAACACACTGCATGAAGTTGCCACCGCTTGGGACGAGGCTTTCTGACTGGGTCAGCTCGTGTCTTGGCTCCTTCCCTCAAAGTGAATCCCCAGAGGCGCTCAGCCCTCACAGAGAGCACAGACCAGATCCCCTGCCCTGTCTCCACTCGGCACGGGACAGAGCAGCAGGCACGCAAGGCAAGCCCTGGTCCCTGTTACCTAAACTAAGGAGGCCAGGTCTTCCCCTTTCTCAGTCCCAAAGCGTCTGCTGCTGCTTCTCCCTGCCCAACACTTCCCCTTTGGGGTTCAGGAGGGAGAAGGGTCAGACTTTGGGAGCTTTCTCTAGTATCGTGCTCTTTCAAAACTCAAGACTGGTATCTGATAATTTACCGTGGTTTGCATTTGGAGTTGACCATTTAATGATATTTGCTTTTAGTGATAAAGGCCCTGCCACCACTAAGAAAAAAAAAAAAGGGAAAGAAATCCTCTTACTCATCTTTATTTTTCTCATCCTGTGAACATTTCCCAATGTAAAAAGAAAATGCAGACCAGATAAAATTGATAGGAACCTTTACTGTAAAAGTTCAAGATACTAAACAAAAACTCTCCAGTGACTGATAACACATAATGTCACTTTTCATAGTCTCCAGATGTGAAAAATGTAAGATCTGCTTTGAATGCAGTAAGTAGCCTCAGGTGTTCTGCATCCCAAGTATTGCTTTCATATATATATATATAATTATTTTTAACTGAAACACTCAGAAATGAAAAGTAACCCCTGCCCTTCTCTCCTTCACTGCCTGGAGATAGAGCCCAGTTAGTTTATTTCTGCCATCCCTCTTGAACAAATATTCCTTATATGGTAGTTTCTAAGCAGCAAAATAGTCAGCTGTATGATTAAAATGTCACGCAGAGTAGGAAAGCTGGCCTCCGGGAACAGCGTATTTGGAGATTGACATAAAGGCAGAGGCGGAAGGGGGAGAGTGCAGTGCCTGGAGCTTGAGGCCGTGCGGGGCGTTGCTGAGCCCCTCCCAGGCTGCACCCCCTCCTCTGCCGTGGAAGGAGCTGGCCCCAGCCCTGCTCGTGTGCAATGTGCCCTGGTACCTGTTTGCCCTCTTTTGGGACCATTTTGTGTTTGTCTTCTTAAGAGTCCCCGTCTTAAATGAGAGCTCCCCTCCCGCTGTATCACGCTGTGGGGCCACAGGGGTTGGAGCTGGAGAACTGAGAGAAGGAAGCAACCCAGGAATGCTATGAAGTGGGCTTAATTTATCACCAGGAACAACCCCCATTTATCTCAAACTTTAAACTGGGCAAGTCCGTTTACAAGCCCTAGACTCCTCTTTGACCTGACGGGAGGTGAGTGGCCTTCCCTAGAGGCCTTGGCCCAGGTGGTCTGTGCTCTGTGTACATGATACCCCTTACGTGGTTCCGGCCACTCTTAGCAAGTACCTCGGTGCCTGCATTGTAGCAAGACCCCCAGGGGATCCCCATGCCCAGTCAAGCTTGAAAAGTGCTTTATACCAATGCCATGGGTGAGCTGCCCAGGAGTGACATGGGGCGGGGGGCGAGACGGTGGTGACAGGAAAACACGTCAGCTTTTGAGTCTGTTAGATGCTGTGCAGGCAGGTGCCACCGGACGCCCTGGGCACCGGCCTCGCACTGCACTGCCATCTCCTAAACACGGCGACACTGACCTCTGCCCCATGGAGGTGACGCCTACCCCACAGTGAAGCGGCCACATGCCTTGTCAACACAGATCAAAACTAAAAAATCCACGTCCCCAACACCTACGTACTCAGAGAAACCTCTACCCGGCACCTTCTACAAACGGCGTTTTGTTTGAAATGAAATGCTCCACAGTCCTCAACATAATAAAATAACTTCCCCCCTTTACATAAACCAAGTGATCGGGTCAATCCCCCCCAATGAATCAGAGTGTGATACTATATAATAATTACCCAGAAAGCATAGCATGCCAGCTACTCACTGTTTTAAGCTCCTGAGTCCCGTGGTCTGGGTATGCAGCCTCCAGGATGAGGGGGGGAGTGCTTCCTGCCTCTGAGGGGCCAACTCTCCCTAAAATGGATTTTCAGCCCTCAGCCCTGTGTTTGGCCCCTGCCCTGCCCTGCCCGCCTCCCACCAGCACTCACCTCTCCCAGTCCGCTCAGCCCTCTGTTCCTTGGCAACCTGGTTCCCACTTTGACAAGTTTTGTTTCTTGCCTGCGGTTGGCTCCTCTTCCCACTGGTCTCTCTAAAATCCCTTTACTGCCACTTTAATGGCGTTTCGAAAAGGAGTGAAGGCAGATGAGTGTTCATCTGCTATGTTTAATGGAAAGTGTGCAAAGATTCTCTAACGAGCAATTGAGAGGAGGAAGGAATAAAACCTCTATAGTTATAAATTTATTATTTTTTATAGCATTTGAGGTTCTGCTGTTTGTGAAAAGCACTTTAAATAGAAGGATCTTGTTGGAAAGCAGTTGCCTATGCGGGCACACCTCCTTTTATTGTGCCTCACAGATACTGTATTTTTCCCAAAAGGAATGTTTGTGGCAATCCTGCCTCAGGCAAGTATGTCAGCACTGGTTTTTCAACAGCATTTGCTCACTTTGTGTCTCTGTGTCACATTTTGGCTATTCTTGGAGTATTTCTTTTTTATTGTTATTTGTTATGGCGATCCATGATCAGTGATCTTATATTTTTACTATTCTTATCATTGTGGGGTACCACGAACCTGCTAATATTAGATAGCAAACTTCCATTGATAAACGTCTTGTCTGTTCTAACTGCCCCACCAGCCAGCCATTCCCTATCTCTCTCCTCGGGCTTCCCTGTTCTCTGAGGTGCAACAATATTGAAATTAGGCCAGTTAATAAACCTACAATGGCCTTTAAGTGTTCATGTGAGAAGAAGAGTCGTATGTCTCTCAATCAAAAGCTAGAAATGATTAAGCTCAGAGTGGAAGGCGTGTGGAAAGCTGAGGCAGGCTGAAAGCAGGCCTCTGACGCCTAACAGCCATGTTGTGAAGGCAAAGGAAAAGGTCTTGAAGGAAATTAAAAGTGCTGCTCCAGTGAACACACAAATGATGAGAAAGCGAAACAGCCTTACTGCTGATACGAAGAAGGTTTTAGTGGTCTAGATAGGATCAAACCAGCCAGTAAGCCAAAGCCTAAGCCAGAGCAAGGCCCTAACTCTTCTCAGTTGCATAAAGGCTGAGGAAGGTGAGGAAGCCGCGGAAGAGAAGTTGGAAGCCAGCAGAGGTTGGTTCACGAGCTTACGGAGAGAAGCCGTCTCTGTAACATCAAAGTGTAAGGGGAAGCAGCACATGCTGATGGAGAAGCTGCAGAAACTTAGCCAAAAATCTAGCTCTGATCATTAATGAAGGTGGTTACAGGAAGCAACAGGTTTCTAATGTAGACGACACAGCCTTCTATTGGAAGAAGATGCCATCTAAGACTTTCATTGCCAGAAAGGAGAAGTCCGTCAAAGTTCAAAGGACAGGCTGACTCATTTGTTAGGGGCTAATGCAGCTGGTGACTTCAAGTGAAGTAGTGCCCATTGACCATTCTGAAAATCCTAGGACCCTTAAGAATTACACTAAATCTACTCTGCCTGTGCTCTTATCAGTGGAACAGCCGAGCCTGGATGACAGCACTATGTTGAAAACATGGTTTATTGAATAGTTCAGGCACACTGTTGAGACCTACTATTCAGAAAAAAAAAAAGATTCTTTTCAAAATATCCCTGCTCATTGACAATGTTCCTGGCCACCCAAGAACTCTGATAAAAACATACCAGGAGACTAATATTGTTTCCATGATGGCTAACACAACATCCACCCTGCAGCCCATGGACCAGGGAGTAATTTCGACTTTCAAATCTTACTGTTAAAGAAATACATTTTGTAAGACTGTAGCTGTTGTACATATTGATCCCTCTGAATCTGGGCATAGTCCGTTGAAAATCTTCAAGAAAGGATTCACCATTCTAAGTGCCGTTAAGAACATTTGTGATTCGTAGGAAGAGGTCACAAGTACCAGCATTCACAGGAGTTGGAAGAAGTTGACTCTCCAACTTTCATGACTCTGAGGGGTTCAGTACTTCAGTGGGGGAAGTCACTTGCAGATGTGGTGGAAACAGCAAATGAACTAGAATTACAAGTGGAGCCTGAAGACGGGACCAAACTGCTGCAATTTCATAATAAAACTAGCAGATGAGGAGTTGAAAATCATTGTCCATCCCTGTGAAATAGCCCACTTTTTAGGACAGTAACTACTATTAGAGAATGTTTTGAAGGATATTTGGGTAGGTTATTGGAACCTTAAAGTAGATCTCTTTAGATTTTCTGTTACTGAAGCCTGAAGAGTTAAGGTGAGCAGGAATGTACCAGTTGTCTCTGGGGCAGCGGCGTGGTTGCTGGATGGGGCATTTCGAATCATTGGGCAGTAATTTTACAGGGCTTTACTTCCCCGAAGTTCTTTAAATGGAAGAGAGCAGATGATAGGGAAAAAAGATGCCCGTGATCTCTTTTCACAGGAAGTAGGTCAGGAAGCAGAAGTATAAAAAGGTTCTTGTGTTTGTCTTGGCTCCATTTCTCCCTGCCCTGTCCAGGCCCCTCTTCCTACTTTAAGGCTCCTCCACAGCAAATACCTCATCTTCCCCTCTCTCTCCAGTCCATGCACATTTATATGTGGAGAGGTGTATGTTTTAGATAAAATCTGAATCGTAATTTGTCGTGTAGCCTGTAATTCCACTTACATTGGAAACATTCTCCCTCTTCCCCTCTCTCAACCGTTCCATTTTAGCGTTTAAAAAATTCCCTTCTGACAGGGTTAGATGAATTATGAAGACAACTAGATGATTAAGTCGTACGTTAGCCATTTAAAAATCATGGTTTCTAAAGTTTGAAGTCATACCCCTGTTCGTCAAGTACCATAAGCTTTGATAACGTAGTTATTTTAAGATATAGTACATTATAGCTGCCTGGGAATTGGATTATTTTTACAGTAGCACAGATGCTTTTGCTATCAACCTTTAGATGGCAGCATCTCTCACCATAAACCTCATTCTAAATGGAATTTCTCAGATACATCAGGTGTTTGACACAGAAATTCCCTCAGAAGCCACCTGACCTGCCTTGCCATTCGGTGTGCAGTGTTGGAGCTGCAGCCCAGAGAGGGTCAGAACTGGGGCTCAGGGATAAGCAGGGGAGAGCTACGGACTCCTATCTGCCACTCTTCCCATCCCTTCCTGATCACTGATGTGACATGTGGCCCTGTTAAAAGCACACTCAGAGGCGACCAAGGAAAACAAGAGTCAAGGGGTGGTTCAGGACCAAAACACAATGTAATGTTTGAAGGGAGCAGACAGAATAGGCGGTCTTTTTATTAAGCAGGTTTATTTAGATGTGATTCACATATCATGCAATTCACTCATTTAAAGTATATATAATAGCCCTTTTTAGTATATTCACAAGGTTGCGCAACCATCACCACAACCTAAGGTTAGAACAGTTTTGCCACTCTGGAAAGAAGTCCCGTACTCTTAAGCTGTCACCCCATAGCCTGCATATTCCCCCACCCTGGCAACCGTTCATACTCGTTTCTATAAATTTGCTTATTCTGAATATTCCATATGAGTGGGATCAGGTAATATATAGTCTTGGGGGGACTGGCTTTCTTTACTTAGCATGGTGTTTTCAGATTTCATTTGTGCACTTTGAATCAGGACTCTGTTCCTTATTATTGCCCAATAATATTCCATTGTTTGGATATATGACATCTCATCATCAGTGGATGGACACTTGGCTATAATGAATAATGCTACTGTGAGCATTGGTGTACAGATTTTTATGTGAACATATATTAACGTAGAAGTGAATTTCTGGGCCAAAGGACAACTTTGTGTTTAACTTCTTGAGAAATCCTCACTGTTTTGCAAAGTGGCTGTACCTGTGCGATGCCACCAGCTGTGTGTGAGGGTTTTCTATTCAGTCTCATTAAAAATTGCAAGTTTTCTGATGGTAAGTTAGGGGTGAAGGGGAGGTGAGAGAGAGGACTCTCAGGCTCTCCTGTGGCTCCAAATTGCATGCCGGGCTGGCTGCTGTGCCTTTTTGAAGGCAGCTATGTCAGCTGCCAAGAATGCAAGCATCGTCTCAGCCCTGCACAATTGCTGTGCGTCACCAGTCTGATAAAATGCCTGGGTTCTACGGGTGCTCAGAGCATGTTGATATTACAGGCTGGCTATTTGTAATCCTTGCCTCCTGACTTTGGAGATACCATGCAACCCAATCATCTTTGTCCCAGTTAGAGAAAAAATCCAAATAAAAAACCTTTCTCCTCAAGCTGCCCAGGTTTGAAGATGTCAAAATCACTTTCTTGACATACACCAGTGACAGCTGTAAAGACTTCACAGCAAAAGAGCAGCTTTTGTTTTTGTCAGAGTTGACATTCTCGGAACAGAGCTTACCCATTTCTTCTTTGGCAGCCTAGACTGGACATTCCCGCGTCTGTACTGAAATGACCGTGTGTGTGTGTGTGCATGCGTGCAAGGGAGGGGAAGGGGCTGGCTCTTCTTTTAGGCATATTTGGGTTCTGGTGAGGACACACACTGTATACTTTGAAGCTTTCTTTGCATCTGGAAAAAATTTGCCACACTCAGATCTTTTCCACTGCAGGTCCCGTCAGGAAGCCCAAGTATGTGGAAAGCCCCAGAGTACCTGGAGATACAGTTATAATCCCGTTCAGAGAAGCGTCCAAGGCAACAGAGCCCAGTGAGAATGGTAAGAATATGTTTTCAATGATTTCTCCCCCGACCCCTAAAGATTTTACATAATGACACTCCATTTCTGAGTGAAACTTGAGTGCCTCTTGGAGCAAAGCTTTACCAAACTGAATGTAGTTGGAAGGTTTTTTTTTTCCTCCGGCAGTTACAGAGATCTGTTTAGCTAATGTAAATTCTTGGAATTATATACACAGTGTACGAATAGTTGAGTCGGTGCATATGTGTTGTTTAAAGGTTGAGTCTTATTTCCTCTCAGTTTTGACCTGGGGCGGGGGTGGGGGGGTACATATGAAAAGCCAGCCAGAAGACTGTTTCCAGCACTTTGCTTTGTTTTTCAGTACTCCATTGTTTTAGAATATTCAGCAACAGGCTTTGTCAGAAAAGCTGAAACTTTAGCTGGACAAAGCTTCTAATAACTAGCTTTCTTAAAAACATTTGGTAGCTTTTGAAAGCTTCCTATTTTTTAACATCTAAAATTTTTCTTTAGGGAGTGTCAAAATAGGGACAAAAAAAAAGCCAATCCAACTTGATTGAAACCTTTGCTTGAAGACATTTTTATATTTTGTTTTTTCCCCTACATCTGGAAATACGTGTAACAGACATTGCAAGCTATAGCATTCCATAAATGTATTAATAGTTCTTTATTTTTAAAAAATCAATTCAGGAATTTACTTGTTTGTTCCTTTTTGAGGTTGGGGGGGGGTCCCCAATTTGCAACTCTTTGGCCTTTGTGTGTTTTGAACTTACATCTTATTTTCCTGCAGAAACATGTGGTTAGGAATCCTGGCTTATGTAGAGAAGCCTATTTCACCCCCAGTGTGGACACAGCTTATGTAGTGATGCTGAAAGAGAAAATGTATCCGTATGTCCACTTTGGGGTACCTGGCATCCTCCTCTCCCTCACTGTGGGCAGTGAGGGGCACAGCTCCTTTATGTTCTCACCACCGCGGGTGCATTTTGTGTTTCTGCTGATGCATGGTGGACAGTGGGCAGGAAGCAGGACATGGTAAGAAAATAAAGCTAGAAATGAGCTGTGTGGGGGGGCGTATGGCAGAAGGTGAATGTCAGGAAGAGAAGTTTGGGATGGGTAACGGATGAGAGAGACCAGAGCTGGGCATTTTGGGCAGAGGAGGTGCTGTTGCCTGCATCTTGGCATCAGAAATTCCATCGTCTCCCTTCTCCAGGCACTCTGTTGTTTGGTTTGGGTAAGAGTGATGCGCTAGGATTTGTGCTGAGGGAGGGGCAGGGTGCCGGGTGTGTGCTGGGGAAAGGGGCGTGTCCACAGTGGTGTCTGGTTAGGATGGCCTTCCTACATATACTGACTTCCTCACAACTGTGAATTCACATGTTGAGCGTGTCCATGTCAACCTGTTGTGTCATTTTTATTCTGAGTGTTGAAAATAAAAGCCTGCTCCTCTGAAGTGAACACCAGTAGGCAGATTTACCAAGCTGTCTGCCCATTTCCTAATGAGCCTGCCACCCCTTCCCCTCATCCCCACCCTCCTAAGCCTTTGTAGCCCTGGTCAGCAATGCCCCTGGTGTGTTGGCTGGCCGAGGCTCCTTTATGTGACCTTGTCCTCCCTGGGACAGAGCGTTGTTGAGGTCCTATTGAGGGTTTAGAACTCCCTCTGTGGTAAGAATGAGAGAGACATTTAGGATTTTTATTGGGCAAAGAAAAGAGCTTATAAATAGTTCCCCACTGTGTGCTTTACTCCCCGTGTCCAAGACAGAACTGGCTGTCCCTCTCAGGGGCAGGAGGCATTCCCATGCTGGGCTGCCCGGCTGAGCTGAATTCAAGCACGGCGGTCAACGTCGCCAGCACAGCCTGCATCTTGCATGTGCACCTGCTCCAGAGGTCCCAGCTCTCAGGTTCAGCATCATGTCTCCATAGGGACTGAAATTAAGACAAACCTGGGCTACAAATACCAGAAGTTTCCAGAAGTTCCTCCTAGCTTTCTTAAAAACATTTGGTAGCTTCACAGCAAAAGAGAAGCTTTTGTTTTTGTCAGAGTTTACATTCTCGAAACATAGCTTTCCCATTTCTGGGCTACAAATACCAGAAGTTTCCAGAAGTTCCTCCTAGAATTAAGAAACAGTACTTTTTCCATTCTTCAGGTGCCTGGGAAAGGGATGTAGTTCACGTTTGTGGCCACGTGGGCTTGCCTGGATAGCCATGATGTTGGCGGCAGTTATCTTTTGATGGGTGAGAAGGTGGCTGCCTAACAAAATTCAACTTGACAATTAGTAAAGGATGGTGAGCTTTGTAATTCCCATGGAATTCTTTAAATTTCAAGAGGATTAATTACATCTGTCATATTGAAGTGCAAACCTTATGTCCAGGTCATTGAGCCTAAAGGAGAGACTAGAGCAAACTACACCTAATTGGGTTGCGTATTAACCCACGCATGAATGGATGCGGGATGGACAAACCCTGGTTTCTAGAATTTTATATCAGCACCATCACTTAAGTTTTAATTTAAAATTTGATCTTACACTTTCCATATTGTCTTTGGACACTTTTTAACATATGTAAGACACTTTTCTGAATAATAGCATTTCAGTATTCACCAGAGTAACAAACTATTGAAAATGGCTGTATGTGTATTGCTTTTGAAATTTCACATAGACTCGTGAAATATCAAGTTATTCCTAAATGTTTGAAATAACCTTCCCAGACTTAGCTGCCTCCTTTATGGCCCTAGCTCCATAAAT
Organism: Manis javanica; assembly: GCF_040802235.1. Classification (NCBI taxonomy): domain Eukaryota; kingdom Metazoa; phylum Chordata; class Mammalia; order Pholidota; family Manidae; genus Manis; species Manis javanica. The sequence goes on from NC_133162.1 coordinate 126,121,704, forward strand.
TCTTGATTCTCAGCTCTCTGTTTAGAGTTTAAATAAAAGTAAAACAAAACCAGTGAGCACTTTGAATTTGTTCATTCATTTATAAATGATTGTATTTATGTGTAATTTGCATATTTTTGCCATCTGGGAAGTTGGTTATATGATATGGGCAGATGAACATTTTTATTGTAAGAAAAGAACCTGCTTATTAAAGTTTATATGCTACTGGAAACATCCTTAGGGAAAGACATTGTTTTATTCAGTATTTAAAAATATTTTGGAAAAATAGCATTTTTCTAGTCTGGCAAAAAAAGAATGATTTAATGAGGTCCTCAAACAAAATGCAATCCCCTTTTTCCTGATAAGCAACACGTCATATAGAATAAGTTCTTCACAAATAAGCTTCCTATTGCTAAACCAATATATTGTTAGGGGGGGAATTGACATTTACCCCCAAAACAATACCTCTGCCTTAAGGGAAAATAAGAAACAAATAGAGAGAATTATTAAAAATTATAATAGCGTTCACAGCTATGCTGCTTTGAATTAGGAGTAACCATAATCCATTTAGGTTTGTTTATCATTATCTACTTGAGCAAGCTTTGATGGGGAGGGGTGAGAAAGTTTTAGTCTTCATGAGTCATTGCTTAGTTGAAGATCAATCTCAAAACATGGTGAAACTTTTTTCCGGCAGTTTGGCTAGCACGTAAAACTAACACATATGAAAACTGAATAATTAAATGCAAAACAATGTCACTGGAAGGAGTGACTATCTTGTAGATACATGTGTTTAAGTAAATATTGATGCCTTGTGTTTTTTATTGCTATTTCAGATATTCAAAAAGATATAAAGAATGAAAAAGGTGTAAAGAATGTGGTACCTGTCTACCCACTACTCAGTTTAACAAATACAAATTAACTGTTTCCACCTGATCCCAAGAGGTAACCTGGCTACTGCTAATTTAATTTTCAGCTACTTAGAATGGTGATGCACCATTTTACTTAGATGGAAGTACAGAAGGGGGCCATACCTGGTGTGTGAGCAGTGGAAGAGAGACTAGAGGTAGGGTATCTTACTAATTCTACATTTCCTTAAATAAATAATAATTCAGTTCTTATGCTATGAAAAGCACTGTGTTGGATGCTATTTGAGATGGGTTATAAAGCATAGGACCTCTTTTCATGGAGCCTTAGAGTCTGGTTGGGGCTTAAAGACCTATAAATACAGAATGACTATACCGCAAGGGGGAAGTGATGTTGACTAATCCAAGCTGTGCGGTGAATCAGGTGCTGAACTGGGAAAGATTTAACTGGGACTCTGCCTTACGATTTACCTGGTAAAGTATAGGATGGAGTGGGGCAGGAAGGAGACCAGGATCAAGGAGAGTGGTTAGAAAATGATTTCAGTAATTAAGGGAGAGAATAAGACCTTAAATTAGATCAGAATCCAGAAAGGAGATAAATGAGAGGATTCTAGAGGAATTGCAAGGACCTGGGAGCTGTACGAGACAAAGCTGTTGTCTCCAGGGCTTTGAGACAACCTTAAGAGCACACTGGAAGAGAAGGAACTGTCCGTATTGGCTTGAGTTCAGTCTCAGGCATTTTGAGTTTGAGGTGCTGGTGCAACATCTAGTCAAAAGTACCCAGTGTACAGCTGGCATATCAAACTGGGGCTCAGGAAAGAGCTCAGGATGTTAAGTGGGCAGCCTTTGCTCAGAGGGAATGTGATGAGGCCAGGTGCAGTAGGCTAGGGAAAAAGTCATTGAGAGAAGAGGACTAAGAAACTCTGGTATTTTATTCATGAGCCATGGATAAGGTGGAAGGAGCAGCAGTGCCTTCCAAAGTACGGGGCATCCTGGGAACCATAGGTTTCTCCCTGCTTGTCCAATAGGACAGGTGCCACTCTCTTCCTTGGAGGACAGAGTCTTTGCAGGATCAGAAATCTACAGGAAAAAAGAGGAGATGGGATTAAAAAAAAAATCTACTGTGCTAACAGGGCTGTTTCAGGAGACCTAAGGGGAATGAGTTTCAGTTGTCGAGTTACATGATAAAGAAATGGAATTGGCAAGGATAGACTACCCCTTTTTCCTCCAAGGTGTTGAGCAGGTAAGGGAAGATGAGAGATCAGTTAATAGGATGAGGGTGTGTGCGACTATGGTTTTTACTTATTTTTAAGAAGAAAGAGAATTTGGTACAATTAAAGACTTAAAAGCTGAGGTTTTCAAAATATTGGCTGTGGACATCTCGGCATCCCCAAGACCTTCACAAGGACCTGCAAGGTCAAAACTCTTAATAATAATATTGAGAAGTTATTTCCATTTCTCTCATGTTGGCAATTTCACCTGTGGCACGAAAGAATTGTTGGTAAGATTTCTGATACCTCAGTACACATCATGGTAGGGGAACCTGCTATACCAGGGCTGCACATGGTATTTTTCACCCCCGTGCACTTTCACCAAAAATAATTCACAGAAGACTGTCCCTGACAAAGCACTAAAAATAATGAGTGTTATTAAATCTTGCACCTTGAATACCCATCTTTTTAATGTTTTCTATGATGAAATGGGACGCTTCTGCATGCTGAAGTATGTTTGTTTTGAGAAAAAGCATTTGTGTGATGATTTGAGTTGCAAGCTGAACTAGCCATTTTTAAGTGCATCATCATTTTTGTTGGAAGAATGACTGACAGACTGTGGTTATTCAGAATTGGGTAGACCCACGTTTTCTTGAAAGGGAACAAAATGAGCATGTCACTTCAATAAAAAAAACCTGACCGAGATTAGTTGCCAATGATAAAATTTGACCTTTCAAGTGAAAATTAGGTTTTTGGGAATACAAATCTGTCACATTGAGCTTGACAGTATTCCAGGACTTTTAAAGATGAGATCTGTGGTGATATTATTGAATGTGATATTTTGATATTGGATAATAAAATGTTTAATTACTTTTGCAAGGTCTGCAAAACCAGTATTTTCCTAATGGTCCAGAGCAAGATGTTACAAAATCTTACATGGGTAAGAAACCATTTGAAACCTGTAATAGACCATTGGATTCTACTGTAAGAGGGTACAAAAGTTCATTGATAGGGATTCAGAGTCCACTGGAACTAACCTTTAAGAAATTGCTGCTTGTCAATTTCTGGTGAGGTATCAAAAAAGAATATCTGTAATTAATGAAAAAGCTTCCCCCTTTCCCAACTACATACCTATTTGAGGCCACAATTTTTCACATGCTTAAACCAAAAGAACAGATCATAACAGATTGAATGCAGAAGTAGACATGAAAGTCCAGCTGTCTTCTGTTAAACCAGACATTAAAAATAATTTGCAAAAATATAAAACAATGCCATTCTCAACTAGCCTTTTAAATTGAAAATGGATTATTTAACATGTAATAAGTCTCATTAACTTAAAATGAATTATATAGATTTTTAAAATTCATTTTAATTTCTAATACGGTAAATATTAATAGATATAACCTATATAAGCCAAAGCTCTTTGCAATCCTCAGTTTTTAAGAATGAGCTCTGAGAACAAAAATTTGAGAACCACTGGCTTTCAGAGAAGGAAAAGAAGCAAAGGAGAGAATGAAAAAAGGTGAGAAAATTGATCCAGAGTCTGATTGTCATCATGTAGACTTGGGGCAAAGAGGATTCAGACACAAGTGGCAGTGTAACTGAAGACATTTTGAAAGAAGTATGGGGTGAGATTAAAAGTGTAAAGATAACTTGGAGATTCAAGGAGGAGAGGACAGTGATGGTTTAGGAGAAGGAACAGCCAGAAACAGGAAAATGCTTGCAAATAGAAGGCAAGGAAGGCAAGAGTCTTAATGGGAAGCAGGTCATCGATAGGGTAGAGACAGAAGAAGGGTTTAATAACATCAGTCAAGGCCGTGTCTCATTTAGCAGACATGATTCAGAAGTACTGTCTTGGGAGCTGATACTAAGTCAAGATCACATGCTCGTGAATGGCTGAACATTGTCAACACTGCCCAGAGCTCTAAAGTCTGAGGAGGGTGAGAATGGAGACAGGCTTCTCTTGATGGAATGATCCTTGGTACTCTCCAAGAACCTCCATGGTTCTAATAGCCTGGCTTTAAGAAGAGGGAATGATTAGATGGAACATGAAAGCAGCACGTTGGAACAGTTTGATAATCAGAGAAATGAGGGGATTTGTTACCTTCAAAGAATAGGGAGTTCAGAAAATAGTAAGGCAGAAAGATTAGAAACAAAACTTCTTTTTTAAGGTAGGAGAAATATAAGCACATTGAATATAGATATCCATGAAACCAGAAAATGAAATAATTGTGAGAGGGTGGACTCTTGGTGTTGAAGTTGGTAGAAATAATGACCAACTTTCATATAGCATCTTGTTTCGAAGATGTTTGCCTTGCAAGCTGTTTCTCAAATTTTTTGGAGCTGTGCATGTGCCCCCTATAAGTGGGTTATGGCCACTTCCCTGATGAGGGAGTAGAGTTTAGAAAGGTTCACGCTGTGTAAGTAGTTCACAATAGTGGAAGCGTGGAGAAGTCCTTTCTTCTGAGACTATAGGCGAGATGGGTGACTATACGGGGCACAGCAAGTTTGAAGTTCTGGTGGCAGTGATTGGGGTGCAGTTTACAGACTGTATCTGAATGTTGGTGCCCAAACGTGGTCCAACAGGTATGAATTCCCAGCTGTCTTTTCATATTATTCTCTCTTCTAAATTGTTAAAAGAGTACAGTTAAAAAAGACAGGCAGGAAGTGATCCAAGAAATTCCCTATGCCTTCCTCCATGTGATTATTTCACAATGGTTTGATATCATCCGTGAAAACATCATCGGGAGGAATATTCTTCCACTGCCTAAGGGATTTCTAGGGAGTGTGAGGCTCAATTCCGAATACAGTCATCATAAATGCGTCGGATAGTTTAATCAGTGAGATGTGAAGTGTTGCTAAGAGATGAGATCTTTCTCTCCAGCTCTTATCCCACTGGTACTGAGTAAGGTACACCAATTATTGATGAGTGATTTAATATTAACTACATGAATGAAAAATAGACTCACCATTTAGAGTGTCCTGTGGGTTTTGGTTTGGGGGTCATTTTGGAGTAAGAATTAGCTTGAAGAAAATCCTCTCTGACTGCTCAAATCTCAATATTTGGTGACTGACTATGGAGGAAGAAGTGCATTTCCATTTTACAGTTGAGCATTAGCAGTGTGAGTTCCCAGGCGGCTCATCTCTCCCCAAATGGCACTGTCACACTCCACCCAGGGGTCCTACGGCTAGAATGAAAGTACAGGGAGAGAAGGCGCTGTGCATTTAGGAAAGGCAGGATGTGGACCACTTGATGTGGATTAAGGAATTCAGGTGGCAGAAGGCTTCTGAGGGGAAGGTCACCAGGATGACAATTTAGAAGAGAGAATAATATGAAAAGACAGCTGGGAAGCTTTTGCAAGAAGTAAAATTACAGTGGGGCTTAATGGGAGCAAAAGCTGGAATAAAGAGCATCCGTTCGTTCATCCGGAGCCCAGTAGGGGTTTGGAACATTGGTAGCAGCAAAGTCCCAGTTGAAAAGTTAAGAGAACAAGTTAATCATGAAATTGGGAGTTCCTTGTCGATTCAGATGTTAAACCTGGAATTGCTGCTGCTCCCAACTTGGCTGAAGCGGGGAGGTTTGGATGACTAGTTGTCTTTGGATATATACATATTTTTTCTTAATGAAAGTCTTGTCAGTCTGGGGTGTCTGCCTGCAGACACAATGTGCAGGCAGCAAGGTCTGCCCCTGCCCACTCGCTCCCTCCCCCTGAGGCAGGACCTAGGCAGGATGCAGGGTCTGAACGACCCCCAGGTGAGCCAGAGGCTGCGGCCTTGCTTGTCGAGGGGTGAATTTTGTGCTAGCCAGGCCTGTGCAGCTGCTCTCTGCCTCTACAGCTGCTGCCAGCTGGGGTTGGTCCTGGCTCTTTCCCCGGTGTTTCAGGTTGAACCAGAAGCTAGACGTTCTGGGGCACGGTCGCAGTTGCCTACCAGTATAGAGATTGTTTCAGAGGGAAAGGGGGCGTGGCAGAGAGGAACTGCTGAGGTCTGCCCCCTCACCCATTTCTTCCCTCACCATCTGCATCCTGTTCTCTCCTGGTTCAGCTGCCACCCAAGATAAAGTGGCTGCCCTGCTGGTGCCTTGGGGCCAGGGAGGCGGGACGGATCCTGTTCCGCAGTGGCTCGGCCCTTGGGTGTGCCTGGGTTGTGCTGATTTGGTGTGGTTCCTGCCTTCCTTTCCCAAATGCCTGTGTACCTTGAGAATCCAAATGTGGTTAGAGATCTCTGGTGGGAACACCTTGTGTAGAAACGACTGAGGGTGTGGTTGACCTGCCCGGGGGTGGCTACCCTGTCCGTTCTGGTTTGGGGCTACCGCCCCTTCATGTTGTGAGTTTAACTGAAATGATCCAGAAACATCAGATTGTTCTCTTAACCCAGAACAATCAAGCCTTGGCTATTTTACCGCAGCATTTTCTTGAGCAACCAAAAAACATCCAAGCTGGCAAACAGCCCTTCTTCTTACCCCAAACATTGGGAGCTTTTAAGAGCAAGCAAGGGGTGGGGTGCTTTTCCTTCCTTGAAGATACAGCTAGCCCTTGTTTCCCTTGGAGTTGCCACCCCGGGAGCATGACTTAGCAAAGTGATGTTTGAGGGAGGGTAATGCAGATGGTGCCTTAAAAAGGGCAAAGTTAGCAATGAACTTTGTGGTATTGTCGCTCAAAGGGAACAGTTTTGTTCTTTCCTCATTTTGTTTTTCTAAGAGCTATTATCTATGATCTGCAGATTTTCACATCTGGGGAAAATTGGTTCATGAATGTATGGGCTAGGCGCCTAGATGATTAATGAAGAAGACAAAGCGTTAAGATAAGTGATCCTATTAGAGGTTACATATTGTTCTTAAGTTCTAACTTCCATGAGCCCAGCTCGCCTTATACATTATCTCATTCCCTGATGGATGCTGATTTTAAAATATAGAAGAGGTGTTAGAATGATGTGACTATCATTTTGTCAACCACTATGACATTCCATTAGGCTTTTGAAAACAAGGTTAGCCTACAGCTCAACATTTAAATAAAATCCAGTAATAAAATTGTCTTATGTAAGCAAAGCCCGGTGAGCAGCGCTAGGGAGACCTGAGGAAGAGGGCCTCCTAGCACGGCCTGTGGCTCCCAGGTGAGCGTGCCTCCGCGTTTCCGTGAGTACACAGAGGACTCGCCCGCCTACTCTACATCTCCGTGTTACTGAGTCCCATCTCTTGGGATGCATTTCACTGGGGTTTAAAATCTGTGTTTCAACATGGATTCCTGGTGATTGACCTTTGGTTGGACTCATGGTTTTGACTTTGCCTGCTGCGAGGTAGGCACAGCAAGGCTTCCTGAAGCTGTCTTGCCCTTGTCGCATTTAGTGGGCATAGTTTCAGGATGACCCCAGCGTCTAAGTAGCCTGGGTCTCTGCCAGCGTCCCCTTGGGTTTTGCTTTATTTTAGCCTCTTGTGGGTATTGGCCCCCGTGTGCTCATGAAGAGTAAGATGAAGGGTGGGCCTTTTTCTACCTTTGGTGTCTGAAGTACCTGCTTTTCAATTGCTATCAGGTAGTGGCACTGTGTTCCTCTGATTCAGGTCAAATATTTCACCTTTTGCAGTTGGAGTTCTTCTTTACCTGTTCTCTTAACCTGTCACAGCCTCTTGATTAGGATGTATTGCTGCAGGACAGGCAGTGTGGTCAGACTTTGTGCATTTTATGATTACACAGAGGCAGCCGAGAAGCAACCGTGGTGTCCACTCCTCCAGATGCCAGCTGTTATGCAGTTCCCCAGAGAGGCAGCCTCATTGTTCTCTTTCTTTGTTCCAGAAGCAAAGGCTGATAATGAACCGAGCTGTTCACCGGCAGCTCAAGAACTGTTGACGAGGTTGGGATTTTTACTGGGAGAAGGGATCCCAAGCGCCACACACATAACCATTGAAGAAAAAAATGAAACCATGGTAATGCCCGTGAAAGACACTGCCGGTCATACCTGCTCGGAGGATGAATGAAGGGACAACCTTCTTCCCCTTCTCCTGAGTGGGGCAGTCCTTGTTCAGTCAAATGCATCTGGGCTGTTGTGTTTTGAAATGTATTTCTGCAGTTTGTGGAGTTTTGCAGTGCAGAGGTGGGGAAAAGCAGGATACGGAGCTTAAGGAAAGGTTCCCCATTAACCTTCTAGTTAATGCCCTGGGGGAGAGTAGCTAAATGCATGAAAGTAGCTGAAAGAATTCCTTAGCAATGATAGCATTTGTATCTTTAGAGCACCATCCTTCCCATCCGGCTGCTTCAGTATATGCTTTCCTGTGCATTTTTAGCAGTTGAGATTTTGGATGGTCAGTGGGGTGAGAATACGATTTGTAGGCGATGAGGCAGAGACAAAATAAGATGAGCCCAAATGGTTGATCTGGGGGAGAGCACTCCCCATCCTGGGCAACAGCAGCCTGCTGCCTCTGAGATGAGATGTGGACGTCTGAATAGCAATGAGGGGCCGGAGCTTCTAGCCCCTGTGCGGGTGTCACGCATTGATTGAGACTGCAGTGGCCACCCGTCTCCCCGTGACCGCAGGGCCCGTAAATCTTCAGGAATTAGATCAAGGTATCAGTGCTTGTGAAACATCACGAGAACAGAGTTCCCAGATTTTCTGCACAGAGGTCAAAGAACTCATTTGTCTTCTGTAGCCTTTAAATGAAAGGAAGTCTGCCTGTTTGTTGTTTCTGTTTTGCAAATGTGCATTCCCACTGAATTATTTCTAAGACTGCCCTATTAAAAACAAAACCAAAGGGAGGGGAGCAGAATGAGGATGTTTCTCTTATATAATTTGGAAGATCATACATATATTAAGCTCCCTAGAATATAGAAGCTGTTTTCCATTTCCCTGTTTCTAGTTTTATTGTTTCAGCCTCAAAAACGAGATGTGTGGAAGCGTTCTGCGTGAAGCCGTGCTAATGCCTCCTTCTGTCCGTCTTGCAGTGCACAGCTCCGAGCCAAGGCATCAGCCCTTGCTCCACACTCACAAGCAGCTCGGCGTCTCCCAGCACCGATAGCCCCTGCTCAACCCTGAATAGCTGTGTCAGCAAGACGGCAGCCAAGCAAAGTCCCTGTGAGACCATTAGCAGCCCTAGTTCCACCCTGGAAAGCAAGGACAGTGGAATTATAGGTAAGAGGCACCCTGCTCAGTAATGGAACGGCGCGGTGCGCGTCAGCCAGAGCGCTCACCAGGCACTTCTTCAAAGGGTTTAACATGGGCTGTGAAGGTCACTCGGCCAGGGCCCGCCCGGTTCTTTGCAGACATCACTGGTTCCTAGTACAGCTGAGAGAACCAAGCATCGGCTTTTTATATTCCTTGGTGTTTATTTTATAACATTGGTCTTATTTGGGAAAAAATTTTCCAGATCAGATCTGGCCTGCGAAGTTACACAAATCTTCCCTCCTCACCAGTTCATTTTGTCTGTGGCGGCTCCCACCAGGGCACAGAGAAGGGGAACGACATCTCTGCATATTAAGAAGTTTCCCAGCCTAGTGCAAGGCCATGTAGCCCCCAACGTATTTCTAGGTGTGTGTTCTTTACTGTCTTACAGTGGGAGCTGACCACTATTGTGAGGCCAGGATTTTCTAAGGATGCCCCTGTACACCCACAGCCACACAGCAGATAGGGTTATCTTGAACTGAAGGTGAAGACACGCAGATTCCAGTCCTGACTCTTAGTCGTGCTTACCTTGTGACTTAAGCAACATTTGAGTTCTTTACACACATCTTTATATAACAGATTAAAGATTCTGATTCGTTCAGTAGTTTCTAGTCTCAGGTGTGTATTGGAATCAATGAGGGCATTTAAGAGCCCCTATTCTTATACCCCATTCCCAGACAGAGCGCATTTCCGTTTCTGCAGGTGGGTCTGGGTGTCTGTGCGTCTCAGGCCTCCTGCTCGGTGCCTTTCTGGTAACAGGTGTGTGGGCCCACCGGGCAGCTTGCTCAGGCCCTCCTCTGCTCTGCAGTTGTGCTGCTGATTAACATTCGTGCTCTGCCGAACCAGTCTGCTCCTTCCCTTTTGCTGATTTATACACGTCTCTGAAGAATATTTTACATTTTATTAATGGACTGAATCCCACTGAATTCCACACTGATATGTCATCAAAAGAACCTTAGAACTCCATATTTTGTTCAGTCCCCTGCAATTTCTTTCGAGTGTAATTTGAAAAACGTTGCAGGGTCATCCAGTCTGCATTCTGGAGATTGCCCCGGGAGGCCTGTGGTGTGCTGGGACTGGACTGTGGGCTCCCTGGGGTGGAGCTCACCGTGGCTTTGTGAGGGGCCCTCAGCATAAGGCAGGCAGTTGCTGCCCTCAGTTTTCACTTGCCCTCAGTGGCTTTTTGTTTTGTTCAGTTTTAATTGTTTTATTGAGATACAATTCATATACCAAAATACTCACCCATACAAACCATTAGAAGGTTTTTGGTAGATTTCGGAGTTGTACAACCATCACCACAATTGGATCTCAGCATTTTCACCACCCCCAAAAGAAACCCTAAACCTACAGAGGTCACACCTCCTTTCCCTCCACATCCCAGCCCTACACAACCAGTATCCGCTTGCTGTCTCTCTAGATTAGTTTATTCCGGACATTTCATGTGAATGGTGGCTTGAGGTTTCTGCAGCAAATTTAAATTCTCTTCGCTCAGCTTCAAGCCCTTCCAGTGAGCTTATTCTCTTATTGCCCATTCTCATCCCTCTCTGCTTCCCCACCTGCTGGACAGTCCAATGCTGATTTTTCCCGACGCGGCTTCTGTTCCGGTGCCCTGTCTCTCTCTGAGCTTCCCATCAGTGACAGATGTCCGGTATTGAGTCTGTGATAACCAGATGACTTTCTCTGTGGCATTCTTCATTCTTCAGAAACTTTTCCTCCTCCACAGAGTTAGTCTTCCTTCTGTGAGTTGGCCAATGCTGTAGACGTTTTTGACAGCTTTTTCCTTTTCTTTGTGTGTTCTGGCATTGGCATTCCATGCCTCTGATTTTAACTAAGCCAGTTTGTTATTTTGACAGATACTTTTCCGTAACAGAAAATGACCCTCCTTGCATTCATTCATTCATTCATTCCTTTCTGCCTCTTTCGCTCTCTTGTGGAGATATAGTGCTGCCATTTAAAACGTGTCCTAATGAAGGGAAAGAAAAGTTGCTGGTTTGCTTTTCTGTATTGTTAGTGAAAGCTGCAGGAATATGGAGGCTCTTGATGAGTACTTGAGTCAATGCAGTCCCACCCAGTCTCAGTCAGGCTAGTCCCCCATGACCTGCTTTCCATAGCATCACACTATGTTCCTTCAGTTTACTTACTCTCCTTTTATTAATTACTTTTGTCTCCATATGGAGCAGGATGTCATCTCTATTATTCTAGCCATCGACTGGGCTCCTAGCATGGTATTGAGAATGAGAAATCAAGGGAAGAGAATTTTGCTACTACCAAACTGCATTGAAGGAAGGAATGTTTAGTTGGCTTCTAAAGAAGCTGTGCAGGATTTCCGTTCCAAGTTGGCATGATCAAATCTTTTAATGCCATCTGCATTTTAAGCTGTGACTTGTCACTAAATGACACAGTTCACGTCATTGAGGCTGTCCTTCCTTCATTGGCTCAAGTCAACATGCTCCCTTTATGTAGCTGAACATGAAAAATGAAGATGTCTGAGATGAAAGCAGGAAGAAGTAAGAAGTGATTAGTATCCCTTTTTTATAGAAGACCCCCAGTTTCTGGAGGTGGTGCCTCATGCTGCTTAGGTGATCTCCTGCAGAAGGCAAGGACTGTAGGTGGCTGAGAGGCAAACACTGCTGGTGACAGTGTTCCTCTGTTCTCTCTCCTTCTGTGATCTGCAGAATTAGAATCTGTTGCCAAGGGACACATTGGAGGTGTGGTAGGGCGGAGAAGGGCAAACAGCAACTATTTCCTCTCTGGGCAGACTGTAGCCACGACTCTTTGTAGAGGCAGGAGTGGAGGGGCCGAGCGGAGGGAAAGAGCTTCCTTCTGCGTCAGTGCAGGAATTGCACGTTCCATTGCTTCTTCAGGGGGCGGTGGCTGTGTCTCAGCTGTGGCTCTGATTGCTGGGGGTTGCGGGTGTGCTTTTTTTCTGCCTGAAGAAGATGCCTGTTTTTATAAGGGGCAGCCTGAGAATGGCAGCCTTTGGGCATCTTAAGCATTTATACAGAGAACGCAGCGATCCTAGTGGACAGAGGTGACGGTGAGATGCCGTAGCTCTCTGCCTTGGAAGGCCTGACAGCTACTTGTGGCAGGGCTGGGTAGGATCCATGTTCCAAGTTACACAGGGCCTGGAGAAGGGACGAAGAGGCTTTCCATTTAATTTTCCATTTTAAGTTGTTTAGGATTTGTCTACCCACAGGCTCGGGTTGGAGTGGCCAAGGGTTTTGGGGTTGGGCTGATCTGAAGTGCACACAGCTGTCATGGCCTTGCAAGCTTTGGGTTGCTATGGGCTCCCATTTAGGGCTCAGACTGGAGTTCATTCCTTGTGCATTATTAGCACATTGTATTTAGGGCATTGAAGGGAAGTTTCGAACACATCCTTAAAAATTCCCAGACCTCCCCCTGCTATTTAAGCTGATTTCCATCATGCTGGTTATAGTTAATCTAAATATTTTTGACCAACAGTTGCCATGAGGGGAAGCTTTTGTTCCCCATGCCCAGACAGCCGCCTCAGGGCTGCCATGGGATGTCCTTCCTGGCTTCTTTTTCTGTTGGTTTTGACAGATTGCAGGTGAAAAGAATTTTCTTTTTAGGAGCTGCTTAGTAGGAAAAAAGGCAGGCTAATGACCATTAGAAGAATTTTTTTGGACCCCTTCCAGGCTTTCTCGAGCAAGGACCAGGGCTTAGCAGAACCCTCCCTGCCCCCTGTTCCAACTTTATTGTCTTAAACAAATAGGAGTCCCACTTACGCTATTTCACAAGGTCCAAGTTCTTTTTATGTAAATGTCTGTGGAAGTATAATAATTATAGCACATAGAAATACTGTCTAAGCTAGATGGGATCAACTGAATTCACTAAAAATATCCTCCTTTTTTTTTAAGTGTAATTTCTTTACCCTTTATTAAAATCATTGGCATTACTTAGAAGTTAGTGTCTGGTTTTTCCAATTTGCAATCTAAAAACCTTCTAAATATGAAACTATACCCAATCACCATAAGTAGCTTTTCAATTACTTGCTTTGGAAAGGAAAACTTACAAGTGGCTTTTAAAGGTATTTCCTCCATGCCTGAGAAAACATTTTTCCTTCACCACACTCCTTTGAATATAACCTGCTTCCAACTTTAACAAGTGGAAATTGTAAACTGTATTAATCCTAGCCTAGAAAAAACTAAGTAGATGTTTTCATTGGAATGTGTATGAAAACCAATCTAATTTTTAAAAAAGCATCGCTGAAAATAGTGGGTTTTAAAGCCCTTTCTGACTTGAACGTATTTCATTTTTGGTTATGTCCATATCATGATCAATATTTTGTGTGTATGTGTGTATCAAGAAAATGGGCCATTTCTCTATTGAGGAGGAAGGAGGATAGATACTGGATGAGGAACAGACAAAACCCAGCTTTCCTATCAAGATTAAAAATAATAACAATAATGCTTCCTATCCATTAATGATAGACATGCCCAGGAGAAGGTGTTACAGGTAGCAATTGGAAAAGTTTGCCTGAGGAGGAAGCTCTTAAAAGTCATCTGTTCATTCCCTCCCTCTACTATCTGCTAGTACCTCCTTGAATTTATAATCTCCAGGTTACTTTCCTAGCGTCTGGGCTCCCTTCCCTTTTAGGAGTTGCTGTTGGGACAGCTCCACGCAGGGGGTGTGGGACTCCAAAGGGAAGGCGGCCACCTCTCTCTCTCCTGGGCGTGTCTCCGCACAGAGCAGGTGTTGTCCCCCCGCCCGCCCGGCTCCCCAGCACCTGAGTCACCACATTCCACCAGGCCGGGAGCTTTCGGGACGATTAAATGCTCAGAATTTGAAGCGGGTAAAGCACAAACTTGGGCTCTTCCTCCTGCCTGTCTCCTTTCCTTGTGGGGGGCTGGCCGGTGGGAGGGGAGACACCACGACAGTGACTTGCCCTTGAACTCCTGCTCACTTTGAAGCTGGAAGGCAGGTATACATTTAGGCAGGGGAGTACTGTGACAGAAACCTTTCTCCTGCAAAAGTGGCTTGCGGGAAATACCGGACACTTGCTTAGTACCCTGCTGGTGCTTGCTAGAGTCTGGATAATGTTTCTTTTTCTGCCCAGTTGCTTAGGACTTTTTTTAACAAAAAATTATCATGGGCTGACTTTTATTTTCCTGTGGCATTTCACTGTTCCCTCCTAGGCTTGTAAAATGAAAGTGGCTCCAGAGGTAGCATTAGACCTCTTATTTCCTGGACTTGGTGTCCCAAAGGAGATGATCAGATGTAGAGAGAGGCATATAAAGAGGACTTAATTGTAATTTATTTTCCTTTTTAACTTGCTGTAAATCCTGCCCTTTTAATTTTATGCTAATACTGTTTTGTTCCCACCTTATTGCCCTGCTTGCTACTAAATAGAAATGCTTTGAAATTGATTTGGTTAATAACTATTTAGAGTGTTTCAAATCTGTGTTAATATTCATTTTGCTACATTGCCTGCAATTTAAAAAATCATCCTTAATTATAGAAGTTTTTTTTAATGTCTTGGGAGAAGGAAGAAAATTTGCCTTTAAATAGATAACTCAGTAATATACTTAGTGTGGGAAAGAAATCCTTGGTGAGTCAGCAGAGCACGTCTACTGTACTTGATTGTATTCAGACTGTGGTTGGGTTCCTCCAGCTGTTCTCGGTGTAGGAAGCATGTATTGGCCCCTACTGTGTACCAGAAACAAGTTTGTTCAGTACTGGGACAATGAAGATAAGACACAGTATCTGTTTCAAAATTTGCCCACCTATGGAGCCGAAGAATAATGGTCTGTGCTAGACGCCAGGGCAAGTTGTCCGTTACTGAAAGGGGTTTGAAACATGGCAGTGATTGACACCACTGATGGAAAATGTGTGCTATAGGTGCATAGTAATTCCAACCTCCAGTAGTGCCCCATGCTCTTTTCCAGAAGATTGTGGAACTCTCTGGAGTTGTTAGACTGTGTCAGGAGCTCCAGTGTCTATGCCTTTAGCATAGAAAACATCCTGTTACGTAAATCCACAGGCTTTTCTCTGGAGGCTTTTACCTGCTGTGTCACTGAGTTTCGGCAGTGTGGCTGAGCAGGTGGACCTGTCCTCTGCTTCCCACTGCCCTGCCCCAGCTGATCCTTCAGGTGTGTCCACAGTCAGAGGCCTGATGAATGCTGCCGCGAACACATGGCCTGGGTGCCTGGCCTCGCTGCATGCCATGGCAGAGCAAGCTTTGCGCAATGTGGGGAACAGAGCCAGAGGTTTGCTACAGAGACCTGTCATCCCCAGCCAAAGCACAGGGCCCCGTGCAGGAGCAGAAGGGGAGCAGGGTCCTGCAGCGTGTTGTAGGGGGCTGGCCAGGAAAGCCACGCTGTTGTCCGTGGGAAGTTGCAGAAGGAGCAACCAGAAAGTCCCCTGGAGCCACAGGTAAGTCAGGTCGCCCTCCCCGTGGGACTGCAGGCCAGGGGGAGTCCGCGTGAGAGCCGCCACGGGAGCCCTGTCCTTGCTGGGCTGCGGGAGGCAGAAGCAGTCACTCCAGGTGAGCCTCAGCCTCCCTTCACTGTGTGATTTGTTAGTTTGGGGGTGGAGCCAGGGGGAGGCACTTTGGCACTGTGGCGGGTTGCAAGGTTTCTCTACACTGTCTTTCCCCTTTGCCCTTGGAGAAATTCAAAACCTGGCATGGCAGCCTGAGCCGTGTGGGACGTGAGGGTGAGTGCGGCTGGCAGAGCCCAGACCACTGTCCGGCCCAGAGGCCCCGGCGTTCCCGTGCTGCCTCCTGGGCTCGTCCCTTTGCTCTCTCCCCAACCTCTTAGTCTCTGTTCACTTTCTCTTTCCACAGTTGCCAGGGATGGATTCCATCAGGTGGAAGAAGGCAGTATCTGCAGTGGTTGGATTTTCCTTCTTTGACTTCCTCCCCTCTCCCACTTTTATAAGCAACCCTCATGTTTCTTGTTTGGTCTTTAATTCATGGGTTCAGTGACTTAACTTTTAAAGTCTTCATGTCAACTATTTAACTGAATATGGATGTGAACAAGTTTGTTTTTTTAGTGCTACTTTGTTTTTCAGCTGTAGGGGGAGGAAAGCACTCGAGCATTCATGGTATATGAGGCACTGTACGTATGCCCTCGTATCTGATCTTCTGCACAACCCAGGCCAGGACAAAGGGCTCTTCATAGAGCCCTGGCTTTGAAAATGGAGAGTGCAAGACAATCAATCTGTGTAGTGCTAGGGGAACATGTCAACTGGCTTCTTTGTATTCTTTCAAAATGTATATTTTTGTGTGTATGTTTTATACTGTAATAAACTAGAATAGTGCATGTACATAATCGATAAGTACCTGGTTTGGGGATGCATGCTCAGATGTTTCTAACAGTGTGGCATGAGCGGAACAGTGTAGAGTATTGTTCTGGAGCACAGTGAGGCTTCAGGCGTTGCAGGGCCTCCCTGCCCCGGGGGCTCTTGGGAGAATTCCATGAGCTGAGACCCGGTCAGGCCTTAGAACGGAGCCTGTCCGTAATGAGCACTATGAGAGTATTCCTGTTAGTCACTATTGTTGTTTTCCTAAGGATACTTACTTATTCATCCTCAATCCCACACCAGTGGATTTGAAATGCTTGCAGATAGACGTTTAGGTAAAAACAAGATTTTTTCATCTTCAGTGAAGATAGGAGTTTGGGGAAAAGAAGAGCGAGAGAAAAGATAAGACAGGAGTCAGAGTCATAAAATGTCATTCATTTTGCTTACTACTGGGTAGAAAGCTTTACTCTTAAGATTCCTAGTGGCCAGTGTAAAGAGAGAAACATAAACACACAAGATGCTGTGTAATGTATGCATTCCTAGTATGGGGCCAGGAGAGGCACACCCCCCACCCGTGGGTCCTCAGAAGGGGAGGAGCCAAGCCTTGAACCCATGCCCTGTGCACTTTTCACCTCTATCTTTTCTGCAGCTTAAAGAGAGAGAAATCTGCTCTTTGTGGTATACGTTTGATGTCAGTGGCCCTTAGTTCCTAAACAATTCTGGACTTAATACTAACAGTTTAATTTTCTTGATGTCCTTTTAAACATATAACTCGATTTAGATCCCATCTAACTAGTTGCTGGGCCCTGAACTTTCATTGATTTTTAAAAATTCTATTTTAAATGCACATTCAACACAAAGAAGAATCTTCAATAGGCAAAAAGGGGGTAAAGGCAGGTTGGGAGGGAGGAGGAATAGGTTACTGAGGTTCCTTATATAGCAAAACATGGAACAACTGAGTGCATCCCAGCTAGTCCCTTGCCTCCCCAGCCTCCCAGTCAACAAGTGACTCCCTTCTGGCTGTCAGCCTCTCCCCACTGGCCCCTAAGCAGGGGCTACTGTTTATAGCAAGTAGACTTCATGAAAGGCAAAATACTTTTAGCCACAGCTATTTACAGAATTCCTTTTATGTGCTGAGAACTGTTCAAGGCAAAGGGAGTTTTCACACCCACTGTATGTGCTGTCAGAAGGACTGGTATTGGCCTTACCACCAGCTGTGTGTGTGTGACCTTGAAGGTGATTGGGTTGACTTAATGAGGAGTTTGAATTTCTCTTAGCCTGGAAGAAAAGTGTTTTTGAGTAGCTGATCATTTGCTGTAAGAACTAGCTTTCTCCTCACAGGCCCTGGAGCTGCCCCATTGGGTGTGCTGCTTAGGTCCTGCAGGGCAACTGGAGTCGGGCCTTTACCTGACCCATTAGATCTGCTTCAGGACTTAATTGTGCCTGAACTGAGGTGAAAATACATTGCCTGGGCTTCAGGCCAGATAGAATGGATATAGTATTAGATCCCAGGAGGAATATTGTGAAGTTGGGCCATTGTAGTGGGAAGCCTGTGGCTTCAGAGCTGCTTACTTACCTGCCTCTCAGGGCCCTGGTAAGTGTGGACGGTGGAAGGCATCTCTCAGCTATCGTCTTGAGGGCAGTGAGAGAGTCTTCTACTTACAAACATGTTCTAAACTTAAAATTTCCTCCTTTTGAAATGGCGACCGGACCCCGTCTGGAACTTCCCTTCCCAGCTGGTATTTATGCAGCTGGAGGCCTTTTTCCCTCCCAGCCCCCCAGGCCTTCCTCCCCCACCCCTCACCTTCCTGTTGCTCATAAGGGCCTAGGCACCTGTGGCTGCACTGGGAGAGCAGGACCTTGCAGAGCCTTGGCCAGGCCGCCCCACCTCCCCAGCTGCTTCCTGGCATCCTGAGGCCCTGCGTCCAGTTCTGTCACTTAAAGTGGGAAGTTGGGAAGGCCCAGGGCCTGTCCCAGAGCTGGAGGTCTGAGTTAGGACTGAGATCCTTGGGAGTTTGGTTCTGAAGTACATGGCACTTGAGGAGAGCAAATGTGGAAAAACACCACTTTGACTTTCTAGTTTTCACCTGAAGAATATGTGCCCCGAATAAAACAGCCACAATAAATCAAACAAATTGCCCCCAGCCCCAGTCTGGAATTTTTCGTGTACCTTAGATCTTGGAGTAGTAACCTGGGAACCTAACAAATTACAACATATCTGTGGGAAAAGCATTGAGCCCCAAACACTGGACTTAAAAATGAAGTTTTGCAACATCATCACAACTTATTAATAGGATTACCATTAATAATTACCATTAATAATCAATAATCTAATAAATTAGAGTATTCCTGTGAAGCACCGAGCAAAGTCCCTGACATACAGTGACCTGCAGTAAATTTCAGCTGCTGCTGTTACCATCACCACCACCGCCACCAGCGTTTTTAGGATGGAAAGAGTCATTCTTGCTGTACTTAGGCTCATCTGAATGGTCCATTACAAAAAATACACAGCGAAGGATGCTGTAAGTCTATATAGATGGAGAGATTGAGCATTAATACTTCTGCTAGAATACTTAGAGATTCGGGGAATAGCGAGGGACACCCCAGAAGGAGTGATGGGCCTATCCCAAGTCAACTTACACTTTGGTTAGAGACCTAATACCAACAATCCTGAACCAAAAACAATGGGATTAAATGTACAATGAACCCTTAAACAACACGGGTTTAAACTGCACTGGTCCATTCGCTTGTGGGTTTTTTTCCAATAAATATATGGGAAAAATTGTTGGAGATTTGTGACTTTAGCTTGCTTTTTTGTAAGAATGCAGCATGCAGTACATATAGCATACAAAATATGTGTCCATCAACTGTTTATATTATCAGGAAGGCTTCTGGTCATCAGTAGGTTTTTAGTAGATATGTTTGTTCGTTTGCTCCTCCATTGAATAAGCAGACACTTGTTTAGCACCTAGTATGTGCCCGGAGCTGTGCTGGTCAGAAGAGGAAGCTTGTGGTAGATACTCTGCAGAGGCTTCAGTGTGGTGGGAGGGGCTTTGAAATAGCCAAGGTTTTGAAATACCCTAAGTCCAGACGAGAGCAGCTGTAGCGGAGATAGTTTAGAATTGTGACTGAAGGCCCTGTGGTCATAGAGAGGAAATTGTTTTGTCTGCACTTTGAAACCTTAGAGAGCATTGTAAAAATAAAACAAAACCCCTGCAGACCTTTTGATCCTAGATAACAGGCTCTGTGGGAGCTGATTGACCAGCCTGCTGATACAGCATGCATCAGCTGGTATGTCCATGAGGCAGCGCAATCCAGGCGCTGGGTCCTGAGTACACCCTGACCAGGGCACTCGCATTGAAGTCTTGCAGTTAAGGGCCTAGGCGGCTAGAACCCAAACAAGGAACACAAAGGGATCAGAGGACATGGCCTCTGTTCTTGCGCACACAAGCCACTGTTGTGTCTATGGTAACCTATGCTTGCAAGGGATTACGTGTGGTTCAGCATCTTGAAATACGGAAGTGGCTGTTTCTAGAAGCTACATAGGGTGAATATTGCTGCTTTCCTTCAATATACTCCTCCTCTTTTGCGAAGATGTTTTCTGTGCTTGTTTTCCTTCTTAGAGGTTAGATTTTAATTCTGCAGTCAAGCATCCCTTCCCAGGTGCTGGTTACATAGAGGTTTTCCGTTCTATGACATTAAAGGAATAAAGGTCAGCTTTTCTGAATCATCTTCAACAGATGTTGTAAAGTTTAATTCTAAGGATCAAATTTTCTACTTTATAATTGTATTTTTGTTTTTATAGATTTTCTCCTGCATCTTTTCTGCATCAACCATTGTGCTACCATGCCCTCTCCCCCCATACACAATGTTGTTAATTTGGAAAAAACAAAGGTTGAAAAGAATCTAATGAGATGTAAATTCGTTTGTGAGCAATTCATCTTTTTTGAAAGAGGTTACATCATCTCCAGATTACATGGATTTACAGTTAACTCAGATACTTCTAGACAGTTTTTCATTATCTTACCAGTTTTTTCCTCCCCTGCAAAATGATCTGGCACTTTATTTTCCCTGATAAGCAACATTCTTCTAATTAACCAAAATACATTGTATGAAACGTACTTTGATAAAAATCTGTGTGGACCGGAAAGCTTTCCATTGATAAGGGGGAGGGCAGGGGTGTGTGTGTGAACTCTCAACAGCCCCAGCTACGCCCGCCCGGCCTCCTTCAAAGTATTTTGGTCTCTCATTTCAGCCACAATTACAAGTTCATCCGAAAATGATGACCGGAGTGGCTCCAGTTTGGAATGGAATAAGGACGGAAGCCTAAGGTTAGGGGTACAGAAGGGAGTGCTTCATGACCGCAGGGCAGATAATTGCTCCCCAGTGGCAGAAGAGGAGCCCGCTGGGTCAGCGGAGAGCATGCTGCCCAAAGCTGAAGCCTCAGCTGGAGACGGTCCTGTCCCTTATTCTCAGAGCTCCAGCTCACTAATAATGCCACGGCCCAACTCAGTTGCAGGTAAGGCCATGCCTCTCCCTGGAAGGGTTATCACTCCGGGTCTGAGGTGCCCGTGTTTACTCTCTTCACATGGGAATCTAATCCAGGCACAAGCCAGCTTTGTGGTCGTGGGTCAGGCACTTATCTTTTCTAGGCCTCAGTTTACCCATCTGTAAACATGATGAGGCTGCCCTTAATGGTCTTTAAGAGATCCTTCTGCTCTGATTCTTTACAACTAATATTGCAACACTGTGGCTCTTTGTGTAGGAGGGAGTAAAGTACTGGAAAGGATGTCCTTATTTTTGTTATTTGTAAGCCTGAGTAGATCCATGACGTCTCATTACATCTTCGTTAAACGGGAGTTCTTGTTTAGAGTGAGTTAGTTGATATCAGCTCAGAGAATTTCTAATCTAGGCTTTCAAACTTATTTTGAATAATTGAGGCCTATCGTAAAGAAGGGAGGTCCAGTTTCTGCACAGGTCAGTTCTAGGGGAGCTCACAGCTTAAAACATACGCAGTGGAAGTGAGAGCTGTCAAGTGAGGAAATGAAAACAGGGGAGACGGATGAGCCTTAGCAAGATGGGGCCCTGGAGCTCAGCAGACTACAGAAGTGGTAACTGTTGCTAGTTGACCGGCCAGTGGGTGGTGCTCAAGCAAGAATAGTTCGGGGTGGCGGGAGAAGGAACTCGGAGCCGTCAGGCCTGCTTTAAGGCCCTGAGTGTCTCAACTCAGTGCTCTTGGGTTGAAGTTAAAAGACAAACTTGTTTCAGTCATTTTTTGTTAACGATACTGCACTTAAAATGTTAATTGCTAAGGCATGGGCCCAGGTCCTCTTTTCCTCAATATCAAAGGATTTTCCTATCATTTATAGTGCTGCTCTGGGGTGGGGCAGGCCACTGTGGTGGTGGTTGGGTGGTTTTTACAATGGAACTTTAGAGCAGCTGGTACATAATGGCCCTAATGGAAGAGGTCTGAGGCACATCTCCAATTCACTTTCAAAGGAAGGAGAATGGCCTTGTTCCAGAAAGAGGGCGTTGGCCTGTGTGCCCGAGAGAAGTACCGGAGGCTTTCTGTGCATGGAGTGATGGTTCTTCCAAAAAGCTTTTGTGTCCTCCGGCCACCCGCCCACTCCCTATGGTATAATGTGTTGCACCCAGGGCATTTTAGACCCTATTACCTAGTTATGCTGATTGGTTCATTTGTATTATCCTACAGCGTGGTGGCTTTATGACTTCAGCAAAATAGCAAACTTACATTCTGTTTAATCAAGCTATTTTAAAATTGGGAAACACGTTAATACTTTAATAGTGTTAAAAGCACCTGTTTGGGGTTATGTTTCCTGCTTGGCGTTCTTTTATGTGGTCTCCTGCCACATGGAGTGACAGTGGGTGTGAGCTGAGCTTTTCCAGGAGGTGGCAGTGAGTGCAGAGCGGGCATTCTGGTTTCTGCTGTGCCCATGCGTTAGTTCCTGCGTGTGCATGTGAGCTAGACCTCCTGTGGCATGGGGAGAGTTCGAGCAATGACCACCTAGCCTCACGGGTTTACTCATTTCTCCTGTGTTGCATATTTTATACAGTAAAAACAGATTTTGGAAGGAAGTAGGCAATTGCCTTACCTCATAGCATCTGTTAAGCTGGGAGTCTGGTAGATTCTTCATTGCCCACTCTCTTTACCCTTGAGGCTGAATCTCAGGAAAGAATGGTGAGGTTTTTTTGCAAGTATTAATGAAAAAGAAAAGATTCAGGTTATATAGACCATGTACAGCACTGTTTGTCTAGTGACAAGAAGGCTACAAACAGGGCAGTAGGCAACACAATATTAGAAGTACTAAAATAATATCTAAAGGACCATATACTACAATCTCTCAGAATTATTTGCATGTGAAGATCCACACAAACATGAATAAATTGCCATTGATAGGAAACATCAAAAGATTTGATTTGGTGCATGAGAGCAGGGTAAGGACTGGTAGGCAGGTGAAGGAAGGGTAATGCCAGGCCTCTGTTCATGGCACCCTAAAGGCCCAGCGCCCCTGGGTTATGGGGTATAAAACAAGTTCCTAAGGCTGCCAGCCTTTGCTGTCATTGAGCCTGTGACAGAGAATGATGGTTGTTCAGTGTTAAGTGTCTAGTACAGTGAAGCTTTTATATTAAAGATTATAAAAATAAGTTAGTTAGGTTTGGAGGTTGTTTCACTATCCTGAGATTTTTGTTACAAAGGTATTTGTTAGAGTGGAATTGGTTTAGAATGCTACGGCAGGTTATTACTCTATACCATATCAAAATGCATCACATGGGCACCTTATATATTTATTAAAAAACAGAAAAGAAGCCTTTAAAATGATGTCTTTATATAATCTTGAATTTGGGTTCTGCTATTTTTGACTACCTTTGTTTTTCTTCTGAAATCCTTTCTAACTGGATCACAGAACACTGTGCTAGTTTTCAGGAAACCAGCAAACACAACCAGCCAGTTTTCTTGAGGCTCTGTTACTTGCCCTGGACTCAGAGGCATTCACCTTTGATAGGTTGGGTCATGATGTCTCCATAGGTGTTTCTCTTTGCTCAGCTGAGACGGCTCCCTCTGCTGCTCCCACAGCCCATCTCACTCCAACCCTCTAAAAAACTTTCCTATAGCATCTAACATGTACTTCTCACCCTCTTAGACCCAATGTGTGTGTGCAGTAAATATATAATTTCATTGTATAAATATATTAACAGTATTTATTGCAGCATGAATGATTGCTTTACCTCTGACTTTTCCCAACCCTGAGTAGTAACAAGGACGTTGAAAGACTTTATTTTTAAATACTGGAAGTGAGTCCATTTTTTGTAACGTCCGAGAATCTACTGTCAGCTGTGTAAGAGGACAGAGTGTGGTCCCTGTGGCCTGCTCTGGTGGATGGGGAACCCCTGGGTGCCGGGGCGCTCCAGTCCCTCTCAGTGAGAGCAGAGAGAGCAGAGAAAGCTGGCAGCTCGTAGCCTGCTGAGCAATGGTCCATTTCAACGCAGCTTAATGGTGTTTGCCGTGGAAAAGGAGGCAGCTCGGCGTCATGGAGGCTGTTGCGTGCTTTGAGGCGGAAGTAGGTGTTTTGAAGCCCCGCCATATCCTACACCTGTGTCAAACTTGGGCTTTTTTTGCAGTCTTGTCTTTAGAGTGCCCTTTATAGTCTCAAAACTTTCAGTTATCACAGAACTAGAAACTGAATGTTGTATTCTAGGAGGCCAAAGAAAGAAGGGAAAGGGGAAACCCTTGGGAGGCCCCAGGTCTTTGTGTTTTCAGGGCTGAAGCAGTCATAGACTCGTGGCTGCTTCACCTCTGCAGTGAGCTGGTGTTTGGGTCACAGCTGGGGCAGCCCTGCCCACCTTGGCCTCCAACACGCAGGGTGTTTGCAGTGAGCTGAGGAGCGGGGCCCTTGCAGAAGCCCCTGTCAGGGCCCCAGGTCCCAGGCAGGGGCATTGATACACGTCCAAACTGCATTGTAGGGAGTCAGGGTGTTGGGCACGCTCCTCTGGCCCTTCGAGAAGTCTCCACACCCTGGTTGTGAAGGACCTGGAGAGAAGCTAAAGGTTGCCATGGGACTCCCCTAAGTTAGGCTCCCTTGAAAGTCCTGTGAAAAGAATCAGCAGAATCTCTACTGGGAAAGGTTTGTGTGGAGTGCTGACGTCAGTAGTGCACACGCTGTGTAAGCAGGCCATGGATGTGTGCCCCAGGGTGCAGAAGCCTGAGTGTATGCTGGGCTTGAGTCACAGTGTCAGGGGTTTCCTCCTTGGCTGAGAAGGTGAGCAGAGTCCACGGTTGCTCACCCTTTGCAAAATGAGGTCAGAGGGGGTGTGCTGTCACAGAGCCAGACCCTGGACCCCACGTGCTTGTTCAAAAAGAAATGAGGGGCTGACAGTGGGCAGGAAAAGACTGAGGCCTTAGGATGGGATGCAGGAGGGGCCCAGACTGGACAGATGGTGCCCACTGGCATCTCGATGCTGCATCAGAGCCCCTGGGCTAGGCCGAGGGTTCCCAGCAAGCAGAGAGCCCAGCTTGAATTCTGTCCCTCAAAACTTGGTCCCACCAGTGGTTCCACGGGTCCTTAGAAACCTTAGCCTTTGGGATGTGGCTCTCCCCACTCATTTGCCCTCAAATAACACCTCTACCTTGTTATCCAGAAAAATAATCATACGTCCAGATCAGCAGTACTTTACGTTGGGTCATTTAACCCGGAAACCAAATTAGGTTAATTTTAGATTTCCCTCATTGTGGCCTAGATATATATGTAAGAAGATGAGGATTTTTGTTTTTTGTTTTTTTATAAGGCAAAAAAACATGTATGTTTGCTTTGAGGACTTGCTAACAATTGGCAAAATTATTTTGTATTGCTTTTTCAATTCCAACTCATGTATATGTTTGAATAGATTCTTAATGCTTTTTAACAGGTACCTATGTGCTATGAATCTTACTGATATGATCAAAGGTAAATGTGATTACTTATTTTTAGAATTAAAAAAAATACAAAGTGTAGTAAAGTGTATCATATAATATAGGCATAAATATTTGAAGCTAAGAAATATGTTTATTTCTGATAAAATCCACATGGGTATTTTTACTGCCAAGAGCTGACTTTTAGTGTTCTGAGCACAGTGGAATTTTACATGCAAAATCTGCTTACTTATTAATGAGGTTGGAATTTCAAGCAACCGTGGAAGGCTCTCTGGAGCTTCAGAGAAGATTCTAGTGCCCATGCTGTGTGTTTGCAGTAATGTTGAACCTTTGCTCAGTGACACTTGATTAAATTTCTTCCTAAAAATTTTTGGTGAAGTTTCTGTCTCTTTCTAGGAATAATGGATAATTCTGGCAACCATGTCAACATGGCTGGGAACAAGGAGCACTGGGTTTTTACCACTTTTCAGTTTATTGCCAGAAAAATAAACTGGGACAGGCAAACAAACCCAAATCACATTGAAGTAAATTGTGGAAAGCCTGAATGGAATTGCGTAGTGATGTCCAATTTGTAGTCGTTTTGGTATGACACTGACCTCAGCTTTGGAGTCTAAACTTCAGTTTAATATTACAGCGACAAGCTCAACCAAATTGGAAGATCTGAGTTATTTAGATGGGCAGAGAAATGCTCCTCTTCGAACATCAATTAGATTACCGTGGCACAATACAGCCGGAGGTAGGGCACAGGAAGTTAAAGGTATTTATCTTTGCATCCGCTGTGATAATGGGTGTGATAAGCTCATTCACTAACCATTGAAAGCATGTGAATAACTAGCCCTGAAGCCAGCTGTTTTAAAAACATGACGTTGAGCGTGTGTGCTGAAATATCTGTTTGGTGTCCTGAGGGTGCTGCCCTTTAATTTTTGGGGCATCTCCCTTAAAATATGTGATTAACTTTTTTCTGGAGTTGAAAAATATTTCTGCAGTATGTTAGAGTGAGAGGTAGTTTAACACTCCCTAGAACTTTTTGTCACCAACAATTGGTTTTGTTTCAGTTCCCTGGGCTGTGTTGGCCACCTCCTGCTCTGCCCGTAGTGTGCATCTGTGCAGTCAACAGACTCGGCACAGGGGGCCAGACATACTCACACCCGGGTGAGCTGCGGCCCCGTCTCGAGGGACACAGTTCCAT
Organism: Manis javanica; assembly: GCF_040802235.1. Taxonomy (NCBI): domain Eukaryota; kingdom Metazoa; phylum Chordata; class Mammalia; order Pholidota; family Manidae; genus Manis; species Manis javanica. Next base: position 126,148,287 of record NC_133162.1, read on the forward strand.
TTTACTCATACAGTAGTCGAAGGAACTGTCTTAGATGCTGTTTCAGATAAATCCCTGAGACTTCGTTTGGCCCCTTGTGTCACATTCTCTAATCCTATGTGTGTGCCTTGAGTCATGAGAATAACTTAGAGCCACAAAGGACTAGAAAGTCATTTTTATAGGACTCTCCAGAAGACCGTGGGGTATGATAAATGAGGGATTAGAGGAGTATTAATAGAACCAGATTGGAAATACTTACAGATCCTTTGTGGGGTCAAACTATAAAGTATACTAAGTGTATCATACAAACAATGATAAATGGAGATTTTTTAGTGTATAAAATGATGACATTCTTCTGAAATAATCTTTTTTTTTTTTCTAAGCACGATTCGCTCCCTACAAGCCTCAAGACATTTTGTTGAAACCGCTGTTGTTTGAAGTACCAAGCGTAACAACTGATTCTGTGTTTGTGGGACGGGATTGGCTCTTCCACCAGATAGAAGAAAACTTGAGAAACACAGAATTGACAGAAAACAGAGGAGCGGTGGTGGTTGGAAACGTGGGCTTTGGGAAGACGGCCATCATCTCCAAGCTGGTGGCACTCAGCTGCCACGGAAGCCGCATGAGGCAGATCGCTTCCAACAGCCCAAGTCCATCACCTAAAAGTATGTCCATGTTGAACGACCTGTTTCGTTTATTATATTAACATATGATAGCTGGAGGAAATGACTGTTTGGCTAGGCATAAATTCCCAGTTTTCCCCAAGTCGTTCCAGCTGCTGCACCGGGCTTGGGATCACGTCTTAGAGAACTGTTGGGCCGCCTCCATCCAGCACAGCGTGCGCGTGGCTACAGCCTGGCGCGAGGCCGGCCTCCTCCGGTGCTTTCCCACCTGGAAGGCCTGTCTCCCTGTGTTTGTGGGCACGCATCAAGGGCCCTGGGAATCGGCATCCTGAAACCACGGGGGTTAGGCTCCTGGCACAGCAAGCCGGAAGGAATCTGTGCGGAGTTCTTTTGCTCTCCATGGAGTTCTTTTGCTCTCCATGGCCTTTGTCTTTTAATACTGCATTTGCCAAAAGTATACAAACTAACTTAAGATGAGATGGAGCAGCAAATATGTGACTGTTCACAGCTTATTTTATGTGTAATAAACCCACTAAAAGAAGGTGTGCCTAACATGGTGAATGGGAGAAATTGAGCCAGGGAAGATTTTCTTCTTCTTAAACCAAAAGAGAATTTAATAAAGGAAACCAGAAATGGCAGTTTTCCTGGGAGGTCACCTGGCAGGATGGGAGACAGGCTGAGAGGGAGACTTGCGTTCTTGTTTGGACCTTTGCGTTTGGTACCATGTTCATTCATTATCTATTAAAATACGCTTTGGATCTAATGAAGAAATACATTCAACATCCAACTGTATCCTATTCTGTCTGTAAATAATGGTTGGTCTCTTCTCGTGCAGCTTCAGATTCCTCCCAGGATCTTTCCTTCACTCCACTGCTTTCACCAAGTCCTTCTACAAGTGGTACCAATATGGCTAAAACACCCGCTGGGTGTGGGTCTGATGCTCCCGAGAACCAGAGACCAAGAGAGGATGCAGTGAAATACCTCGCTTCTAAGGTAATCTGCTCCTGTTCTTGGGGAGTCTTCCAGAGAGAAAGAGATTTGCTAGTTTGGCTTCTGAGAAATGAATTTAAAAAGGCTTCTTAAATCAGAGACAATAATTGCTTTATACAAAAGTACAGCTTTTGATAACATCGTGATAGAGTACTCCAAATGAATCAGTGAAAATAGATCTTAGGACACTAGCCGTGGACTTCTACTCATCTTAAACAATGGATCAAGAGTTCCTCAAAGCAGCAGCAGGAATCGCTGCACCTGCCACAGATCCACCCTTCCAAGCATGTGCTCTCCTTCACCTGGTATGAGAGCAGAAGATTGGGGGGCCTTGGACATGAGCCAGGCCACCTCCACTTGTCCTCTGTTGTCTGGAGCCCTCGCTGTCCTCCTGTCAGAGGTTTCTTGTGATATTATAAGGAGACAGACTTGGCTGACTTTCCCTTCCTAGACTCATGGTCAAGTTCCTTCTGGAATTTTCCATCTGTGAGCACACACCACAGGGTTCATAAGCTACCCTCCTGCATTAAAGCAGGTACATCTCTCAGTCCGGGTGGGTGGCTTGAGTCTCCTTGGGCAGCAGTGGTGTGAGCAGGTGGAGGTGGAGAGCCACAAGAGGCGGGCAGGGGTGAGGGGCGTTTGGTAAGGAAATGCCCTGGCGGGGAGGTTGGTGCAGGTGCACTGAAACCATGCTTCTCTGCCCCACGTCCCTGCTCCATGCTTCTGCGTCTCCAACGAGGGCCACTCCTCACCAGCACGGGCAGCCTGGGTGCCCTGGCCGGTGCAGGCCTCTGGTCAGGAGCGGGTGATCTGAGAGGAGGGATCGTAGCGCACACTTCAAAGCTGCCCTGTGGCAGTGATGTTTCAGACCAGAGTGACTTTGCACTAAGGAAACCTGAAGGCCTGGCGCTCACACACACACGATGACATGACTGCAGCACAAGCATTCTAAGACTACACTTACTCTTACATCCTGTAAAACTCGCTTCACTGAATTTAAAAGAAAGAAAATCTGTTATGGCTCCAGATTGACTTCATGAGCCACTGTTGGTTGCCAGACTTCTCTTGTCAAACACCATGCTCGATAGGCTGTGGCATTGGCCATCTCCGTGGTGGTTTGTGTGCGCTCCTGGGTCCTCGCATGCTCCTGCTGACCTCTGTCCAACAGTGGAGGCACAGTCGGCCTTCCTCTGAGCGGTGGTAATAAATTTAATCTAAAACGGAAGTCACAAAGTGGTTCCCAACTGGCAACATCTACTCTTGCCACCTGCTTTTTAAGAGTCTGCAGATTTGGGATCTGATCCCAGATCTTCCAGGGACTATGTGTGTTCCCCTGGCAGGGCACTTAGCCTGTGTGTCCTCTGCGCTCAGCTGGGAACCAGACCTGGTGGCCCTTGTTCCGCAGATGATGGGGTTGTGTAGTGCTGAACAGGACAATGGGGACCCAAACTCTGAAAACCATAAAGCACATGCACAAATATGTTTTGACCTTTCTCATCTACCTTACCTCATACCTTTATTCCTCCTTTCATCCTCATTTGGGAAAGTATTAGATTCTTCATTTGTCTGCAACATGTCTCTCTTTGCCAATACGCTTCCGCACTTGCCCTCCGATGGGGTCCCTAACATACAGCCGCCTGCCACTTAGTCTGTTCCAGCAAAGGTAAAACCAGCGCACACTCTCAGGGCCTGGACGGGGACTGTCTGCTGCTTGTGCCTTCACATGATAGGCAGACATTTGACAGTTTTTGTCTTCAGTCCTTCAACAGTGTTGCTGTTGAACTTCCCCACATTGTCACTTGAGGTGTGGTATGGAGTGAGGCTGGGGGTTTGCACCAGGCTGCCCAGCCCTTCTACTGGGGGAGGAAGCAGCTGTCACTTCTTAGCCTGACTTCCACAGCTGCCAACTTTATCTGTTCTTTGGGAGTGGCAAATGGGTTTCCCAAGGAGATGAAGCTGTTTTTAAAGACAGAAACATAGTGGATACGGCACCTTTGGATATCAAAAACTTCGGGATTGTCCAGCATTGCTTTAAGCCAGGGAAGGCTTTAGGTGTTATGAATGACTTTATTATATTCATTATAGAGTAACTTGTGCTGATCAAAGTGTATCAGTTAAAAGTCTGCCTAGAAGTCAACAAACCATGTAAATGAAGAAAGGAATAAATCAATGAAGCTAAATAATAGCTCAGTTGCAGAGAATAGAAGCTGCTTACTTTGCTGTCACAGGGAACAGAGAGAACAACTTCCCCGTTTGAGGTTGTGGAAGGAGCTGTGTGACAAGGGTGAGGGGATGCTGACGGCTCTGCTCCCCCCAGGTCGTGGCCTACCACTACTGCCAAGCCGACAACACCTACACGTGCCTGGTGCCCGAGTTTGTGCACAGCGTCGCAGCTCTGCTCTGCCGCTCCCATCAGCTGGCCGCCTACAGAGACCTGCTGATAAAGGAGCCCCAGCTGCAGGGCATGCTGAGCCTCAGGTCCTGCGTGCAGGACCCGGTAGCTGCCTTCAAGAGGGGAGTGCTGGAACCGCTCACCAACCTGCGAAACGGTACCTCCGAGCAGCCCCCCACCTTCTGTCATTATGAGTCCAGAGTCCCCAGGACAGTCCTCAGACACGGGGTCAGCTTGGCTTCAGGATGGGAGTCAGTGCAGAGAGACATGCGAGAGTCAGTACCCCTCGCCCCTTCCTCAGAATCCTCTCCACAGAGTCCTGCCTGGCCCCCACCACCCAGTGGCATCATTTTAAAGGAAACACCCCTAATAAAGAATTAACTGAACAGTTAAAGATTTGCAGATAGCTAATGTAATTGTAGGCTATTTAGATGACCTGTGCACTAGAAACTGTTGCTGGCATGGTTGGTACTCTGTGCAGCAGGGTAATAAGTGATCGTTGGGGGAACTTGCCAGCATCTATTCTTTCAGGGCCTCTGCTCAGTTGAGTTGAACCGAACATCTTTTCAACACGTGTCCATTGATTTTTTTTGTGCATGAATATTCTGCAAGGTGGGGACACTATGGATATTATGGTCCGTTTGGTTTTCCATCCTTCTTCTTTGCTTCTCACCTTTTTGAGCTAGTTTACCTGCCTACATAGCACTTCTGCCAGAAGGTGCTGGAGAAAGGGACTGAAACAAGCATGTCATCATTGCTTCTCAGTTCCCTGGGCAGAAAATTGGTGCTAATAATGGATCAGATCCAGTGCTAATAACGGAACAGGCTTGTGGGAAGGAGCCCTGCTCTCGGAGTCTATAAGGGGAATTCTCACCACGGGCTGGCCATGTGCCTTCTTGGGCCAAGGACTCTGCCCCTTGCGGGTCAGGTCTCATTCCCTGGAACCCACGAAGGAGTCATACAGGGGCACAGATTGTTTTCCAGATTTCATCTCAGGATGTGCTGGTTACCTTTGCTATAGCTCCCCCGCTGCCAGGAGGTTATGAAGGGCTAACTGTGTCATAGACAGGGGTGAGATCCTGCTAATGTGTGTAATGCGATATGTTTCTGGAAACTGTTTTGTGAGATTTGGCTTGCTTTTGGCTCTGTGCTCTGATTTTCATCATAAATTTAATAGAAAATATGCTTCTGTGAGAACCATTTCTTCTGCCATATGTAGACCTTCTTAGTTTTTCTAACACTTGGAACTGTGCATTAAAATACAGAGGGTGGTACCATCTCATAGAAATGTATGATTTCTTAATTTAAAAATATTATTTTATTCTTTAGAGCAGAAAATTCCTGAAGAAGAATACATTATTTTGATAGATGGCTTAAATGAAGCTGAGTTCCATAAACCTGACTATGGAGATACGCTTTCTTCATTTATTACCAGAATTATTTCTAAATTTCCTGCCTGGTTGAAGTTGATTGTGACTGTAAGAGCAAATTTTCAGGTAAAAAAGAATTCTCAAATCTCTTTCCAAGGCCCCATACCTAAATTTTGTAGTGATCAATACTAACAAATTGTTACTACAACGGCTGCTGAATTGGAAACCATGTTAGAACTTTGAAATGTTAGTCCACAGAGCCCCAAATGGGAAAGAAAATCTGATCTTTTTACCTCCCAGGTCACCTTTATCACGGTAGCATTGAACTGGCCCTGTGCTAAATCCAAGTGTTTTGCCCCAGGTCACTGTCATTCGGTTTGGGGAGCTCTCTGAGGTGTGTGGCTGGCAGATTCACTCGAGTCATTCCAGCTGGTAGTTATTTGTATGGGTTTGCAGGGGGATTTAGTTTTTCTATGAAGGGAAAAGGGAAGAATAAAGAGGAGAGACTTCTAAGGCCTTTTCTGAAAGAAGGTCTGGTTTTTCATAAAACTTAAACCTGAGGTAACACTTGCAGCTGGACAGAGTGGTTTTGTTTTGTTTTTAAATTCTCTTCCTCGTCTCTCCCCTCACTTGAACCCTAAAATATATCTTAACAACCCTTGACTCCTTTCTTCTACTCCTGTCCTTTTTTAGTAAAGATATTAGACAGTAGTTTTTTATTTTTGCCCTTTCATGATGATACTTGTTTAAAAATAGCACTTGGGTTCTTTTCTCATTATTAGTGGCATTAAATCTCAGTCAGTCAAACTCACTGTTTGTTTTTGTAGACATTTGATTCTTACACTTCTCAGTCCTTTTTCACATGCTAAGCAGAAATTGGCATTGGAGAAGCACAGGAATAAGAGTCCTCTGTGCTCCACGCTAGCTGTGTAAGTTTCCAGAGGTTTCATTAGTATCTGCGTGAAGTGGGAGCGATTGCACGGAGCCTTCCTCCTCCAGTCATTACATTCAATGAGGACATGTACTTAAATACCTCAGAAATGACAGTGGGAAATGTGGAAAAAACACAACCCTCTTTCCTCGGGTGCTGGGGTAGTGCTCACCTTTGGGATGAAGGAGAGACAGGAAAGGACATGGGACTTCTGGGAGCTGGTGGTGGTCTGTTTCTGGCTGCTGGGTACACAGATGTATTAGACTTTGTCAAAACTAATGACCCTACAGTTTTGACTTGTGCCCCTCTGTATGTTACACTTAGATTTATAAGTTTGCCTTTAAAAAAGGGCAGTTTGAAAAATGATAGCGGGCTAGGCTGAGGTCTGGCGCTTGTTGCAGCAGGCTGGCACTGGGACACAGCCAGGGGGCAGTTTCAGATTTCCTGGTTCGGTTTTGCAGCCCCCGTATCCGATGCACCATGAAGGATGCCTCATATCTCAGTGTCTGGCTGTGTTCGTAGCTGTTCACTGATGGCTTGTGTTTGTCTTTGTTACATAACCATTTGCACAGTGTGAGGATTATGGGTTTCAGTGCCCTTAGGGTCTAGCAGCCCCTTTGCTGGTAGGGCCAGGTTGCCACTGTCTTAGGGGCTCTTACATCTCGCTTGGCCCCAAGTCCTTGGGCGAGGGCCTCGGGAAGGCCGTTCGTGATTCCATCTCGCATCAGGATTTCTTTCGTATAAGCTTTTTATCTTCAACTTATCCTATTACATGTTTTAATACAAAACAATGAGTCCCTGTAATCCATGAAAATCCTCCTTGAAAGAAAACTAGTGAATCTGGTTTGAAATGCAGCTGACATAAAAAGAAATTCCCGTGGAGTGACGGCGTGGCATTTTGTGTTTCTCGTAGGAAATCATAAGCACGCTGCCATTTGTCAAGCTCTCCTTGGATGACTTCCCAGACAACAAAGACATTCACAGCGACCTGCATGCCTACGTCCAGCACAGGGTCCGCAGCAGCCAGGACATCCTCAGCAACATCTCCCTGAATGGCAAGGCCGACGCCGCCCTCATCGGGAAAGTGAGCAGCCACCTGGTGCTGCGGAGCCTCGGCTCCTACCTGTACCTCAAACTCACCTTGGACCTCTTCCAGAGGGGACACCTGGTCATCAAAAGTGCCAGCTACAAGGTGGTGCCTGTGTCCCTGTCTGAGCTCTACCTGCTGCAGTGCAACATGAAGTTCATGACCCAGTCTGCCTTTGAGAGAGCTCTGCCGATCTTAAACGTAGCCCTTGCATCCCTCCACCCCATGACGGACGAGCAGATTTTCCAGGCCATTAATGCTGGCCACATACAGGGGGAGCAGGGGTGGGAAGACTTCCAGCAGAGGATGGACGCCCTCTCCTGCTTCCTCATTAAGAGGCGCGACAAAACTCGCATGTTCTGCCACCCGTCCTTCAGGGAGTGGCTTGTCTGGAGAGCAGATGGTGAAAACACAGCCTTCCTGTGTGAGCCCAGGTAGGGCAGGCCACTCCTATCAGCTCTTTGCAGAAAGTCTGATGTGCAGCAGGGGAGAGCTTCCAGACAGTTCACCTTTTTTAATGGCAAGGCAACGCAGAATGAATAATTCAGGAGGGGCAGTGGAAGAGTCTGCTACTAAGTGAAGTGCCCTTCCTTTAGTTGCTAGCATGTTAGGATTCCGCCATACGTTTCGCTGAAAGAGAAGCTTGGCAGTGCCTGGGAGAGGTCCTGGTGCCGTCCATTCCCTTGCAGACCCCATTCCTTTACAAGGTCACAGGAGGTGTGAAATCAGCTCCAGGGAACAGTGGGCCTCTCTGGAGGCGGCTCACAGCTCAGTTTCTCCCTCTGGGAGTCTTGGCCTGTCTCTGGGCCCCAGCAGCACCCCTCCACTGCTACCTCTTCATGTAGGATCCAGCATGTTGGCAGCCCAGAGGGAGCAGGGGAGTGCAGTGGTGGCTCCTGGCCACCTCGGTTTGCTTGTGGGTCAGTGCGGAGAAACAGCCTGTGCTGCAGGGTCAGCAGAGCTCAGGTGCCAATCTCAAGTCCCACATTTAGTGGGCGGTGGGAGAGCAGCTGTGTCCAGGGAGTCAAAGGTGCCATTGAGGCTGTGCAGCAGGGCCAGGCCACGATGCTGTTCTCCTGAGGATCTGGGAAGGGGAGGTGGGGAGCCTGCCTGTCATGTGGCCTGGTGCTAGTCAGGGTGTGAGAGGTCAGGGAGCTGGGGGTGCAATGCTTGGGGGTGCTCCTGTCCACCACGTCTGCCTGGCTCTTGCCGTGGCCTGCAGAATGACGTTGGGAGGATGCTACCAGATCTAGTTCCGCAAAAGTTTTTGTGGACCCACTACATGCAGATACAGATTATTGGGAAAAGGGCCCGGCGCTCAGGGCCTTTCCCGCACAGGCAGGAGGGTGGGCGAGGCAGGAAGCTACATGGTACCTGGGACTTCAGGAAGGAGAAAGAAGCTTCCAGCTGAGGGGAGACCATTTCTGGAAAATGTTTCACATACGTGGTGATGTTTGGGTTGGGCCTTGGAAGACAACATGAATGACATTTCTCATCCCACCCCAATCAGTTGTAATTTTGCTCCAATTACAAAGAAGAAAAGAACCTACTACCCAGGGACTGACCCTTCACTTTTTATTTCTGTCTTTATCCATGTACTTTAAACGTTCTTTGAATCATCTTTTGATATTAAAATTCCTGTCCAAGTTTTGCCTACACATCATGGGTATCCTAGCAGACTGGAAAGCTTGGTATAGTGTCATTTTTCATGTCTCTGCAAGCCTCCTTGTAGGCAAGGGCTAAGAACTTCAAACCCTTTTGTGGGGCCTTTGAGTTGATTCTGGGTTACTTACAAACATAAAAACCTGCTGCGAATACCTCAGTTCCTCATAGGAAAGCGGTAGAAAGACCTTGAGGAAGATCTGGATTAAAATCTTGTCTCCAGCAATACCTTTATGATTCCTAGGCACAAGTTATTTTAATTCTCCAAGCTTTGGTCTCCTTATCTGTGAAAAGGAGAGCATTTCCTCCCTGGGTGCCGGTGGCCCTGATGTGAGAGAAGTGCTAAAGAGAATCTCCCCCTTCCTCCTCTCCTTGTTTCTGTCCCTTCTTTCCTTCCTGTTTTTGACTATTCCTTGGGTTAGAATTCCTGGAACAGATTTATGAAGGTGAAGAATAAAGTTGCTTTGATTTTTCATTCACATCACCTAGACTTACACATGATTCACATTTTGCAGTAGTTGCCACATCTTATTTTTGCTAAAGCAAAGTGCAGACATAAGATTTTTCCTTAAATAACTGATTATCTACCTCAAAATAAGGACATTTTCAGTTAACAATACCATTATCACACCTAAAACATAATATTAATTCGTCAGTATCATCACGCATTTAGCTGTGCTCAAATTTCTCCACTTCATTCATATTTTTCTAGTATGCTTGAATCAGGTTCCAAATAAAGTCCATAAATTGGGTTTTACAGTGCCTCTTTTCATCTATAGATTCCCACCTCTTCCTTTTTTTGTTTTTTTCCTGGCATTTTATTTGTTTAAATAGAGCAACTGGGTAGTTTGCCCTGTATAATTTCCCATAATCTGAATTTTTAATGATTTCATTCTCATGGTGTTTTTTAATGTGTGTTCATCTATTACCTGTATTTCCTATAATTAGTAGTTAAATCTAGAGGCTTCCCCAGAGTTTAAAGACATTTCTTTGCCAGACTATTAATAGGTGGTAGTGAGTACTTCCATCAGGAGGCGCACAATGTCATAATATCTCTCAGAGCCACTAATGATCATTTCCTGCATTCATCTATTCATTATGGTCACATAAGGACTTTTAAAGTCTTGACTAGTCCCCACCTCTCGTTTCCATGGTTACTGACCTGATCAGTGCGTGGACAGAATTTCAGTAGGTGGAACAAGGGTGTTGCAGTCTGTTACACTAAGAGCGCAGGCCCATGTTGGGGAGACCGTGGTTAAATCTCTGTGCTCAGCCGGTTACCAGCTGGTTGATCCCTTAACCTGTCCAGGCCTCTGTCGCCTTATGTAAACAAACATAAATCATAATACCTGTTCACAGGGTTGTGTGGATTGATGAAATAATTCAGTGACGATTCTGCATCTGGCATATAGTAAAAGCTTTATATACATTAGCTTTGGAAAACAGACTCATCAGTGCCCATAGACTGAGAAGGGGACACGTGATCCAGAGACCAGGAGGGGAGGAGGAAAAGGTAAATGGGAAACAGAGGGCACAGGTGGCTAGTGATTGCATGGGGGAATGGTCTCAAAGAGGTGGGAAGCCCCGTGCTCAGCTGAGGGCACTGGAAACCTTTGCTCCGGCCATGGAAGGGTGCGTGGTCACCACCCCATAAGGGCCAGCCGTGTCCTTAGCTTGGTGTGTCTTTGTGGTGGACAGAGTCGTGTGGCCACAGAGCTCAGCACTCGGGGAGATTGAGAATGGCTTAGCTCAGTTCATGGTTAGGAGAGTGGTCCTGACTGGAGTGGTGGGTGTCGAACCCTGGAACCTGTCCACAGACAGGGATTAGGGAGGGTGTGGGAGCCTGGAGCACAGGAAGGTGGCAGAGGGCAGTTTCCATGGGAACAAGGTTGCAGGTGGGATGGGAGCGTGAGAGAATCTCATCTGAGAGGCAAAACAAGCTCGAGGTCTGGAAGGAGAGCGTGTGCAGGGACGCTCGGTGTGTGCTCAGGGGTGAGCTCCGGTCCCTGATGGGACACGCTGCGGCAGCATGGCCTCAAGTTGTACCTTCTCTTGTATTATAACAAGCAATCTCTTGGTCTCCACCTGCCTTGATTTCCTCATCTCTAACATGGTTTATAGTGTATTTGCAAAACAGGTATGCATCTGGATAGCTAAACACTATCTAAATGATGCCTGTTAGCAACTACTAGAAAACATGTAGGAGAATGCACAGTTTTTTCATAATGGTTATCTTTCCTTCCACAACTACCTGCTTTTTCCTGATGAAATAGCACTTCGAAGTTGTTACATTGATAGCTCAGAAGTTGCTGCTGTTGGAATAAGTAGCCCTTAGCATCTATGCCGAACCAATGGGCTCAAAGGCAGGGAGCCTACAGGAGAGAGGGTGGGTCCTGCAGGCATGGAGGGGGCGTGCGCGGCATAATGCCCGCATCAGCAGGAGGTCCACCATGTGTCCAGACATAGCAAGCCCACCCATACATCTTAGCTTCCCCCCTCTCCACAAGGATCCATGCCCCTTCCAAGCCTAGAATTCTAGGTGTTCCTGATCATGAGCTGTTGCTGTGCATGGCCTGGTTTTCCTTTCCTCCCGTTGTCAGGCCGTCCTTGGGCCCAGGTCCACTCCCTTGGTGATGATGCCGAGGGGAGGCCTGAGTGCCAGGTCCTGTAATAGTTCTGCTCCATCTGACTATTTGTAAATCCGTCCATCCATTAGCTTATTTGAGTGTTTAGTAAGCATTGGGCATTTGCTAGGCATTGTGACTCTAGCTGTGAGTTAGACAAGACCCTTAGTCTCATGGAGTTGGCATTTTTGTGATGGACATAAACCAACAAATAAGGTGATAAGTGATGGATGAGGGACAGAGAGAGGCTGGTTCCAAAGACAAAGACCCGCTGTGTCCTCGAGCTGCTGTCTGGGTCTCTCCACAAAGACGGGGGAGTCCAGAGAAGCCCTTACAGTGACCTGCAGGAGAACCAGCATTGGCTGTCCTTTGTAGAGACAGCTTTGCACCCATCTATGCAGTGACACTGACGCGCCAAAAGAGCAGCTGAGGGCTCGTGTGGCAGGGTGCACACCTGAGGGCCTGTGGCACCTGGAGTGGGGTCTTCCGTTACAAGCGTTGGTGTTTCCTGTCCTAGGAACGGGCACGCTCTCCTGGCATTCATGTTCTCCCGACAAGAGGGCAAGCTGAACCGCCAGCAGACCATGGAGCTCGGCCATCACATCCTGAAGGCGCACATTTTCAAGGTGAGACACATCACTGGGAAGAGGGGTTTCACTGTTGTCACTTTGAGTCTTTGGTTTTGGAGATTTTTCAGCAGCTTTACCAGCCCTCTCTGAACCTTCCGTGAGTGCTGTGCCAATCACGACCTCCCACGCTAAAGGGAGCTCTGTGCCAATCACGACCTCCTCCCTAAAAGGAACCACTGTTCTGACCTAGAGTCCCTCAAGTGTGCTTCTAAATGCTATGATTAAACGTTACGTTTTCCCCCTTACCTAAAGGTGAAAAAAACTTCATTCATTCTCTTTTGTTGCCTTGTTACTTAGTTGAAGAACCTGAGCTGTGTGACCGTGTTGTGCACCACCTGCATTTTCTGACCAGGACCTTATTTCTCATGGTCTGGTTTAACATGTTGCTTTTCCCCCTGGAGTTCCTATCATTTAGATTTCCTTAATCCAGGTTCTGGTTTGGCTTGCTTTTGGCAGGGTGTCATTGATTATAGTTATGCCTAAGGAGTTTAAACCCTGTGTAAGTGTGGATGGGGTTTCTTGCTTCTGGAGGCACCGCTTTGGCGTTTGCTTCTCTGCCTGGACTCACTCCTTTGTGACAGTGGTGATATTCCATCTTTGATTCCTCCTCTGGTTGACGAGAGAACCTCCTCCTCAGCCGCCATCTCTTTCCCCAGGTGTACCAGTTCATGTGACAAAGGCAGGCTAGTTCCTTGGAGCTTGGTTTCAGAAGGGAAGACTCACAGGTCCAGGCATTCTTGGTGTGCGCCATGCGTCAGCAGCCTCCGCACCCACTTGCAGCCTGACGCTGCAGGTGCAGAGGGAGACGCTGAGGCCAGGTTGTCTGTGATTGTTTCCAGGGCCTCAGTAAGAAGACAGGAATCTCTTCGAGCCATCTCCAAGCGCTGTGGATCGGGTACAGCACTGAGGGGCTGTCTGCTGCCCTCGCCTCTCTGAGGAACCTCTACACTCCCAACGTGAAGGTGAGCCAGCGCCCCTGGCCCAGCTGCCGTTCCTCCAGCCGTCCTGCTTGCCCCCTGCCTTGGGGGGCAGCCGGAGCAGGTGCACGAGCTCCTAATGGTGCTTTTTCATGTTGTCACTCACACAGGCTTGAACGCTCTATAGCCAGTCCTCTTCTAGGAGTTTAGCTTTTGCTCAGGCAGGAAGATGTGGGTGGTCGCGACCCCTGCGTGGGCACATGGTAACTGTTCCAGAGTGGGTGTGATAAGAAAGCAATTCACAAAGGAAATCAAAGGTCAGAGGGAGATTTCCAGGGAAAATTGACTTTTAAAGTGTCCTGGGTTTCAAATCTGGACCTCCTCTTTACAGTGCATAGGAAGTTAAGCATGGATGACACAAAGGATGGGTACACAGGGGAAAACTCTTCCTGAATGTTTTGTGTCCATGTGTGTTTATGACGGTGGCAACTGTATCAGGTTTTGGTCCACTATGGAGCCAAGAGCGTCCTTGCTCTTGGCCAGTGGCTGCCACATCCCATATTCTGCTGAGCTTTTTGGAGCAGATTTTCTTTCCTCATTTCGTGCAGTCCTAAGAATCCGAAGCACACAGAGGCCAAGTTAAGGCAGCAAAGAAGCGTTAACTCCCACAGAGTGGGAATTACTGGGTTGCACTACAGCAGCTTACAACCGTTCCTCCCAGTGCAGAGTAAGACGAGGTCACCACTGTCTTCACGTTTCAAATTCCTGACGTGCCTGCCAGCCTCAGGCCTCTGGGCCCAGGCTCTGCCATTCAGAGGTGCCGAGGCGGTTTCCCAAGGAGCCGGGCCCTCCCCACCAGGCATCTCCATGCACACCGTCACACCTGTGCCACGAAACACGGTGGTCAGGTGGCAGGGGGCAAGGGAGACCCTGGGGGTTTCTGAGCATCTGTCTCCCACGTCTGCTCACTTTGGTGCATTAGACACCCCTGGGAAGGGGGCCACGTGCCCCAGAGATGACACCCTGGGGGGCAGTCTTAGGGGTCTTCTCCTCTCCTCCCCTGCTGTCCACACACCCCACTGCTAGCATCCGCGCCCCGCTTGTGTGTTTGAGAGTCTGGACCTTGCCGAGAAGAGCCTCCCTGGTAGATGTGTGCGCTGCCCCCTCCTGCCCTCCTCTGCCCTCCCCGTGTGTTCAGAGGGTAGGGTGTCGCCCACACGGCCTGGGTGGTAGGAAGGATCCAGCTGCCACGCCCTCCACGCCCAGGGCCCTGCTGTCCATTGTGGGGTCTCGGTGTCAGTGAGAGAAAGGCCACCACTCCTAGTGGACATGCGGGGTCTCTGCAAAGTTGGAAGTGCTGCCTCGTGTAGGTGAATGGGGCTGCTGCGAGCTGCCAGGCCTGCTGGGCAGAAGGCCCACTGATTGCCGCCCACCTCGCAGAGCCCTGCTGGGGGGCCGCTCGCGGGACGCTGGGTGCTGCCGCCCCCTCTGTGTGTGGCCACCAGCTCCGCACGTGGCAGAGCGAGGGCCTGTGTCCTGGCTGCAGGCCGCACACGTCTTATAGTGCCCGTGGGCAGGGAGGCCTTTTCGTAGTTAAGGAGACCTAACCCCAAGCTGCCGCCGATCAGACGGAGCCCCCCTGGCCCCGCCCTGGGGGGGGGGCGGAGCGTAGACCTCACCGAGTGAGGAGGTCACCTGAAGACTTTTTGTTTCACATTGATTTTATAGAAACTAAAGTTGAGGTTATTAAAATACATTGTTGTTATCTTTCATTTCTGCCAAAAGTACATCTTTTGGCTTCTCCAAAATTAATAAAATTTTATAACGATGGCAAAGAAGAATAAAAGTGACAATATCTGTTTTCACTGTTTTAATGAATTATGGTTACAGAAGTCAATTTTTTTAATATGGAGAAAAGCAAATGGGAAAATGTCTGTTGAATATGAATTTTTAAGAATGTAAATTAAAAGGCAGGGCATAGTAATGTAATGAGCTTGACCCTCCTGGGAGTATAGACTTTCCTTCTTAACATACTTGTGATTTTAAGTTATTCATCTTTACTTTGCTTTATAGAACTCCAGTGTCAACTAGTTCAACACTATCCCCTAAATTCTGCAACTTGGTTATAGAATTTTTAAGGCTTTCCATTATTCTTCTGTTTCTTTTATCTTTCAAGGAAAAAAAAAGGTTTTCACAGAATCGTGAACAAATTACAGTAATTTAAAATTATTCATGCAATTAAGGAACTTTTTTTAGAGAGTATTAAATGTTGTCATACAGCAATGAATGTCATTTTGAGCAATAATTGCAGTTTGCCACGTTGGTAAATTAATGTGACTTGCCCTGGGATGACGACTTAGTGGATGGATTTTCATTTTAGTGGCATGCCAGTGATCCTAACCACATGGCCTCCTGTTACCAAGCCAGAGTCATGCCGGCCCAGGCCCTGGCTGACCCACTGGGGTCCTGGCCACCAGTGCCGCCTGGCGCCTGTCCAGCAGGTTGCTTTGCTTACACTGTCCCATCAGAGTGGCTGCCAGCCAGGGGCTCCCCAGGCCTGGGGAGTCGGCAGAATTCAGGCTGTGAGTCTGCCCTCAGCTGAAGGCAGGGAGAGGAAGAGAGGGACTGGATGTGGGCTCCGGCCTAAGCTCCCTCGGCAGAGAGGACGCAGCCGTACTCCACGTGACGGTTAGGCAGTGCACGTTTGGAGTGGCTGTGCCGCCGTGAGCCCCCAGGACGCTCACAGAGAAGCCCGAGGCTCCCACTTCGTGGCCCTGTTGGCCTGCGTCGCTCTGTTCCTTGGGATAACATCACTTTGCCTACCTCCCCAGCCCCCTTTTTAATTTTCTTGTGTTCATTAAATCCAGGAGTTTACACATCATATTGCCATTTCCAAACATTATCTAGGGAGGGCTGCTGTGGTGGTTGATGGTCGGCAGAAATGTATAGGACGAACCATTTAGACCCCTTCATTGACACAGTGATTTTAGCTAGAGCCACTCAACTGCTCAGTGACGGTAATTAGCTTTGTGCCAAGAGCTAACCGGTGCCTTATCCCCTCTGAGCCTCAGTTTCACACCTGTGAAATGGAGGTGACAGTCTGCTAAGAGAGTGATCAGAAACCTCCTTGAGACGTTACTGCTCTTGGAGAAACGCTTGGCCCGTGTCACGTGGTCACGTGGGTGAGTTTCATTAGTGCTTCTCCTGCCTTCTGGATGCTGAGAGTCTGCCGTGGGCACCTGAGGAATTCTGGACGTGCCTGTTGGTGGTGGTAAGACGAGCTGCCTGCCATGTGACTCTGAGTCCAGGTGACTCACATCTGCCCCCAGGGAAGCACGAGGTCACCCTGCGTCTCTGAGCTGGTCAACAGCCCAGGGAAGCCCTGGGGCCGAGCTCCCTCCTGTGCCTTCCAGGTCAGGGACCTGGGCTCTTGTCCCTTCTAAAAATTCCATGAGAGACAGTTGTTAACAATAGCAATTAAAATGTACTCAGCACTTACAGGATGCTCAGTGCTGTGTGGTATGTGTGACATTCATCTTTAATCTTCATAACAACCCAGTGAATGGAACTCCTCTCTCCGTGATTCAGATGAGCAAACAGTGGGCATTCAGGAGCTTGCCCCAGATCACCCGCTGGAAGGGTGCCTGGCCTGAGGACGCTGGAGCACCCCAGGTGCGTTTGTCACCTGACATGTTTACCACCCTGGCTGCCAGCTGGAGTCACTCGGGGGCACTCAAGGCTCCAGCCGAGCCAGAATCTCCAAGCGTGGGGCTCAGGCATTGGAAACTTTTAAGCTCCCAGGTGGTTTCCATGTGCAGCAGGGCTAAGGAGCCCCACACACGAACTGGGGGCTAAGTGGGAAAAACAGCCGCAACGTTGCACCAACAAAGGAAACATTTTTCCCAGGAAGCAGATGAGATGTGAATTGATGACAGACATCTTTGGGAAAGCTCTGCCCCTAAGCACATTCCTTCTAGGTGAAGTCTTGTAAGGTATTCAGCAAAAAAGTACTGAAAACACACTTTACAACATTATTAGCAATGGGTACTTGTTAGGTAGAATCAGGTGGCACACTGCTGTTTTCTTAGGAGGTGAGAAGTTGAGTAGTATTCTGAAAGTCACACAGCAAGTTAAGGGGTTGCTTGAGAGCTCAGACTGTTTATCATCTTTTTCTGTTAGGCTCATGGATCTCAAGAGGGGAAGAGATTGATGGGAGTCAGGAGAGGATAACTGCCTGTCAAAGTCATGCAGGGAATTTACAAACTGTTCCTGCCTGTCCTGTGGTGATTGGAGTCTGACTTGGCCCTCAGTGACCTTGTGTATGTTCTGAAAAAGCTGCTAGTGTTCTTCTGTGCCCCTCTTGCTGAGGACTAATCAAGAGCCTAGGCCTTGATAAAATCCCAAGTTTCACCATCCTTGTTCAATGCTTTCTGTATGAATGGTAGTTACTCAAAGGGAAATTTTCTAAAAAAACGCCCTTAACTTTTATTTAACACTTAAAATTTAAAAATACTGATGAATCATATGTGAGCCTGGCACTATTTTCAAGAGCAAACCCGCACAGGCGTGTGGGGTAGGCTCAGGGAGGAGGGGGTGTGCACAAGGTCACGTGTTACATGTCAGTGTTAGGACAGGGCACCTTTTCTGATTTCTCATCCCTGTGTTTTCTGCCTTTCATCCCTAATTGCTGGTTGGCAGCGGGAAGCTGGGCTGATGCTGACCTGGGTGGGGCTAAAGGTGGTCCCTCTGATGGGTGTAACTGGCTGGCCCAGGACTGGCTCTTGAGTGGCCTGCTTGGCACTTGTGCATGATCTGCCCTTAAATGTAAACTATGGTCCTAATGGTGGGGCGGATCTGACACATGTGCCACCCGTGTCTGTGGAGGGCCTTTTTTTTTTTTTTTTGCCTATTTTCTCTGAACCTTGGAATCTTAGAGCAAGCATCTGGTGCAGGTTGCTGTGGCTAAGCTGGGAAGTGGTGTGTGCAGAGGGGATGGATGTGTCTGGGGTTGATACATGCAGGAGGTTTGGCTCTGGTGGGGGCCAGGGGGGCCCAAGGGGGAATGAGGGGTGATCTAAATGGTAGGGGTGAGGTGTGGACTTTTCTCTGGTGTCCTGGCATTGGAAAAGAGACCTGGAGGAAATAGTCCATCATCTGCTATGTATGGAAAGGACATTGTTGGCAGGGGCAACTATTGGGGTAAAGGAGGCAGGGACCTGCCTGCAGGACAAGCAAAGGACCCAGCATGGCCACAGTGGGGGAAGCCAGGGGAAGGGTGGCAGGAGAGGAGGGCAGAGAGGGCGCTGTGGGGCTGGGTCCCTGTGGGCTCCCAGTTTGGCTTCTAACCTGTGTGCTGTCCCACTATGCTGAGTGTGGTTTCACCACCTAGTACTATTAATTTTTAATACTTTGAATTTTACATGCCTTGTTCTTTCTGCATCTTTTAATGATCTGTGTGTCTCTAGTCAAGTAAGTGACACCATCTCTGTGGTTCATACGCCTGGTGGGCAGCCGGCCTCAGGTCTTTCGGGGAGTGATTGATGCTGGTCAGGACTGTGAAGGGAACTGTGTGAAGAAACACCATGGGCATCTTAATAGATGTTAGAAGACGTACTTTGAATGACCTGAACATTAGAAGAAAATATTAGTAGAGCTAGAATCTATATAAGGTATTCAGTGATTTTATTTTAAAATCTCTAGATGGAAAACGTCCCCAGATGTCTGGGTCTGAGGAGTGCAGTGGGTGGTGGGAGCAGGAGTTGAAGAGCAGATGATGATTGGGGAGGCTTGCGCCGCTGACGGTCCCAGGGGTGCGTGAATGTTCGCATGTGTTCCGCTTTTTCTTTTAGGTGGACTTCCTTGTGAAGAGAAGAGCCTTTGCATTTATTTTGGGCTTTGCTATCTCACTGTTAATTATTTAATTCTATGGTTATTAGCTAATTACAGAAAAAAATTAATTTTTATTTAATTTAGATGAAACAGTGGTTTTTCAAAGTGTGGTCTTCCCCACAAGCCCTGTGTCACCTGGGAACTCAGTAAAAATGCATATTCTCTCTGGTCCTGCTCCAGATGTCCTGAATCAAAATCCAGGGGGCGGGGCCTGGGATGTGCTGTTTACATTAAAAATTTTTTTTGCTTTAGTAAAAAACAAAAAGCAAAATTAACCATCTTCACTATTTTTAAGTGTAGACTTCAGTAGTATTAAGTATATTCTCATTGTGCAGCAGATCTCCAGAACTTTTTCATTTTAGAAAACTACAACTGCACTCATTGAACAACTCTCATTTCCCCTCTCCCCGGCCCCTGGTAACACCACCCACTTCCTGTCTTTAAGTCTGACTACTGTAGGTGCTTAAGTTACTGGAACCCTACAGTCTTTGTCCCTTTGTGTCTGGCTGTTGCACTAGCCTGATGTCCTCAAGGTTCATCCACATATAACAGGATTTCCTTTCAAGGCTGGGTAACATCCCAGTGTGTATATACCCCACTTTTATTTATCCATTCATCAGCGCAACAGACATATTAATTTGCTTCCATGTCTTGGCTATTGTAAGTAGTGCTACAGTGAGCAGGGCAGTACAGATACCTTCTCAAGATCCTGACTTCATTTCCTTTGGATATATACCCAGAAGTGGGATTGCTCGATCTTGAGGAACCTTCATAATGTTTTCCACAACAACTGCACCATTTTAGATTTCCACCACCAAGAAAGTGCATTTTCAGTGTATTCCCACGTAACACTGGTGCACACTCAAGTTTGAGAACCAGTGGATTGAAATGAGGATACTGGTCCACTCCACAAATGTTGTGACTGATGTTTATATGAGAAGTTAATCTTATTGTGGGACATTATCCAACAGGTGAGCCGCCTCCTGATTTTGGGAGGGGCCAATGTGAACTACAGGACGGAAGTGTTAAATAACGCCCCAATCCTGTGCATCCAGTCTCACCTCGGCCACGAGGAAGTGGTCACTCTGCTCCTGGAATTTGGAGCCTGCCTGGATGGAATGTCGGAGAATGGCATGACTGCCCTCTGCTATGCGGCTGCTGCTGGCCACATGAAGCTGGTGTGTCTACTGGCCAAGAAGGGGGCGAGGGTAAGCAGGCGGCTTTCCCCGAGGGGTGGGCAGTGGGCTAGTGTCTTCACATCCTTTCCAAAATTGGCATCAGCTGGGCCAGTCTCCCTTTTATTTTGTTGAGTCAACAGAAATCACTATATGAGCAGAAAGGGTGGGGCTGCAGGTGCCAGGCTGTGCACGATGTCACTCGATGTGGGCGCACAGATGTGCAGCCTTGGAGAGAGAGGGGCCGAGTGTTTTATTCATAAGCTCTTTCTCTGTTAATACTGCCCAAGGGTAGCAGGATACCAGCGATGCCCCTGGCCACCCACAGCATAAGTAGGACCCTCCTTTCAAAAGCCTGAAAGTGGCTATCAGAATTTAATACAGCACTGGTTGGTTGAAAGGATTTTAAATGTTTGATATTTTTCCCCCTTTTCTTCTTACCCCATTTCATGTCTTTCTTTAAACAATGAGGTGAGTTTTGTGGGTCTCAGAAGCCATGGGCTTGAGCCTGTGGCTGTAGGAGCTAGACAGTCCAGACATTTGTGACAGACAGCTAGACATTTTTCCACTAGCCGGCTGGGACACTGGGCAGGTTGTTGAGTGTGTGCCTCAGGTGTCTCTGTAAAATGGGTATAGCCACAGTCTCTACCACAGCGCTATTGTGTGAGCATTAAATAAATCAGTATGTTGACATTAATATGACCTAACTGTATATTGTTCAAGTATGCTGGGACTACCGGTGTTCACAGGTTACATGAGAGCGCTGTCACGCTCACAGTGAACTCTAGGTTTATTACCGGAAGCATTAGGGTGTGGGGATGTGCTTTCGAATAACAGTAGAAATAAATTGCTGGTATTTGTCTTCAAAGTTAATTAGGATGTTTAAGGTTCAACAAAAAGACATTAGGCTTATAATAACCGTGGGAGCCTTTTCGTTTTTTCTCTCAAAAGTACATTTGGGAGGGATGAACTTCAGCTCATGGAAGAGGGGAAATGTTAAGCATTCCCAGTGGGTGCATTTGTGCCCATCAGCACACCTGCAGCTCCAGATGTGAACCGTGGCTCCGTATTCAGGGGCTCTCAGGTGCCTTCCCACCACAGCTACAAGCTCGGCAGGAGGAAGGCAGAGGTCGCCTAGGTGGCTCTTGCAAAACCTCTGGGAGAGAGTGCCGAGCATCCCCAGAATTTGCAAGCAGGGTGAGGCTAGGCTGGACCCTGCTCTCCCTCTCCAGCCCAGGGTTCCTGGGTATAGTCAGGGAATGGCAACTTGTCTGCTTCCTCTTGGCTGGGTAACAGCACGCAGACTTCCAAGGTGGTGGCTCGCTGGCCTTCCTGGCTTTGCGGGCACGCTTCACATGCTGAGGCGTCCTAGGTCCCCTGCTTGGTTTTGCAGACCTGTCCCGTTTGTGGCTTCCCTGACTCAGTGATGAAAGACCTGCTCTCTCCCTCCCAACCCCAGCTCATCACAGCAGATGCCTCTGAGTGTCTGTGCAGGCGGCGGAGTTGGGACGTCTGGGGCTTTGGCTGAGGTGTTTTTGGCCCCTGTCCTCACACATGCTCCCCAGAGAACCCGGAGCTTCTAGTCCTTTGTCGGAGAGATGCAGGGAGTGAGGAGGTGTTCTGTGATTGCTAGATTTGCACAGGGAACTCGGGCCTGGAGTTACATTACAATGAAGTAATTCAAATAGAGATTTGGTGCTCACTAGG
Organism: Manis javanica; assembly: GCF_040802235.1. NCBI lineage: Eukaryota > Metazoa > Chordata > Mammalia > Pholidota > Manidae > Manis > Manis javanica. The sequence continues at coordinate 126,170,262 of NC_133162.1, forward strand.
AAGCCTGGTTGGACTGAACCCCATGCACCGCTGCAGTGGGATAGGGTTTGCACACAGCATTTGTGGTACACTCATGTTCTCAGAGGAGAGGTGATGCTACACTGTGGCCTTCCCCTGCTCCCCACAGGTGGACCACTTGGATAAGAAAGGCCAGTGCGCGCTGGTCCACAGCGCACTGAGGGGCCACGGCGACATTCTCCGGTACCTGCTGGCCTGTGAGTGGTCAGCGGGGCCTGTGCAGCCAGGCGCCCTGCGGAAGAGCCACGCCCTGCAGCAGGCGCTCACGGCAGCCGCCAGCATGGGCCATGGCCTGGTGAGTGGGGCAGCGGGCCTCCTGGGCACCGAAATGGGGCGTGTGGGTCCAGGGCTTGCCAGTCACCTTCTAAATTGCTAGCCTGGGACATGCTGAAGGAATGACAGAAGACGAGGATTTCAAGGGATGGCGGGTGGTCTGACCACGTGTGAAGGTCTTCTGTTGACAGGCCACCCTTGCCGTGCGAGGAGATCCCGCGGTGGCTGGCGTGCACGCGGGCCAGGGGATACCTTCTGTGCTGCTTGCACTGCTGCCTTCCCTCTCTACGGTTCCCTCTAGCCCTGCTGTCTTAACGCTTTCTTTTCCCTTTGATTCATTCTCTTGTCCTTCTGGTCTTTTCAAAAACAGTCACATGGAACCCTAATTCTAGAGTTGTTCTTGTATTTGGACGTGTTTTAAAAATCGTCACTGCTCTGACAGCAGGTAAGAATGCTTGTCATTGGCAGTTCCGTGCTGGTGGGGAACTTCACGCCATAAGCAGAGTACTTACTTCTGGTGGGTTGTCTGTATTCGTCAGTTGAACGATTGAATTGTCATCTCCTGACCTGTGTTTCTGGGAATTTAATAATATTTTCCCTGCTCTTACCATGTATTTTTCATTCTATATTGTCTTCAAGCAATTAGGGTTGCCAGTATTTAAGATTCTTCCCCACAAAGACTTAAAGTAAATTTGGATTCAAAGCTGGCTGGCTTGGCATTTAAAACACAAGGCAGGCACGTGTACACACACCCGTGTGCACATATGTGTGTGCACACATATGACTGGCTGGCTAGTTTTTGCCCTTAAACATTAAAAATACACACACACACACCTCAATACAATATATTGCAACAAGTTGCATGCAGAAACATGTAAAAGAATGCAGCTGTCTTAAGACAAATGTAAGAAGATTTACAAAAATATGAAACAATGGCAGTTTACTTACCTGTATTTTAATATTGGAAAAAATACTCATTTCATTAAAAATACTTTTCATAAAAACATACTGTGTTAACATGTGTTGGGTTTGTCATTGTTCCTTTAAAATACAACTGTAAATATTTTTTTAAATGCCCATTTACAGAGATAGCATGTTAAATACATGTATCAGAAAACATAGAGATGTTTTTCCTTTTCAGACTGTTCCCTAAGTCTGAGTGGGTCCAGAGTGTGACATCATCACAGGGCAGACGGTGAACGCCGTGTGTCCATGTGACCTTAGTTGCGTGTCATGTCAAACTCCACTGTGGTACGGCTGGCTGGGGGGAACGCTGCCCAGAAGCAGCCCCAGCAGGAGCTGTTTCACGGGGAAGGGCTGGGGTCATTCCCTAATGCTGGTCTAATCACCGACTTTACAGGCTGAAAACAGCACACACCTGTTCTCTCACGGTTCTGGAGGTGAGAAGGCTGAAATGAAGGTATCAGGAAGCCAGTGTTCCTTCTGCAGGCCCTACAGGAGAATGTTTCCTTGCTTTTTTCTAGCTTCTAGAAGCTGCCTTGCTCAGCTTGTGGCCCCTACATGCTTCGCTTCAAACTCTGGGCTGTCATCCCATCCCCTCCTTCCTCTGACCCTGCTTCCTCCTGTCCCTCCTAGGAGGTCAGCTGTGATCACGTCAGGAGTATATGAGACGCGCACCTGAATGGCTTAGGATAAACGTCCGTTTCAGGACTCCCCATCGCATGTGCAAATCCCCTCCTGCCATCCGTGATGACATTCACAGGTTCCCAGGGCCAGGATGCGGACACCGAGGCCATTCCTCAGCCTCCCGCAAAGGGTGTGGGCTGGGAGCGGGGAAGTGGCTTTGCCGCACTGGCTCTCGGATGGGGCTCAAATAGCTCCATTTCCCAGTGAGCTGCGCTCCTGGTGTCACACCTGTGGCCCAGCCTGCTCTTCAGTGGGGAAGGTTCCTGTAAAGAAAAAAAGGAATGATTCTGTCGGTAGGAAAATCATCTGGACAATGCTATTTATTTTATTTTATTAAAAAGGTATGCATCGCCTTGTTTTCTGTCTTTGTGAAAAAATGAATTCACCATCTTCTGGCGATGTGTGCAGAAATGGCACTTTGTACCATCTCCCATGTCCTTTGCTGATGAGGCTGGTGTATTTGGGTCATGCTGGAATCATTGGTATTCTGAGTACCTAGTAATCCTGAACATTGTTGCTGGAATGCACCGATTGTTTTTTTATTCTTCTCAAAGTGAAAGTGTGAATAGCATATAAATTATGCTTGAAAATGGCTTTCACTATATTTTCTCTCCTTGTGCAGCATGAGATAATCATGGTTAAAAACCAACACTGTCTCCCCTTTGGTATATGGGATATGATAAGGACGTGTGGCTGTGACCTCATTAAATCACCTTGCCCCTTCCGACAGGTGGTCCAGTGCTTGCTGGGACTGGGAAAGGAGCATGACATGGACATCGATGGCACCGACACGCTGTGGGGAGAAACAGGTAATCATGGGTCCCCAGCTGTCGTCTGGGCCAGCTTTCTAGATGTTTTAGCCCCTGATTTGACGAACTGTCTTAAGAGGACTTGGGATGCATGTATCCTATTGTTTTCTCACGAGGCATCTGAAATTTAGAGCTTTTAAAACTTCCCAAATCATAAAGATTTTCTAGAAGCAAATAACATATGAATCATTTTGAATTAGACTAGCAGTTCTGAATGTCTGCTAGAAACACCTAAATAAGGTGGTAGTTTCTGCTTTACTTTTTCCCATTTCCTAACCAACCTGGGCTTTCTGTGTGCCGTGTAGGGAGCAGGTCAGGCCCTCCCAGCGTGGTGGTCACATGAGTCAAAGGCGCTCCGGGAGGAGGGCTGTGGCCCACCTTGTGGAATGAGAGGAGGGCCCAGTCCTTGGGGGTCTCCCTAAAATACTGCGTACAAGCAGCCAAGTCCATTCCCATGGGGCGGGGTATGTGTGTTCAACTGTAATGGGAGGGAGGCCTGAGGTGAGTACACCTTATTGAAGATCTGAGTTAGTTACTTGTCGGATTAGTACAAATAAAGAGCTGCTTCAGAATTGTCCATTTGTACTGGTGTGAGAAACATAAGACTTTGAATTTTGAGTCTTGTTTAATAGATGTAACCGAGAGTGTTTAATACGCATCTTTGGGCTGTGTGCTAGTGTGTAACCAGTGTATAGGACTTCCATTTCTCTTGCACAGATGTATTTCCGAATGCTTCTCGTTATTTCCTAACAAGCCCAGTGGTAGTGTGTACAGCTAATCAGCTAACTCGGACTTAGGGAGAGGCTGGGAGCGCTTCCCAGCAGGGAGCGCAGGCCTGCAGTGCAGAGCCTCCTGGCGGCCTCTTTCCGGCCCAGCTTCCTAGGCTAGTTAGCGCACCTAGCTAGCTGGTCGCATGGCTGCCGGTTCCGGGAGAGTCAGGACGGGGTTGGATTACACTTGGGGCTGAACAGGGAGACTTAAATCTTTCCCGTAATTCTTTATGGAGGCTCTCCCGGACCCATTCAAATACTACAGGCATAATTTGGGGGACAGGGCAATTTCCACCCACTTCCGGACTGGGTCGGGTGTAGCAGTGTGGCCGAGTCGGTCCACGCACAGCTCTGTGCTTTGCCAGGAGGTCTGAATCCCTGCCCTGCTGTTGTCTGGCTTGGCAGCTCTGGACAAGTTCCTTTGTCTCCTTGTCCAATAAAGTAAACAGTACCTGCTTTCTAGGATTGCAGTGGTTACTAAATGGGAAAAGCCAGTCTTGCCTAAATGTAGCCAACAAGAAGAATGCTGGGGCTGGGGTACTTGCTCCTAGAAATTCTGATTCATCAGGTCTGGGGTAGAGGCCAGGGCTGTTTGCCTAACATCCCAGGTGACTTACGGCTTCAGGACAGATAGACGCCGTGAGGAGCTGCATGAAGGGCTCCACTTAGAGTGACACATGGGACGTGCCCAGGGTGGCAGGCTGTGGTGCTAGAAGTAGGAATAGCGCCCACTTGGCTCACATACGCATCTCTAATCTTCAATGCTGAAGATTTTTCCCTCTGGAAGAAAAGTCCAGAGAAGGGGGCTATATTTGAGGGCCTCGTGTGAGTGTTGTGTTTGTCCCCGAAGACCAGTCCTGAACTTCAGTGTGGGCCCCACCACTGCCCTTGAGCATCTGCTGGGTCAGTGGCTAAAGAGACGTGTAAGAGGAAATTTCTCATCAGACTTAATGAAAAGATGAACAATGGCTCAGCCCGTCGCTTCCAAAGCCACATGCATGACCTTCGTTCAGACACTGGGCCGCCTGAGAAGCAGTTCACACTGCAGGCATTAGGGTGAATTTCACCAGCCAAGAGTTTGAGAGACTTTTTAGTCAAACAAGAAAAAGCTAAGCACTATTTCTCAGGCTTAGAGGCCCCAGCAGCTGTGCAAGGACGGAGTGTCAGCAAAAGCAACCTCATGCTGCTGTGCATTTTTCTCTCTGGTACCTTTTTTCTGTGTTCCTCCAAAAACCGACCACCAGTGTCTGCTACCCCAAACCCTCCTGCTCTCCGGGTCTGTGGCTGAGTCTCGTGGAGGAAGTTTTGGGTGAGGAATGTCTACAGATGTGGGACTTCGCACAAATGTATCCTGCACTGTGAGGTCCAGGATGTGAGGTCACATGGGCTCCACGTTGTCTGGTCCCAGATGGACCAGCAGGCCCCGATCACGACAGCGTGAGGGGATGGGTCGGCTCACATTCCTCATTCTCCCCAAGCAGCGCCTCGGCGGTTCCCTGCCTGTGCGGACTGTTCTGCTGTGTCCCTGATTGCCGGGGACCCTAGGAAGTAAAAACCATTGTTCTGCTTCCTGGGTGTGTTTGGACCTCCCTTCTGGGTGTGGTCGGTGCTGCCTTGTGTCTGAAGCCCTCTGGAATGGAGCTTGCCTGTCTCCAGCCACAGCTGGAAGGGGGGAGGCCCCCAAGAGTGATCCCCTCCAGGGTGTGGGAAGATGGCAGAGCAGCCTGAAGCTTTGCGTGAATACTGCTTATTTCTCTTGGAACCCTTGTGTAAGCTTATACAAGTCTGTTGGGTATAGATTGAGCCATGAGCAGCGTGGCTTTCCAGTGCCAGCTGACGGGGTTGCCAGGCAGGCTCTCCTTGGTCTGTCTTTGGCTCCCCTGCCTGTCTTTAAAGGGCCCATTGTTTTCTGAGCAGCATCACCACACTGCCTGGGGCACGGCTTCCTGCCCTGCCCTGCTGTCAGCCACATTGCAGAAACAGGACACCTGTATCTGTGCACAAGTCCTTTTCCACTTTCCTGCCAGAAGGAGACCCTTGCAGTCTGCATGTCAGCTTTACGTTCAGAAATGTGATTTTCATGCCTGTTGCTGACTGGAAGCTGCAGGTCATCAGGAAGAGATGACAACAGCTAATAGCCGGAGAGCAGGGAGTGGCAGGCCAGAGTGCAGTCCCTTGCCACTCGGGCCAGTCCACGTGGAATGAGGGGAGTAGGGACAGTCATGCATCTTCAGTACCTGGAGCATCTCCCTGCTGATGACCCAGTCATCAAATGTCATCACAAAAGGGGATGGTTCCTATCTTGAGTTTAAAGAGACAAAAAAGTATAGTAGATTTTTTAGGCATTCGTCTAAAATGATAACAATCATTTTAGCTTGCTTTGTTTGTTTGTTTGTAAACACATAACTTTTGGAAAACTTGCAGCATGTGTCTATACCAGTTTTAGAGAGCAGAGAGGTTCATCTGTGTAAATGTCCCTTTTCGCCCCCACCTGTCGTGTCTGTCTGATGTTTGGAGCCCAGCCCTTCAAAGTCCACCCTGTGTCCAGGAGCCCGCTGGTGCATCCCATGCTCCCGCAGGCGGGGAGGCGGGGGGATGCACGGAGGCGGCTGCCCGCAGTGCGTCTCCTCCCAGCAGCTCTGCCCTAGGCGCCCAGGCGCTGCCCTTCCTGACCTCTGCTGGCTTGGTGAGGCAGGTCCCTCTGCCAGGGGTGCATCACAGCCACAACCACATGACACATGGGTGCTGGCACCCATGAAGTCCGGCCTCCCCCAGTTACCATTCTATGCCAGTGCTTGACGTGCAGGAGCCCAAACCGAGGTGGTCAGGGGTGTTCATGGGTGACCTCGTGCCGTCGCGAACTGTTGGGGCCCCGCTTCCACACTCCAGGCAGCCCTCTGTCTGTCTCGGGTCAGAGCTCTCTTCGTAGAGGACCAGAGGCCTTCTGGGTCAGCATCTGCCATCTAATGTGCAAACATCCCTGTCTTTTAAGCAGAGCTCCCCACCCCTGCCTCCTGCAGGTCGCTTTGCCATTCTCCTTGTAGTTCTTACAGTTTACAGATTTGATTGTTCATGTTGCTTATTTACTAAAAAGCTGTTTTCCCCACATTTTGGCCTTTGGAGGTTAGAAATTTCCCTGCTCTTGTTTTCACCTGTGTGTACGACAGCTGTCTAGTGATGTCCAGTAGAACTTCCTGTGATGCAGGAAATGCTCTACATTTGTGCCATCCATCCTCGTAGCCACCAGCCACCCGATCTAGGCCGGTGCTTGTCCCACAGGTGTTAGTGACTGAGTGGACAGGTGGGTTTAAAGAAACATAGCTGTATTATTTTTAGGGTAGATGACAGTTTGCAGAATAGTTTGGGGGCCACTTGGTTGCTGGAGCAGGTGTGTTAGGAGCCCAGTTGCTCCTAAGGACCCAGCCTCTGGTTCCTTTGTGTCTGTCAGAGCCCGGGTCCTGCCCTGCTGCATTCCAGGCTGGTGTAGAGACTTGTCCAAGTCCTTGGTGCCACACACGCGCTGAGCATGCATTTGGATTGCATCTTTGGGAACAGCTATTAGCAGCCAGACGTGTGGGCACGGCTGACCGGCTGGTGCAGCCCCATCGTCGTGTCTGTGACATCTCCCTCCCTGCACCACCTGCCCACCCTAGGGTGTGCCGTGCCCTCCCCCCGCTGTCCCCTTAGAAATCCTCCTTACTGGGGCTGCTCCCAAGGGTGGCCCTGCCCTGATTTCTGGAAGGGGGAGCCCCATGAGCCGTAGTCAGAAGTCTGACTGAACATACTTCATGTGAAGTGTTCTTTTATGTTGTCCGTGCTATTTTATTTGTTAAACACTATCCAAAGAAGTTTAGTCATTGTAAATACTATGGTTTTTTATTGCCAGTGCTATTATTGAGAACATCTTGCCTCTGTTTCAAAATAGAGTGGAGGTTTCTCACTGTAAATTGAGTAGGTTGTGTAGCTGTATAGCCCTCCCTGCCAAGGCATGTTGGAGCAGGTGGGCTCAGCTCAGGTGCTAATTACAGTCCACTCTTGTCTAATTCTGGACTGAAATCTGAATGGGACCCGCTGCCTCTGGAGCTTAAGTCTGAGGCTCAGCCCTGTCGGCTGGGGTGGGCACCTTTCCAGGCCAGTCTTCGGGGAGGGGGCACTCACTCCTGTCCCCTTACTGGACCGTGAAGTCAGGTAATGATTGTATTTCTCCTTGATGTTTTAAAAATTGCCCTGTTGTATCCACGGAACTATTTTAATTTCCCACTCTACGGCTCTGTGTGTCCCCGCTCCCAATTTCAGGTGGACCCAGGCCAATGGACGGCTGAGCATCACACACACAGGTGCCACAGAGCACAGTGCGTGCACCCTCAGGAACAGGATGCCTTATTGGTGGTTTAAAAATGACCCTTTGTTCATTCAAAAATATCTTATGTTTTTTGGAGAGAGGAAGGCTGTCACTTGGTAAGAATTTAAATTTGAAACTTACTGGATTGAGTTTGGCATTTGCTTATGTCTGTACATCTCAGCAGAATTTCAGGGAAAAGCATTTTTGTCTGTTGCTTCTTGGGGCATGTGGAAGACTGATGTTTAGGAATTTGCTAAATGTATCCTGTCCAGAAAAGCTCAGTGACTTGCTGTTGGGCCCCTATGATATTCGGTTTGTTGGAGGTCCTGAGCATCTCCCTGGCACTGGCACTGGGAAGTCCTTGTCAAGGCACTCCTTCCTCTCCTAGTGTGCGTTTTAAGAAAGTATATTAAGATTAGTGGAAATCCAAGTAGTGACTCTATGGCATCTTACTACGCTGATGGACAGTGACTGCAATGGGGTGTGGGAGGGACTTGATAATATGGGTGAATGTAGTAACCAGAGTGTTGCTCATGTAAAACCTTCATAAGATTGTATATCTTAATTTAAAAAATGGTACCTTAATTTAAAAAAAAATATGGTGAGATACATTTATATTCTTCAGGTTAGCAGAAACTAGCTAACCTGGCTATTATAACCAGGAATACATTAGACTACAAATAACAGAAGATCTAACTACCAATGACTTGGATGAATAGAGATTCATTTGTCACATCACAAGAAGCCTGGAGAAGTCTAGAGGTAAGCAGCTATGGACATTGATCCATGACCACAGCAGAGATGGTGTGACTCTGGGCATCTCACCCGGTTTTAAAGCCAGCATCAGAGAAGGAAGATCTGATCTTCTTTGTCAGAAAAGCAAAAGCTTTCAAACTACTTCTAGCCAACTTTTGCTGTGCAACGTATTTCAAACTTCCATAAAATAACAGGATGATAGAACTCAACACTTAAGTACGTATAATCAGGTCCTAACAAATGCTGATATTTTGCCAATTTTGCTTCTAATTTTTGTCTTTAATGAAACATGAGAGAGAGAAAAAAATGAAGATTAGTGAAAATCTAGGTTTCTGCCAGGCCAAACAAAGGTATAAGCTCTTGTTCTTTCTTGGTATAAGAACCTGAGGTCGGGCAGGGAAGTAACCCAGGACCTTAGAGGGTGTGAGTGAGGGGATGACCCAGGAAAGGGGGAATCCAGGGTCCTGGGGAGCAGGGGAGGGAACCCTCAGTAGCTTCAGAGTCTGGAAGGAGTGGGATGGTGTGAGGTGACCCAGGACCCTGCAAAGGAAGGTGCAAGGTAGGGTAATATAGGACACTGGGAGAGGAGGTAACCCGGGTTCTTGGGAGAAGGGAGATGGGCGTGGGGGTTACCCCAACAGTTGTGAGAGATTTGGCGGTGAGAACTAAGGGCTCGGTTTGCCCACAGCCTGGTCTCTTCCTGTGCTAGCCGACCCAGGGGTTTGCCCTGACGTGGATGCTCTGGAGCTCACTGTCTGCTGAGAGGACAACAGAAGGCAGCTGACCTGCATGTCCCTGTCCTGCTGGGCCCATGAGGAGCAAGGAGTGGGACCCACTGAAAACCTACAGGGCACATCTCAGGTGCACGTGAACTGGGAGCTCGACTACTTACTTAGTAAAACTCAATTACTCCCTTTATCTTGCTGCGTTTGCTGTACGTAGACTCCATCATCCTAGTGCAGTTCCTTCCTATTTATTCCAAAACAAAACAGGAAAACTGCTTTCAGGATACAGATGTGTTCTCATCCACATTTCAGTAGCTTAGCGCATCTTCTACGAACACTGTTGCTTGTTCTTTCCATCGGTCACTCCCGGAAGGACTGCACGCACATGAAAAATCTTACTTGACTCTTTCACACTCTTTCTAGAATGATACTGGATTCTTTCTTTATTGGGGGACCAGATGTGGACTTGAATAGAATGGTTTGATGACAACTCCCCCTTTTTACACTGACCCCTTGGGTGGTGTCCTGCATGTACGTCCCCCCACTGTCAGCATGTGCTCAGCCCCTCCAGGAGGAAGGAAGAGCAGCCCGTTGCACATGCTTTAAATAATTTGGTGTGTAAGAGGATCTATCAAAAATGTGAGCATTCTCAGCACACTTTAGAAGTGACAGCTGCAAAAAGCTGTGATCATCTGATAGATTTTTAGAACAAAGTCTTCATGAAATGTGATTTATGTCTTCCCTATTTAAGGAAATTGTTTTTAGATTGAATTTACGTTATTTATAGCATACATTCCTCAAAGGATTTGAAGAAGCTTATTTAAAATACTACACATAAGGATAGGAGAAAAATAAAGTTAGGGATAGGACATGAGGAATTGCACCGATTTTCTTCCAGAATGTTCTGGGCATTCACTAGGTTGAGCTAAGGTTTTGGCCTTAGGGTGCCATGTGACCACAGTTAGAAGGGAACACAGTTACTGTAGATTATTCTTCTTGTCCGTGGGGGAAAGCTAAACAGTTACTCAGGAGAAGAAACGTGTTTTCTGGTACTCTTGTTCTAAAACAGCATTCAGTCTGCTGAGTAGTTGGAATTTTTAAAGGAGACTTAACGGAGGCGACAGCGTAGGAGTCACGAACTCAGGTTCCAGCCAGACTCCCTGTCTTCCGATCCTGTCCCTTCCTTCCAGTAGAAGTGGTGTAACTTCCCCGGGGCCTTATTTCCTCATTTGTAAAACCGGGATGAGTGATGCTTGCCTCACAGAGGTTAGTTGTGTGTGAGGTACATTCGTGAATTTGAAGGGCCACGAAGCACCACGTAGGAAGTGCTTTACAAGTGCCACGTTATGTAACACATGTCAGGATCTTCCTGTCTCGACTGAGAGCGTGGCTGCAGGGGTTAAATCCTGACTGACCCCGATTGGCTCTGGACCTCCACCACAATAAAGTGAACATCATAATCATCTCATTCAAAGGATTCTTGTCAAGATGAAATGAGAATTCACCCATAGTATTTTGCCCAGAATCCAGCAGGTTTAAGTGTTCCATAGATGTAATATACTGCCAGGGCTGGGATGAACCATTTGTTAATATTAACTGTTTAATACATTACTAATTTATGCTGTACATTTGGTCTTGATAAGAGTATGAAATGGATGCTTAAGTGACAGAATCTTAGTTACTGTGCAATTACTTTACAGATACGAAGGCTAGTAAAGAACTTAGGTCCCAGGGAAGTCGTGTTCAGTGGCGATTGCACATTTTATTTGCCTAAAGAATTCCCCGGCAACTTAAGGTTCGTGCTTCATCTGTAATCCTCGTTCGAAGAGTGACAGTAGGGTTTTGCAGTCAGTAGGATTTGTAATGCATGAGGGGTGTTCTGGAGTCCTCAGATTTGGTTCCTGACTTGTTTTAACCGCTCGTAGGTAGCTGGTTGGGAACTGGGCTGCTGTGGGGGAGGCAACGTTTTTATGTGATACTTGGCGGCCTGCTGGTCCCTCGTCCCATAGCTTTCCTCTCCTTGACCCCAGCCCTGGCCTGCCCGCCGCTGCAGGCCCTCAGCCCTGCAGGCTCCTGGAAGACTTTGCCAAGTTAAGAACAATAAGGAAAGGTCAGAACAATACGGGCTGTGTTCCCAGCGAGGACTTGTGAGGTTCAGTGTGCGTTTGGGTAGTGCCCGGCCTCCTTGTTGTAAGGTTGCTAAGTGGCTGGGCCAGGCCCCACACTGGCTTCCGGCAGTTTGGAGGGTACTGGAGGCTTCCTGGGGTTTGTCTCCCCGTGCTTGACGTTTTTCAGTAAGAGCGATCTATATTATTTTCATTCATCCTTCACACTGAGGATTGGGTGAGATAACGGCCCAGTCTGGGAGTGGAGAATTGCTAGCTGCTGCCAGTTTGTTCTGTGGAACAGAAGGTGTCCCCTTCCTCAGCAAAGGAAGGAAATGCCTCACAAAGGCGGTGGGATTTGGCGTTTATCAGTCTCAGACCTATGCCCAGAAGGTGGAGGAGGGGGTGTGGGCTTGCTTTTTTCATTCAGGCAGAGGACTTGGGGGCCAGTCTCTCTGTGGCCCTTGGTGGGGGCAGCCCAGCCCAGCCCAACACAGGCCCGCTTCCACTGTAATGGCTTTCCTTACAAGGTCAGGTATTAGAAAGTGGATAGAGAGGGGAAGCTATTCCCAAAGAATTTTTTAAAAATCATAAAACTCATAATTAACATTTTAGATAAAATAGCTGAGAATTTTCCAGTGTTTCGTGTGCACTGTTGTTCTTCTGCTTTACAGGTGAGTGGGGTTTGTCTGGTGGGCCTCCAGGGGAGGAGGTTCAGACATCACTGCCTGCCACGTCTGATGGTTTCCATCTTGGTCTCAATTCGATGACATTTACAAGAACCCTGCTGTTTGCTAATGTTGGCACTTCCATTTTATAAATTTCCACTCATTTTTATAAAAGATGGGAAAAGCCAATATATGAAGAAACAAATTGCACAGATAAACACAAGTGTACAAGCAAAGCTGAGCCACCCTGCCATGTCACTCAGCCATCTCAGCAGGAAGGGTCCACCCACAGGTGTGAACTGGTGTTGCTAATGTGCTCAGCTCCAGCTTCAGCCATCAGTGTGTAATATGTGAAAAGGTCGCAGTCTGGAAGCAGGGAATTGCATCTGTATGCACTGACCTGTCACCCTTCTCTCAGAGGCTCTAAACTGGCGCAGAATTATGGGGGAGGGGATGATCCATTGTTAAACCCTTTAGCCACTGTCCAGCACCTGCGTAGCACTTCCCTGTGGGTTTGAGTGGCAGATCTGCCATACATAAAATGGTATAAACAGCCCTGTTTATGGAATGACTGTGTTTCTGGCAAGTTGACATTTCAGTTTTTGTAAATTGAATCTTTGCACATAGACTGTTACTGTTTAAAAGATTCCTGTAAACGATCCATTTTACAGGCAACCTTATCTCACTGATGTTTTCAATAAATTCATATTGTTGAGTGTCAGTTAGGTTTTCTTAAAATGAACACCTTCCACAACTAATTTGCTCACGCTCTCAAGACAGGATAGTCCTGCTGACGTAAAAATGATTCAGGGTCATCAGAAGATAATACAAGCTTTCATGGGAATTTAATTACAAAAATGCCATCTTGTTAAGGATTTTGCAAGTGGAAGAAATCGTGTCCAATTTGAGTCCTAAAAAGTGCCATGTGTTCACATTGGTTTTAGAGTCTCCATTTCATACCATATCTTTTCTGTCCATCTTTGTGTTTCGCTGGCCAGAAGACAAGGTGCCGTCCACTGCCTGGGGTGGGCTCCTCCCACCCTGGTCCCCATTTCTCCCAGCCGGGCAGAGGGCGCTGACCCGTGGTGGAGTGGGGGGGAGGAGAGGGGGGTCAGCTCCGAGGCCGGACTCCTCAGCAGAATAGTTGGAATTCCTGAGCAGAGTTTTGCCATGATACGAGCATTTGGTTTGTTCTTCAGTCTCTTGTTTCTGAATATGGTACCCTTAAGTCCTTGTGGCTGTTGAAATTTGAGATACACCCTAGTTCAGGGCTCCTGAGTGATGGAGCCAAAAATATTCGCTTGGCATTGAAAGAAGAAAACACAGGTCCTGTTGTGTAGGGGCCTCGCTGGAAAATGAGCGCCTCATTAGGAATCAGTGTGCAGAATGTGACCCTCTTGCCTGAGCAAACTTGTGAGACTCGCTTTCAGCTGTGCTTTATAGGTGCTTTGCCACCTTAACAGGCAGTTAACCGCCGGATGCCCAGCAAGGGGGGTTGTAAAGAGGAGGAGGCCGGCCCTGCCGCCAGGCCCAGGGGGCGTGTTCGTCTGCTTGCCAGCTGCTCCCACTTCTGGCTTCTCTGGCGCCTCCATAAACACACGGCCCTATTTTCAGTGCTGGGCTGTCATTTCTGAGGTGCTGTTGCAGAAATTCAGTAGCAGCTGCAACAGAAATCCTGAGTTAAAGGCCCCATTTATAGTGCAGATGAAACTTGTTTATCAGATGAGAGATTGGAATGTGGCAGATCAGCGCCTCAGGCCTCATCGAATGGATGGGCCCTGTGTGCACCCTTGGGGTGGGGGGCCGGCAGGTCCCTGTCTGCAGCTGCGCCTTCACTCCTGTGTGGGGCCTCGCCTGGTCACCCCAACCAGAGGAGGGGGAGGCCACACGGGAACAGCAGGCCCAGGTCTTTGGTCTCCCCAGCCCCTCACAGGTGTCAAACACGTATAAAAGTGCCCCAAGGCCCAGGGGACTCAGGCGCCTTCAACTGAGCGTGTGGAGCACCATGCTGTGCATGCCTGTGGCTGCAGGGACCAGGACTGGCTTAGACGCTCACAGTAAGGCAGGATCACCTTGGCCACTGGTTTTCAAACATTTGGGGTATGGGAACCCCCACCTCCACCCCAGTCCATCAGCATATAAAATGGATATAAATACCACCCCATCTGGAATTTGTTTACAACTTAAATCACAAGTGTGGATGCACTGCCAGTATGTGCACCACAGATAGGAACACGCCCACCGCCGAGCCTCCACTTGTCTGTTTGGTCCTGGGTGCACTGTCTGCAGAAAATCAGCAGTGCGGATGGCAGCTGTTGTTACAAGTGGCTCGTCTTGTGCATATTGCCCCGTGATGGGCTGCTCGGGTCACCCATTCCCAGCTTCAGGGGGACGGAGGGCCAGGGTGGAGAGAGCTGGCCTGCCTTCTGGAGGGAGTGGGTCGGCTTCCCACCATGTCATCTTCCTCGCCTGGCCCTCACATCCTCCGGTCCCCAGTAGGAGGACTGCCTGGCTCACTCACTCGGGATAGAAGCAGAGTTCACCTGACCTGGCAGGCAGATGTGGGTGCCTCTCTGTGGTGTGCGAAGAGGTGACGTCACTGGCCACACTGCACTGTGTCCCCGGGGACGGCCCGAGGAGACTTCTTTGTTCCTCGGAGGGACTGTTCAGTGTCGCAGGAGAGCAGGACCAGATGTCAGGCTGACATCTGTTTATGTGGCTCCAGGGGGTTAAACCGTGGCCAGGCAGACTAGACAGTGGACGCCCGATGGGCCACTTCATGGACTGCTGTGGCTTGCTGCTCCCCAGCTACATCTGCTCCGTCTCCATGCACAGTGTTTCTTTGACCTGATGAATTTGGGAGCCTGACCCCTGGCATTGCATTTAGTCTTATGGATGCTGCTGCATTTGTTCTGTCGTTTGCACCGTGAGTGTGATGCGCTCTGCATCAGCTCCTGGTCTCCTGGGTTGCTTCCAGGTTGTACTGCCAAGCGCATGGCCCTCAGTGCACTCGAGGGCACCGCCAGGCACAGGTACGCCTGCCGGCTGGCTGGGCAGTGGGACCTGTACGTGTCCCCTCTCGCCAGCAGTGTGTGGCACAACCATTTCTCAGGTACTTGGGCTGCCCGTGAGGTGTGGCACTTTTCAGAGGTTTGTTGGTGTTTGGCCTTCACCCTATTCCTGTGCTTTCCTGATTTCCACACGGAGATGTCTTACTGTTCGTAGGAGCCCCTGATCTGTTCCAGAAGTTGGAAATTTGTAGGTGTGAAGCTATATTTAAAAACAAAGTCGCCTCGGGCTGGCTCCAGGAAGAGAGCTGCAGTGACGCGCCCTCGCCAGCTCCCCTGTTGCAGACACGCCCTCAGCAGGGCTCCATCTCCCCCATCAGCCCCTTCCTGTCCTCTTCTGCCCTGGGAGCCTGTCTTGCTGGCCAGGGTTTGACCTTGCAACCTACTACTGTCCTTTCCTCAGGATGGTGATGCATGTGTCCTAACAGAGGCCCCTCTTTTTATCAGCCCCCCGTCATGAATCATGACTTGGGGCTGGGGAGGCACCAGCACCACGAGGGGGGCATCATGAGAACCCTTGCCCCGTAGTCCCTTCCCCTTCAAGCTGTTTTTGTCTCCCCCTTGGCCAGCCTCCCCGCAGTGCCCTGGCTTCCAGGGCTGCTCACTGTGTCGGGGCCCACCTGGCTGTTCAGGCACCCAAGGCCCTCTACAGTCAGACCCCCTATTCCCCGGTCTTGCTTTCTTGACATTCTTAATCCAGACTCCTGACGTGTTACCGGGACTCTAAGTTCCATAAAGGCAGGAATGATGCAGTACACTCTTGACCGCCTCAGGAATTATTAGTTCCTGTTGATTGAAATTTAGTATTTTAGAGTGGGAGGCTGGACTGGACACTGCCGACTGACCCTGTCTTTGTGTTGCACTATAATCTGGTTATTTCTTGCTGTGGAAAAAAACAACAATAAAAAAGATCTTAGTGCTTCTAAATCTGTAATTTGGACCAGGTTCAACAGGGATGGCCCTTCTGCATTCTCATAGCTTTAGCGGGTCTGGGGTCCCTTCCCAGGGTGGTGAACGCACATGGTTGGCCATGTGTTGCTGACTGCTGCTGCTGAGAGCTTGTCTGGGACTGGCATCCCCACGACGGCCTGGCGCCTCCGGTGGGTTTCATGCTCGGCCTTGCTCACAGCGTGGTGTCTGGGTTCCAGGCACGAGTGTCCGAGGCAGTGCCATTGCCGTCTCTGGCGTGGGCCAACGCACTGGTTTTCTGCTGTTTTCTGTTGGTCAAAGCCATCCCATCACAAAGCCCACCCAGATGCAAGGGCGTAGGATCCGCAGTCCCCTTCCTCTCAACGGGAGGAGTGTCACAGACTTTGTGGCCACTTGCAGCCGCCACCTACTAACGGCCCGCCCCTCCCCTGTGCCTTCCCTTTAGCCCTGACCGCGGCTGCCGGACGAGGCAAGCTGGAGGTCTGCGAGCTGCTGCTGGCGCACGGAGCTGCTGTGTCTCGGACTAACAGGAGAGGCGTCCCGCCGCTGTTTTGTGCAGCACGCCAGGGACATTGGCCGGTACCTGGGGGCCCCTGAATGCCTCAGAAACAATGAGGGGGGCAGAGCTCAGTGTGGCCCGTGTGCCCTGGAGCCCTGTCCCTTTCTGCTCGCACTGTCGATACTGCTAGATCAAGGCAAACATGTGACCGGCTAACACAGCCAGCCCTGTACGCTGCTCGCCAGGAGGAAGGCTGGTAACCAGCGTAGGGACACATAGCTGCCTCCTTCTAACTGGGCTGGGGAGATGGGGTGGGTAGTGACACAAATGTCCCTCATCTGTCCAACATACTGGGAAGAAGAGGGGCTCGTGGTGCTCGTTGGAAAAGGACACATTTCCCTCCTGTGTGGTGCTGGAGCCCAGGCCGCCTGCCTTCACTGCGGGGAACGTGTGCTCCCTTTAATCTGAGGGAGCAGGGGGTCCTTGAGAGCAGTGGTTAAGTCACTTGTTCCTTCAGTTATGAACAGCAGCCCTGTACCATCTCCAGGCCTGGTTCCAAGGTACACACAGTCGCAGATGGATCTGACCATGTCCGTGACAGGGAGCGTTTCTAGACCCATTTGCATCCTGGAATTGCGTCCCTCCCGATTCCTAGAGCTCCTCGGTCAGGATCTGTGAGCTCCCTGCCAAGAAGATTTTGGCTTTTCCTCTTTCCATTCCCTAGAGCTTGTTTGTACCACCCATTCTGTCCCCCTCATCACCCCTCTGCGGTGCCCTCTCCTAGTCTCCAGGCTTCCTCAGTCATGGGGAGGTTTGGAGAGCACTTGTCAGGCATCAGGAACAAGACAGCAATGGGAATGTGCTACTTCCAGTTACAGGGGTTTAACAAATACCACACCAGAAGAAGGGAGACTGGGCAACCCTCCCGCTGGCCCCCCATAAAGCAGTTACCTCTGAGACAGTGGTGCTGTGAGATGGCTTTCTCGTGTTTTGGTTTTGTTCCCCAACCTTATCACCCTTACCACTTAAAAGCGTGGTTCTGTGTCTGAGAATGCCCTCCAGGAAGCTTTACTAAAAATCGCCCAATCACGCCACCTGCCAAGCCGAGTTTTAGAAAAGCAGGCCACTTCGTATTGTGGGTGACTGTAGACTGTGCCCCACCTCCCTCACCCTGGGCCCTTCCTCACTGCAGAAGGTGGCCCGGCACCACCGCGGGAGCCATGCCATGCTCGCCCTCCATCAGTTCTGCTCGTGTGTCCCCTGTGCCCTGCCTGGCTGTCTGGTCACTACTTGATCATTATTGGCATCCCCCCTGCTCCCAATTGCTGTGCCCACCTTGAATGTGCATGTTTTATAGATACAACAATGAATCGGGCCTGTTCAGAGGAGTATTAATTTGGAAGAAGATTCTGTTTAAAGGAACACAATAGGAATATTTTACAGGCCCCACTAATCATGCAACTTAGAGGGGTTTTTAAGAGAAGAGGATCCTTTTAGTACTTCTGAAGGTGGAAAATCCCACCCGGGTAGAGAGAATGTGACTTGAAATGCAGCAGGAAGATTATAATCCCGAGCGTTTTTCAGGTCATTCGGCTGCTGTTGGGCCACGGCTGTGACGTGAACCTGAGTGACAAGCAGGGCCGGACGCCCCTCATGGTGGCCGCTTGCGAAGGGCACTTGAGCACCGTGGAGTTCCTCCTTTCTGAAGGTAGCAGTGCTGCCGGCCCTGCAGGTTCCCCCTGGGCAGGCAGAGAAGGGCTTGGTGAGCCCTCGGGTGCTCCCTCACTGACATTTTGAGCCCCGTGCTGGAGGCGTTCTAACCTGTCGCCAGTAGAGGGAATTGGTAGCGAAGCCTGCACCCTTGCTCGGTGCCCCCAGTGGGGCTTTGCCAGTCAGCCTCCCATTTCCCAGCGCCTGATGGCGGTGCTCCAGGCCGGGTGTGTGGGCCAGAAACGGTCTGCTGCTGGGCCTCATCTTGCCCGAGCTCACGTCCTGTGAACGGGCTTTTCTTTCAGGTGCCACGCTTTCTTCCCTGGACAAAGAGGGTCTGTCGGCGTTAAGCTGGGCTTGTCTGAAAGGTCACAGGGCAGTGGTCCAGTTTCTGGTTGAGGAAGGAGCCGAAATAGATCAGATGGACAAGAACGGCCGCACTCCCTTGGACCTGGCCGCCTTCTACGGTGACTCGGAGACGGTGGGTACCTGCAGGCGGTCCACTGTGCCCATGTTGGGACCGGTTTGCCCTGGTCCCTATAGGCAAGGAAGTAATCTCCCAGCAAAGCCTCTGTTGTCTGCAGAGCAGCCCCTCCTGGACAGAGTTTGGGCAGTTTTTCCTTGAACCTTATCTTCCCTTTTCCTGGCTGCTCATGTCCATCCACCTGTGTGCTGGCCGCACTGCACAGAACCTGCTGACCATTCCTGAGTGCACGTGCCTGACAGCGCTCACTCCGTGCGTGGGTGCCATGCATGTCTTTCATTCGTCTCTAATTCTTTGGCATGCAGTGTATTCCAGAACGGTAGTAAGGATTTTAGTAGACTCTTAAAAGCTTTAAAATGTGTGATTACAGACTGCATTTATGTGGTTTTATTTTCTTAGAGTGATACATATAAATAGAATTCCTATTTATAAAAACACTTTCTCATACGTATGAGAAGTTACCAATCAAATAATTAGCTGGTTTGTTTTTTAATCTGTGTGGCAGTGTCTAGAAATAATATAAAGTACCTAAGGTACTCTCCTTATCTCTTTGCCAAATGCCTGTCTGAGTAATGAAAGGATAAAGCCTTAATAAACTACAATCTACAAAATGTTTTTCAAGGCAGAAACGATGTCTTTATGTGATTCCACTTCCCAGGCAAGTGCTAGAGGCATGTTCAGCTCCTTGTGAGTTGTCATTTTTGAATAGTTAAGTATGTCAAATATGAGGATTCACTGGAGAGGCATTGTGTTGCTAGAAGCTGTGGACCTTGGAGCAAAAGCCATCATCAACCTGCACATCTGTGCCTTGATGCTTTTAAAGGCCATAATGTTAGAGTTAAGTGGTCTCAATTTCCTGGACATTGTAAATTGTTCCTAATGTTGATTTTGCAAAAACAGCTGTTTAACGAAACTTCACATATCCACACTTGTATTTTTCAGCTCATGCTACCTTACCAAACCCTGAAGCTCATCAACATTAGAGAGTGAAGAAGCTTAGCGTTCTAGTCATTTTTTTTCATTGTGGTAAAAAAAAAATGTAAAATTTACCATCTTAAACCATTGCTAAGTGAAGAGTTCAGTTATGCTAAGTGCATTTCATATTGTTGTGCAGTGAGCAGCCAGACTCTTGTATCTTGTAAAACTAAAACTCTGTACCCATGAAATGACAAGTCCTCATTCCTCCTTCCCCCAGCCTCTGGTGACCACCTTTCTACTCTCAGTCTCTATGAGATGACTGCTGTAGGTACCTCGTATAAGTGGGATCATACAATATGTGCCCTTTTGAAACTGGCTTATTTCACTTGGTATAATGTCTCAAAGGTTCACCCATGTTATATACCATGTGTCAGACTTGCCTGCTTTTTAAGACTGAATAATGTTCCATCGTGTGTATATGCCAAGTTGTATGTATCCCTTCATCCATCAGTGGACGCTTGGGTCGCTTCTGCTTCTTGTCTGTCGTGAACATGGGTGTGCAGATGTCTCTTTGAGATCCTGCAAATTCTTCAAGATCTGTCCATTTTCTTTTGGATATAACTCAGACGTAGGATTGCTGGATCAAATAGTTAATTCTGTTTTCAGTTTTTTGAAGTCCTTCCATACATACTAGTACCATTTTTTTATTCCCACCAACAGTGCACAAGAGTT
The DNA here is from genome assembly GCF_040802235.1 of Manis javanica. Taxonomy (NCBI): domain Eukaryota; kingdom Metazoa; phylum Chordata; class Mammalia; order Pholidota; family Manidae; genus Manis; species Manis javanica. The sequence continues at coordinate 126,190,716 of NC_133162.1, forward strand.
CCTGCTTCTCCACATTCTTCTCCAAAGCTTATCTGGTAGCAGCCCCCCTAACAATGTGAAGTGGCATCTCAGTGTGGTTCTGATGTTCTGATCGGCATTTCCCTGATGAACAGTGATGTTGAGCATTCTCTCACCATCTTGTTGGCCATTTGTATGTCATCTTTGGAGCAATGTCTGTTCAGATCCTGTGCCTGTTTTACCATTTGGTTATTTGGGTTCTTTGTTGTTGTGTTGGAGGAATTTTTTGTGTGTTCTGGGTATTAATCCCTCTAGTGTCCTTTTGAGCAGTGTATAGACTGGGAGGCTCTGTCAGATGCACGTGAAAGTCTAGGCTGGCTGTAGACTCACCTGGTGAGTAGGGCGATTAAAGGCCAAAGAGGTTTCCTAGGTTCTCTGGTCCATGTGATGGCTGTTTTATTGCATCAAGTCAGTCTGTGCACCATGGTCCCAAACTTGCCAGCTTTGTAGTCCTGATAATTAAAGTCTCTTTCCTTAAGTGAGTTATAATTGGGTCTGCCTGACCCCCAGCTCCCTCTCTCCAGGCCGTGTGGATCTCAGTGTTTCTGAAGGACCTGTTACCATAGCCTACTAGCACATGGGAGCTTTTCTTCTGCCTCCCAAGTAATTAGCGATGCAAAGGTGACTGTGTCTCATCTCTGTTGCCTGGGAAGTGGGGTGGCATATGAGTGCTCCCTCTGGAGTGCACACCTGCTCCTCGTTACTGGTAGCAAAGTCACTTTAACAGAGCAGGTTTTCCTGGTGCACTGCAGCTCCCCTTCTGTTCCGCATTCTTCATTTCCCTTCTGGGATCCCTAGCGGCCCTAGGCATCTACGATCGATCGGAGGGAGGCTGAGACTGCCGGGCTCCGTCCGACACCGCAGCGTGGGGGCGGTGAGCCGCAGCGCTCCTGCCCCCAGCCGCCCCTCAGGGCCTCTGTTGTCCCCCCTGCAGGTGCTGTACCTGGTTGAGAAGGGGGCCGTGATTGAGCACGTGGACCACAGCGGTATGCGTCCCTTGGACAGAGCCATTGGCTGTCGTAACACATCTGTAGTGGTTACCCTGCTGAGGAAAGGAGCAAAACTGGGTCAGTAAGCACCTCAGTTCAGCAGCGAGAGGGTGCTTAGCGTCAGGTTAGAGTACACTGAACACTGTAAAGAGTTACCTTCAAAAGGGGAGATACTTTTTCCTCGCCTTCCGGGGCTCACGTGATCACAGCCACCGAAATGTTTAAGTAGTACGTAGTGTTACTGCCAGTGGAGGCGGAAGGCAGAGGCCAGCTATGGAGGACAGTTGGGAATGGCAGTGTCAGGGGTGCCTGGGAGCCGACCGGGGTGGGGGGGGGCGGGGGTGTTGGTGGGCGAGGAAGCGCACAGGAGCTCCCGTGAGCGCCTGAGTGTGAGAACCGCTCCTCTGGAGCGTGCAGGCTGTCGGGCGGGGGTGTGGCAGTCCCAGTAGTGCCTGTCGGGGGAGGTTATGGGCCCTACTGGGGACGGCGGACCTGGGAAGGCCCGAGGGCTTGAGCTGAGGGCAGAGGTCCTGAGCCGCGGGTGCCCGGGGAGGAAGGCACCGCATGCCATCACCTGCCAGCAGGCATGGGCCCTGCGAGAGACTAAGGAGATCATGCCCGAGCCTCTCGTGATCAAGTCCCGCCCCCCAAATCCTTATTGACAAAGGGGGGTGGGTCCTGCCTGCTCCGATGGATGCCTTAGTTTCCCAGCCCGTTTTCACCAGAGTAACAGTTTGTGCCGGGCACAGTTTCCCTCTGAAGTGCTTAGTTCAGCATAAGGCAGATCAGCGCCCCCCCGGTGTCGCGCCCCCTTTCCCTCCCCGTTCGCCGTCTGGAGGCCTGCAGGACCCAGAAGCAGTGGTCGTCTGCAGCGGGGCGTCTGCTCTGTGTGATCCGGGCTGTGCTGGGTCGCAGCCGTGTTGAATTCCTTTCCTGCAGGACCGCTGAATGCGTGTTTGTTTTTCAGGAAATGCTGCTTGGGCGATGGCTACTTCCAAACCTGATATTCTGATTATACTTTTACAGAAATTGATGGAGGAAGGAAATGTGATGTACAAAGTAAGTGGTATCACCCTGTTCTGTGATGGGGCACTGGCCTGTGAGCAACCCTTCACTGTGCGTAATGGCTCTAACTGCTGCTGCACGGGATGCATGCAGCCCTGCTTTAATTCAGTTTGCAAGAGCTGCTAACCTGGCCTTGTGCCCAGGCTTTAATATCTTAACAGTAGAATCTTCAAGGTAGGAAGCACTTTTCTTTGTGTCTGAAAACCATTATTTCTGAGCGAATCCTTGTGGCTATTACTGTGACTTACAGCCCGAAGCCTTGCTGTGAAAGCGGAGTTACTTCTGGTTTAACCGGCACATCATACAGGAGATGCCTTAGCAGAGTCATGAGACACACGAGAAAGGGACGCCCAGGAGACATTTTCAGAAGAGAATCATCAAGTCTCTCAAGGCTTTATTATCTCATTAATATGTATAAGCTTCTGGCATTTGAAACTGTTTCTAGAGATATTTTTACTTAAGGTAGTCAAGTAATATATAATACTCAGAAAACTGAGTTAGTTTTTTTCCCATCTTCCCTTAGAAATATCAAAAT